>NC_090647.1:392414214-392714214 GCF_040937935.1 Hyperolius riggenbachi | reverse complement strand
CAAATATAACCGCAGTGTCAGAGGAGCAAGTAGGGGATGGTTTGTTAATAATTACTACTATAAAGGATCTATAGAAGTGATAATTAACAGCACAGGACCAAAAGAGAGCTAATATTATGCTTGATGGAGGGCCGCTCGGGGCTCATATGGACCAAGGGCCGCGATGCGATCGGACAGTCGCAACCTCTGCACCCCTATTGATACACCACTGAGGCCGCGTCACATGGCAAAAACGCTTGCAGGGAAAAATGCATGTAAACAACGCTTATGCGTTTAAAAAAAAAAAAAAAAAAAACATAAATAGTTACCCAAGGGTCTGAACTTTTTAATTATGCATGTCAAGAGAATATGTTATTATATTATTTAAAGTTATAAGCTTATAAATAGTGATGGACACAAATTGAAAAAATGCACCTTTATTTCTAAATGAAATATCGGCACCATAAATTGTGATAGGGACATCGTTTAAATGGTGTAATAACCGGGACAGATGGGCAAATAAAATACATGCGTTTTAATTACGGTAGCGTATATTAATTTCAAACTATAATGGCCAAAAAATGAGAAACAATGAATTTTTTCCGTTTTTCTATTATTCTTCCTGTTAAATTGCATTTACAGTAAAGTGGCTCTTAGCAAAATGTACCCCCCAAAGAAAGCCTAATTGGTGGCGGAAAAAACAAGATATAGATCAATTCATTGTGATAAGTAGCAATAAAGTTATAGGCGAATGAATGGGAGGTGAACGTTGCTCGAATGCATGAGATTTTCGGCACTGCGTTGCTGAACCGGTTAAAGATCTCTGATGTTTTTCCGCTTTCTGCTGTTTTCCTAACCATTTTTCATATACTAAAAAAAAAATGCAAACACATACGCGAACCGCAAATGCATACAAACACACGCAGTAAGCATGAAAAAGGCACCTGCATATAAAAAAACGCAACACCCAAACACACCAAAAAAAACAGTAAAAACACATTACCCTAACACAAAACCACCTGCGGCAAACGCTATGTTATATTATATGTGAAGCTAGCCTGAAGGTAACAATGCTACAATACAAACCCTCTGTAAAACCTGTGAGCCTTTTAGATGGTAAAGACATTCACAAAAACAGTTTAAAAAATGATATACAATGTGTTTGATTCATTACCGTAATAAGCATTTCCTTCATGCCTGGAGGGATTCTGGGAGGCAGCTCTGTCTCAGTCTGTGACACACACTGCTCAGCTCAGTCTCCTGTCCTCGCTTGTGCTGTAGCACGTGCAGGCAGCCTCTTCCCCTATGAGATTGCTCAACTTCCTGTTTTTGTTCGCATTAGCCAATCAGAAGCGAATCAACAGTAGTCAGACGAACACTAACAAATTTTCGCATACGAATGCTTACATTACACTGTGATCAATGAGAGTAATAAGAACTATCGCGAATTTACGTTATGTAACTACGCTTACAAATGGTTGCATGCAAGGCAAACGTAATTTCGCGATACCCACCGTAACGCGAAAACTAAGCGAAAATTAACGCTTACAGTAAATATGAACTATCGCGAAATTACGTCATGTAACTACGCTTACAAACGGTTGCATGCAAGGCAAACGTAATTTTGCGACACCCACTGTAATGCGAAAAATACGCGAAAATTACGGTTACGCGAAATTTCACGAAATCCTTCATTACGATTATGTACTTACGGCCATAATCGTTATTACAGTAATTACGCAAAATTTCGCAAAAAATCGTAATTAGGTCATTACGCTCATCTCTACCCGTGGACCCCTTGGAGTACTGGGTCAAGAGACTGGACATCTGGAGCGAGCTTTCCCAGTACGCCCTGGAACTCCTATCCTGCCCTCCTTCCAGTGTCCTCTCAGAGAGATGCTTTAGTGCGGCCGGTGGCGTGGTCACAGAGAAGCGCTCTCGGCTCTCCCACGCCTCTGTGGACAAACTCAACTTCCTGAAAATCAACCAGGCTTGGGTGAAGGGTGAGTTCCTGGCCCCTATTGTCGGACACAGGGGGACATGAAGTGGCTGCTGCATGTGCTGTTGTTAACTATGCCTGCCTTTATAAAGACAGTTACTACCTGCCTAGTGCCTACCTTGGTTAATTTTTTGGTGTTATGGTACTACTACCAGTAAGTTGCCATGGTCCTCCTTCTGAGCTGCTGAACTGACCGCCCGCTTTGTCCTCCTGACTCAGTCGCTACTACACTCTGCGTTCACACTGCCCGGGTCACTGGGTGCATTTAATTTTTTGGCCAGCACTATGACGCTGTGCTACTACTACTACCACCAGTATGTTGCCATGGTCCTTCTGTGCTGCTGAACTGACCGCCCGCATTGTCCTCCTCCTCCTGACTCAGTCGCTTCCACCAATGTACTCTGTCTGCGTTCACACTGCCCGGGTCACCGGGTGCATTTAATTTTTTGGCCAGCACTATGACGCTGTGCTACTACTACTACCACCAGTATGTTGGCATGGTCCTTCTGTGCTGCTGCTGCTGAACTGACCGCCCGCATTGTCCTCCTCCTCCTGACTCAGCCGCTTTCCGCTGCTGCACTCTGCGTTCACACTGCCCGGGTCACTGGGTGCATTTAATTTTTTGGCCAGCACTATGACGCTGTGCTGCTACTACTACCACCAGTATGTTGCCATGGTCCTTCTGTGCTGCTGCTGCTGCTGCTGAACTGAACGCCCGCTTTGTCCTCCTCCTCCTCCTGACTCAGTCGCTACCACGGTACCACCAATGCACTCTGTCTGCGTTATCACTGCCCGGGTCACCGGGTGCATTTAATTTTTTGGCCAGCACTATGACGCTGTGCTACTACTACTACCACCAGTATGTTGCCATGGTCCTTCTGTTCTGTGCTGTTGAACTGACCGCCCACATTGTCCTCCTCCTCCTGACTCAATTGCTTCCACCAATGTACTCTGTCTGCGTTCACACTGCCCGGGTCACCGGGTGCATTTAATTTTTTGGCCAGCACTATGACGCTGTGCTGCTACTACTACCACCAGTATGTTGCCATGGTCCTTCTGTGCTGCTGAATTGACCACCCGCATTGTCCTCCTCCTGACTCACTTGCTTCCACCAATGTACTCTGTCTGCGTTCACACTGCCCGGGTCACCGGGTGCATTTAATTTTTTGGCCAGTACTACGACGCTGTGCTGCTACTACTACAACCAGTATGTTGCCGTGGTCCTTCTGTGCTGCTGAACTGACCGCCCGCATAGTCCTTCTCCTGACTCAGTCGCTACCACCACTGCACTCTGCGTTCACACTGCCCGTGTCCACTGACAACTCTGCTGCGATGTCATTGCTAATTGCTGCAAAAAAAAAACAAATTACAAAAACCTCTCTGGGGCCTTTTTGGCGTCAGCCACTCATCCTCCTCCAGCGGTACCTTCGCCGCCAAGTGCCATTGGAACTCGCCTTCACCTCTTTGATTGCTTAACGCGTATACCCCTTTTTAAAACCACGTATTACCAATTAATAGCCCCATTTACAGTGGTGATTTGTCTTTAAAAGCCATTAAAAAATAAATAAATTTGGGAATTTTTTATGTTGAA
The DNA here is from genome assembly GCF_040937935.1 of Hyperolius riggenbachi. NCBI lineage: Eukaryota > Metazoa > Chordata > Amphibia > Anura > Hyperoliidae > Hyperolius > Hyperolius riggenbachi. The sequence continues at coordinate 392,710,645 of NC_090647.1, read as the reverse complement.
GTTATGTTGCCCCTTATCACCTCGATAATCCATGCAATTTGGGGGATTGTAGCATGTATGGGGGCTTTGTTATTAACGTTAAAAGAAAATCCACCTCCGGGCGGGAATCCACGCGTGATTACGCCATTCACAGCAGAAAATCCGCGTGGTTGCGTGGACGCGGACGAAAATCCGCATGCGGCGGGGCCGAATGCGGATTTTTTTTTGCAACCATGCGGATTGCCGAATTCGTGGATGAGGCACATCCGAGCATCCCTGCTATCCAGACTAATTCTGCCATCATTACCATGCTGTTGGGATACCTTGTCCGTCCATGCAGGGCCGGCCTTAGGTTTCACAGCGCCCTGAGCGAAACCGGATTTTGTTGCCCCCCCCCCATAAGTAGCATAGTTGTCCCCATATAGGTAGCATAGTTGCCCCCAGTGTAGGTAGTATAGTTGCCCCATATAGGTAGCATAGCTGCCCTCAGTGTAGCTAGTACAGTTTCCCCCAGTGTAGTAGCATGGTTGCCCCAGTGTAGGTAGTATGCCCCCAGTGTAGGTAGTATGCCCCCAGTGTAGGCAGTTTGCCCCAGTATGCCCCCAGTGTAGGTAGTATGCCCCCAGTGTAGGTAGTATGCCCCCAGTATGCCCCCAGTGTAGGTGACATGCCCACAGTGTAGTTAGTTTGCCCCAGTATGCCCCAGGTGTAGGTAGTATGCCCCCAGTGTAGGTAGTATGCCCCCAGTGTAAGTAGTATGCCCCCAGTGTAGGTAGTATGCCCCCAGTGTAGGTAGTATGCCTCCAGTGTAGGTAGTATGCCCCAGTATGCCCCCAGTGTAGGAAGTATGCCCCCAGTGTAGGTAGTTTGCCCCCAGTGTAGGTAGTTTTTCCCCAGTGTAGGTAGTATGCCCCCAGTGTAAGAAGTTTGCCCCCAGCGTAGGTAGTTTGCCCACAGTGTAGGTAGTTTGCCCCCAGTGTAGGTAGTTTGCCCCCAGTGTAGGTAGTTTGCTCCCAGTGTAGGTAGTTTGCCCCCAGTGTAGGTAGTTTTCCCCCAGTATGCCCCCAGTGTAGGTAGTTATCCCCAGTGTAGATAGTATGCCCCCAGTGTAGGTAGTTTACCCCCAGTGTAGGTAGTTTGCCCACAGTGTAGGTAGTTTGCCCCCAGTGTAGGTAGTTTACCCCCAGTGTAGGTAGTTTGCCCACAGTGTAGGTAGTTTGCCCCCAGTGTAGGTAGTTTGCCCCCAGTGTAGGTAGTTTGCTCCCAGTGTAGGTAGTTTGCCCCCAGTGTAGGTAGTTTGCCACCAGTGTAGGTTGTTTGCCCCCAGTGTAGGTAGTTTGCTCCCAGTGTAGGTAGTTTGCCACCAGTGTAGGTAGTTTGCCCCAGGCAACCCCCCCCCCCTTTATGTGGCAGCGGGCCGGGCAGAGACTGACTCACCTGACCTGACTCACCTGACATCCAGCTCCAGCACCGACGTCACTCTTCTCTCTCCGTCTCCGCTCCATCTGTAGTTAGAGCAGGCTACAAGAAAATGGCCGCCGTTTGTCTGCATTTGTGGACATCGGCGGCCATTTTCTTGTAGTCCTGCGCTATATATAGACGGAGAGGACACAGGGAGACAGCGGGGCGGCGAGGGGCGACAGGGCGCATGCGCCCTTGAGAGCATGGCACCCTGAGCGACCGCACAGGTCGCTCATAGCAAAGGCCGGCCCTGCGTCCATGATATGGAATAGGGAGCCTGTTCAGTTCTATAAGCATCCTTAAGGCTGGTTTCACAGTGGGACGTTCCAGGCGCACGTTAGAGCAGCCTGTAACGCACCACACCGCACAGCAATGAAAAATCAATGGGCTGTTCACAGTGCCCACGTTGCGTTACAGTGTAACGCTGCGGCATAATATAACGTACTGCATGCAGTACTTTGTAAGCGGCAGACTGTTAGACTGTTAGACTGTTTGCACATCGTACAATGAGGAGATACGGAAAATAACAAACGCTAGCTAACCGCGAACACCGCACTCATTCGCAACAGTGCACGCGGTTATGCGCGGTCTCCACGGGATAAGCACAATAGAGACAAGCACGCCTAACTAACCATCGACAGACAAACATGAAACAGAGGACGCGAACGCTTGCTTAATGGTTACCTCACCGAGCCTCCAGCAAGCGTTCGTAGCAGACAAGACAGACACACGAAAACAGGGACAAGCGAGAGATAGGATCCACAGCACTAGCGAAAGTGGCTAGCACGATCCAGGAAGACAGAACAGAGTAGCAGACCAGAAGGATCCACAGCACTAGCGCAAGGCGAGTGCGATACAGGAAGGCAGAACAGAAAGATCCACAGCACTAGCGCAAAGCGAGTGCGATCCAGGTGAGACAGATCAGAAGAGATAGCTGGTAGCAACTGCTGCACCAGCTATACTCCAAGAACAGAGATCAGAACGATTTCCTGTCGACCACCGCTGGGACAGGACAATCGCAACAGAACAAAAAAAAAAAAACAGATAAGCAATCCTAACTGCACTAGGGGAACCTGCCTAGCGCAGTTTCAGAAATCACTCTAAGCTGAACTTCAAACAAAGAGTAAGGCTGACGCTCCTCCAGGAGTGTTTCACAGGAAGGAATCCTTATGACCAGCCAAGCATTGTGGGAAACACATAGTACTTATAGTACACGCCTCCAATGAATGTGGCCAGGCAATTTGCATGACAACGTATGCAAATTCCTCTGCAAGCACAAGCTGCAAAACTGACAGAAGCTCTTCTTACCAGAGTCCTGCAGCATGCGAACCTAAACAATGGTCAAAAAGCTGCCTGCCTGCACAGGCAGCTGAGCAGATCATTACAGTACCCCCCCCCCCCCCCCCCCTCCAGGGTCGAATTCCAGACGACCCTCAAAACTGCTATTAGCAAAAGACTCCAACCGAAGACTCATGAAGGTCGGGACAGCCCGACAAGGTCCAATTCCAGAGCCAGTGCAACCGACCTCATCGGAAACAGAAGCCACCGAAACATGCCCATGAGCACTACAAGTCTCAGCGTAACACCCATCAGGACTGTGGATACCAGAGAAGAAGCCACAGACACCCTCCAGACAATACCCACCACCTTCCAAGGAGCGTCCGAAAATACCAAATCTGCCACAAAACCTGTTCGAAGTGTCTCTTTCAAAACAAAAGCCGCTGTTGATCGTATTCAGGGTACCAAGCAAAACTTCTCTCGAAATCTCCCAGAACGCCTTGAAGCTTCGCAGAGATTCCAAGAAGCCAGAACGCTCACCAGGCTCACATGGAGAGCTACCAAGCACCCCCATGGAACCTATGACAGTTCCAGATTCAGAATTAGCAGGACACCCATCAAGATCAGGACTTTCAGGGACCACTTCTGGGCATGCAAGCAGGCAGGCTAAATCAGAACATGTCTCCACCGAGGAAGCATCTGAGTACGCTGGTAACCGAGGCACACTTGGGCTTTCTGGGTCATAGAGCACACTGGGGTACACCAGCACAGGAGAAACCTCAGGACATGTTGGGGAACTGCCAACCTCAGAGTCCGGCACGACCAGACCAAAACCAGGACCGGGCAGAAAATCATCACGAGTAGAGGTCACAGGTACTGGTATTTCAAAAGAAAACTCGGTCTCAGGCTTAGAGATCTCAATGACTGTAATGGTATCTGACAGAAATTCATCATTGACTACCCATGACTAGAGTTGGGCCGAACGGTTCGCCTACGAACGGTTCCATGCGAACTTCAGTGGTTCGCGTTCGCGTCCCGCAGGCGAACCTTTGCGGAAGTTCGGTTCGCCCCATAATGCACATGGAGGGTCAACTTTGACCCTCTACATCACAGTCAGCAGGCCCAGTGTAGCCAATTAGGCTACACTAGCCCCTGGAGCCCCACCCCCCCTTATATAAGGCAGGCAGCGGCGGCCATTACGGTCACTCGTGTGCTGCCTGCGTTAGTGAGAGTAGGGCGAGCTGCTGCAGACTGTCTCTCAGGGAAAGATTAGTTAGGCTTAACTTGTTCCTGTCTGGCTGCATACCTGTGCTGTGAACCCACCACTGCATACCTGTGCTGTGAACCCACCACTGCATACCTGTGCTGTGAACCCACCACTGCATACCTGTGCTGTGAACCCACCACTGCATACCTGTTCAGTGAACCTGCCACTGCATACCTGTTCTGTTCAGTGGACCCGCCACTGTATACCTGTTCATTGAACCCACCACTGCATACCTGTGCTGTGAACCCACCACTGCATACCTGTTCAGTGAACCCGCCACTGCATACCTGTTCTGTTCAGTGGACCCGCCACTGTATACCTGTTCAGTGAACCCGCCACTGCATACCTGTTCTGTTCAGTGGACCCGCCACTGTATACCTGTTCAGTGAACCCACCACTGCATACCTGTGCTGTGAACCCACCACTGCATACCTGTTCTGTGAACCCACCACTGCATACCTGTTCAGTGAACCCGCCACTGCATACCTGTTCTGTTCAGTGGACCCGCCACTGTATACCTGTTCAGTGAACCCGCCACTGCATACCTGTTCTGTTCAGTGGACCCGCCACTGTATACCTGTTCAGTGAACCCGCCACTGCATACCTGTTGTGTTCAGTGAACCTGCCACTGCATACCTGTTCTGTGAACCCGCCACTGTATACCTGTTCTGTTTAGTGAACCCGCCACTGTATACCTGTTCTGTTTAGTGAACCCGCCACTGCATACCTGTTCTGTTCAGTGGACCCGCCACTGTATACCTGTTCAGTGAACCCGCCACTGCATACCTGTTGTGTTCAGTGAACCTGCCACTGCATACCTGTTCTGTGAACCCACCACTGTATACCTGTTCTGTTTAGTGAACCCACCACTGTATACCTGTTCTGTTTAGTGAACCCGCCACTGTATACCTGTTCTGTTTAGTGAACCCGCCACTGCATACCTGTCGTTGCCTCATTGTGGTCAGACCAAATTTGATCAGCTGGACAGTCACTGTTCTGTCATTCAGCTACATCAGCCAGGCGACCATATGGGCTGTAAAGCCACCAAAACCTGCACTCTCGCCATGGTGCGCACCAGTCCAGCACGGCCGTCACTACACAAACAGCTGTTTGCGCTGCGTTACACGGTGAGTTTGGTGTGTCAGTGTGAAGCAGTACCTTAATTACACTACCTGATTGATGTATACACATGCAAGATGTTTGAAAGCACTTTAGGCCTGTCATTTAGCATTCAATGTGATTTCTGCCCTTAAAACGCTGCTTTGCGTCAAATCCAGATTTTTCCCGGGGACTTTTGGCATGTATCCCACTCCGCCATGCCCCCCTCCAGGTGTTAGACCCCTTGAAACATCTTTTCCATCACTTTTGTGGCCAGCATAATTATTTTTTTTTTCAAAGTTCGCATCCCCATTGAAGTCTATTGCGGTTCGCGAACTTTAACGCGAACCGAACCTTCCGCGGAAGTTCGCGAACCAGGTTCGCGAACCTAAAATCGGAGGTTCGGCCCAACTCTACCCATGACTGAAGCTCCACCAGAGCTGAAAAGGTAGCCAGCAAGGCAGCAATGCCCACGGAAGAGGGTAACACCTCAGAAGGACTTGGGGGGCAGGAGACATCTCCCACAAGTTCTGCACCCTTTGGGAGGAACTTGGAGACCTCCAGAACATCAAACAAGACCTCAGGAACATAATTTTCCAGTATCCATGTTACAGGGCTGAACATTAAATACCTCCTGCAGGCAGGGCAGATGTCCCAGGAATGGTTCCACCATAACCTGAGACTGAACTTCATCATAATTAGCGGGATGTACAGGATTATTTACTGGAACACACACTGACTCCCTAACTTCATTCTCACTGTACCCGGAATTCTGTGTGGCAATCAAACTAGCTTGTAACTCCAAAACTGCAGAAAAACAGGTGAGTATAGTGGCAATACCTAGACGAGCCTCTAGGGACACTGCAGGGGATTCTAAGCAAGGCCACATTGACTCATCCAGAATACAGGGTGCCGAATCAGCACTTCCCTCAGAGCAAGAAAGAGGCACACAAACGTCAGTGTGAAAGGAAAACATGTTTTCATTCATGGTACAAGGCAGGTTCAGAGAAAGCGTCTCTGAACAAGGCAAAGAAGGTTCAGCATCAGATTCGCAAAACCGAAGCGCTGTCTCACTCTTAGATTCGGCTAACAATGTCGAATCCGAGGAGTCAGAACGCAAAACCTGCCAATCAAAAATCACTTTAGGTTGTGAAAGTGATGCTTCCATTGCGCAAACCTCCGCGATCTGCGGGGCAGACTGCAAGGCATCTAGGACCGAAACACTGGAGCAACTGTCATCAGGCAACGGGCCCCTACAGGTGTGAACAGGGTGAGACAGAAACTCATTTGCAGAAGAAATAGCGACATCAACAGGATAAACTTTATTAGGCAAATTAATTTTGCTTTTGACGCTGCATAGTCGAGAAATGTTCCCCATAGCAGGGTCACAGACGGAAGATCTCAAAGATCTGTTTCTAAATGAAAAAGGATCCCACACATCCTTGAGGAAACCGGCAGACTCATGCCGATCACAATCTGCAGGAACATCCGAGAAACAGGCATCAGATCGCACAGACTCAAACTGCACACTGTCAGGAGAGAATCCTTCAGGATTCGCACAGGAATCAACCACAGCGGCACACTCATTCATTTCAGATTGCACAAAGTCAAGACTTACATGCTTTACCCCAGAAAGGCAGGAACAATCATCCGACAACGATGTCTCTTTATTGGAATCAATTGGTTGGTGTGTGTGCAACATCCAAAATCATCTGCCACACATAAATCACCAGATCCACATCACCCTCGTCACATTCATCGGAATCAATCAAAAGGTACATAGAATCGAGACAATCATTCAAGACATCCTTGCTTTTTGCGATGTAAAAATCGCAAAAGGCTTTCCAATCAATTCCAATCGAATTCCTCCAGCAAGGCCGCAACATCCCAGGAAGCAAATGGGGGTTCAAACAGGCCAGTATCCACATAATCTCCATAGGGGTGGAGTTCAGGAACAAGAACAGATTTTTTAACTGCTTTTATATAGTGTGCGATCCTACCTATAGTAGGATCCACATAAGCTTTGGATTGGGGCAAAAAACCTGGAAACTGATCAGCAGATGCATACTCAACAAAATCGTACAAATCGGAAATTCCGTCTACACTGGGGTTTTGGGTTGGGCTGGTCATACTGTAACGATTGTGGAACTTCCTCCGTGATCAGCGCACGACGCGTGCGCTGATACAGCGGAAATCCTCCACAAGCGTATAATTGCAGGAACCCAGCGAAAGGTGCTACGCACCCGTAGAGGGAAATTCCTGTCGGCAGATGGCGTTGTGGAGTGCAGAGGAACCAACCCTCTGTACCTCCACAAATGCCAGACAGGAATTGTACGAAGCGCAGAACACAATCGCAAGAGAAGCGATTGCGAATGAGAATGAGCAAAGGGACAGGTTGTATGTGTGTGCACCAAACCAGTCGTCAACCCGCGACGGTGCACACACCACAGCAGATAAGAAATAGGAACGCGATCGCGAGAGGTGCGATCGCCAGACGTGACACAAGGCTACAGCAAGGCGGAGCACGAGAGTAGCAAAGGCACAGCAAATCATACAATGAGGAGATACGGAAAATAACAAATGCTAGCTAACCGCGAACACCGCACTCATTCGCAACAGTGCACGCGGTTATGCGCGGTCTCCACGTGATAAGCACAATAGAGACAAGCACGCCTAACTAACCATTGACAGACAAACATGAAACAGAGGACGCGAACGCTTGCTTAACGGTTACCTCACCGAGCCTCCAGCAAGCGTTCGTAGCAGACAAGACAGACACACGAAAACAGGGACTAGCGAGAGATAGGATCCACAGCACTAGCGAAAGTGGCTAGCGCGATCCAGGAAGACAGAACAGAGTAGCAGACCAGAAGGATCCACAGCACTAGCGCAAGGCGAGTGCGATCCAGGAAGGCAGAACAGAAGGATCCACAGCACTAGCGCAAAGCGAGTGCGATCCAGGTAAGACAGATCAGAAGAGATAGCTGGTAGCAACTGCTGCACCAGCTATACTCCAAGAACAGAGATCAGAACGATTTCCTGTCGACCACCGCTGGGACAGGACAATCGCAACAGAACAAAAAAAAAAAAACAGATAAGCAATCCTAACTGCACTAGGGGAACCTGCCTAGCGCAGTTTCAGAAATTACTCTAAGCTGAACTTCAAACAAAGAGTAAGGCTGACACTCCTCCAGGAGTGTTTCACAGGAAGGAATCCTTATGACCAGCCAAGCATTGTGGGAAACACATAGTACTTATAGTACACGCCTCCAATGAAAGTGGCCAGGCAATTTGCATGACAACGTATGCAAATTCCTCTGCAAGCACAAGCTGCAAAACTGACAGAAGCTCTTCTTTCCAGAGTCCTGCAGCATGCAAACCTAAACAATGGTCAAAAAGCTGCCTGCCTGCACAGGCAGCTGAGCAGATCATTACACAAACAAAAAAAATGCATCATTCTCTAATTGCAGTTTACACACTACACTCAGCATTCTAAATAATTTCACAGAGCAGGCTAATGACCGCTTGAACTTTCCTCTGCAGAAAAAACAAAATACAGCAATAGAAAGTTGAGATGATAAGCTGTGACTTTGAAAGTCGGAGAGCTCAGTAAAGCTCTTTTGCATAGATAACAACTGGAGTTTCTTAACTCTTCCTGTACTGGACACAATATTAGACTCATCTTTCTGTTGCTATTGTTTTATTTCTTAGCTGTACTACATATGCAAATCATTATATCATAAGTTTATTTTCACTTCAGATTCCCTTTAAGGGCACAAACCAAAGGATGTTCAGAGGTGTGAAAGGGCAACTTATTTTATTTCAACATCCTGGATCGGGTTTTATATAATTCCTTTTCATGGTAGGGGGAGGGGGAATAAATTGAAAGTTAATTTGCATTCTATTGTTCTTTGTGTTTTACCCACAGGTCCTAGATCGATCAGTGGTGGCTCTGGTCCCCAAACAGACTTCGTCGTACAATATTCCAGCTTCAGCTAGCATATCACGAACCTCAATCAGCAGATATGGTGAGAAACAAACTATTCATTGTTTTATGGACATGCCAAAGTGGTATTAAAAATGCAATGATTTTTGTATAGAAGTGCTACTTGTAGACCTCTGCTTTCATTAGTTATCCAGACTAGGGATAATTGGAATGAGCAAATTCCGTTCCGCCAGAATTGCGGAATTCCGCCAGCTCTAAATTCCGTCACCATTACATTTCCGCAGAACTTTGCAAATTTCCATTCTGGCGGAAAAATTAAAGTAATCGCAAATGAAACTTTGTTTATGCTAAATGGTAGCCCATGAGACCTAGTGGCTGTTCCCCTGGTCATTTTTTTTTTTTTTTTTTTTTGCAGCAGCAGGTGTCACTTAAGCCATGGGACCTAGCGGTGGTCCCATGGCGGTCATTTTGGCGCTGCAGGAGGTGTCGCTTAAGCCATGGGACCTAGCGGTTGTCCCATGGCGGTGGTTTTGGCGCTTCAGGAGGTGTTGCGTAAGCTTTAAGACCTGGCGGTGGTTCCATGGCGGTGGTCTTGGCGCCACAGGAGGTGTCGCGTAAACTTTGGGACCTGGTGGTTGTTCCATGGCGGTGGTTTTGGCGCCGCAGGAGGTGTCGCGTATCTTTGGGACCTATACAAAATGGTTGGGATAGGTGAGATAGCTAGGGAGCTGGTTGCTAACATAGGATTGATTGGTTTTTGTTAACACTGTAATTGGTGCTGAAATACCATATTTTTCGGACTATAAGACGCACCTAGGTTTAGAGGGCATAAATCAGGGGGGAAAAAAAAACTGGTGTGTCTATAGTGCAGGGGCGTCTTGTGGACATTCTCCCCCAATGCTGTCTCTATCTACTTTGCCAGTAACACTAACCCTCCTGCCCCATCAATAACACTACACTACGCTTACCCCTGATGCCCCCCAATTACACTGCACTACACTATGCTAACCCCTGATGTCCCACCAATTACACTGCATTGCACTACACTATGCTAAACCCTGATACCCCACCAATTACACTACACTACAATATGCTAACACCTGATGCCCCACCAATTACACTACAGTACACTAACCCCTGATGCCCCCCAATTACACTGCACTACACTATGCGAACACCTGATGCCCCACCAATAACACTACAGTATGCTAACCCCTGATGCCCCCCAATTACACTGCATTACTCTATGCTAACCCCTTATCCCCCACTAATTACACTACACTACACTCTGCTCACACCTAATGATCCACCAATTACACTACACTATGCTAACTCTTGATGCCTTACCAATTACACTCCACTGCCCATCAATAACACACTATGCTAACTCCTGATGCCCACCATCTATGCTACAATGCACTACTCTAACACCTTCTGCCCCCATTCCCAGCTACACTACACTTATTCTGCAGCTACAATTACTACTCTGCAACTGCCACTGTTAAGCCTGAAGCACTAGGCAGACAGGCTAGTTAAAGGGGAACTTCGGCCTAAACAAACATACTGTCATCAAGTTACATTAGTTATGTTAATTAGAATAGATAGGTAATATAATCTCTTACCCACCCTGTTTTAAAAGAACAGGCAAATGTTTGTGATTCATGGGGGCTGCCATCTTTGTCATGGGGGCAGCCATCTTTTTGGTTGAAAGGAGGTGACAAGGAGCAGGAGACACAGTTCCAACTATCCTGTGTCCTGATTACCCCTCCCAGCTGCACACGCTAGGCTTCAAATGTCAAATTCAAAATGTAAAAAAAAAAAAATTGCACCAAAACAGCAGAAAGAGAACAACAAAACCAGAAATCTCATCATGCTTTGCACAGCATCAGGGGAAAAAAGCCCAGGCAGTTTTCTTCTGTGCAGCTAAAAATGAAGTTTGTATAAGAGAAACAAAGTTCTGATGCTGTGAAACTGTTAAAGAAACACAAAGCCTTTTCAGTGCTGCTGAGTCGATTTTTAGTCCGGATGCTCACTTTAAAGTAGTGGCTAAGCTGCATAGGCATAAAGCAGAGCCTGTGACAGAGAGCACAACAGGACTGGCAGATAGAGCATACACACAGTCTGTATACAGCACAGAGCAAAACATCCACAACAGTCTAGCTGTCCGTTTACACAGACAGCTCTAGCTGTAATCTTTGCTGTCATTGCTGGTGTCACTGCCCGTATTGTTCTCTGATGGGATGCGAGGCTAAGGATCCTGCCCTTTTGACCTCAAAATGCCAGCAAAGCTCGTTACAGCTAAGAGCTGTCTGTGTAAACAGACAGATAGGCCTAGTGCACATCAAAACCGCTACCAGATCCACAAAACGCTAGCGGTTTTGGGTGCGGATGAGTGAGTTTAGTCTTGATGCGATCCGCTGGGTGTTCACTGGCCGCATCCGCATCAGCATCCGCGTGGCTAATGCATCTTTATGGGCTGCAAGAGGCACGTTTGCGGCTTGCTAAAAACATCAAAACGCCGGTGTGTACCAGCCCATAGAGATACATTAGCCACGCGGATTTTCAAGCGGATGCGGCCGATGGATCCGCCCAGTGTGAACTGGGCCCTAGACTGGCTTTAACAGGACGCTGTGCTGTGTGCTGTATACAGCCCATGTACAGTCTGTGTGTGGTCTATCTCTCTGCCACGTGTTCTCTGGTCCGCTGTGCAGGAGAGGCTGTGAGAGGGGACCGTGCGGTACATCAGACAAAAAAATGCGTGCTTCAGTGCAGCCGAAGACAGCTAAAGAAAGAGATAGAGAGAGAGATGGTGAAGATAGATGAAGCAGGAGGCAGCCTGGAACTTACTGGGGACTTGTGTAGCATAGGCAGGAGGACAATATCACATGTAGCAGCAGACGCTAGGAGGGGGTGGAGCCTGCTGCCGGAACTAGGAAGCTGACTTCCTATCTGAAATAGCGGCAGGATTCTAACATCGGAGGAGAGGAGCGGCGGCTGCACTAGTAAGAGCTGACCACTTAAAAACTGTACATTCGGACTATAAGACGCACTGACTCCCCCCCCCCCCCCCCCTCTAGTTTTGGGGGAGAAAAAATGCGTCTTATAGTCCGAAAAATACGGTAATTCCAATTTTCATGCAAAAATCCATTTGGGTGGTTTTTGTAAGCCTCTGATTGGTGCAGAAATTCCTATTTTCATGAAGAAATCCTGTTGTTTTCACTTTAAACTAGTTCTAGGTAGAGTTGGGCCGAACCTCCGATTTTAGTTTCGCGAACCTGGTTCGCGAACTTCCGCGGAAGGTTCGGTTCGCGTTAAAGTTCGCGAACCGCAATAGACTTCAATGGGGATGCGAACTTTGAAAAAAAAAATTATGCTGGCCACAAAAGTGATGGAAAAGATGTTTCAAGGGGTCTAACACCTGGAGGGGGGCATGGCGGAGTGGGATACATGCCAAAAGTCCCCGGGAAAAATCTGGATTTGACGCAAAGCAGCGTTTTAAGGGCAGAAATCACATTGAATGCTAAATGACAGGCCTAAAGTGCTTTCAAACATCTTGCATGTGTATACATCAATCAGGTAGTGTAATTAAGGTACTGCTTCACACTGACACACCAAACTCACCGTGTAACGCAGCGCAAACAGCTGTTTGTGTAGTGACGGCCGTGCTGGACTGGTGCGCACCATGGCGAGAGTGCAGGTTTTGGTGGCTTTACAGCCCATATGGTCGCCTGGCTGATGTAGCTGAATGACAGAACAGTGACTGTCCAGCTGATCAAATTTGGTCTGACCACAATGAGGCAACGACCTTATTATCGTGGGTGTGCCCCCCGAGACACTCATCTAGGCGCCGGTCATTGCTTCATTGTGATATGCAAGCCCCTTCACCACGGCAAGGTAATGATCACGAAGGGGAATGGGCGCATGTACATGCCTTTTCTTTTGTTGTTGCAGCTGCCCGCAGTGCAGCCAGAAAAATTAGGCAGTCATGTACACGCACCAGAAAAATTATTACAGCGGCCGCTGCTAGCAGCGGCCTAAAAAATTCAGCAATCCGCCTGGAGTTCCGGACCCTGTTGGTGGTGGCGGAGAAGGTAGTCAAGCGGCCTGCAGGCAGACATGCTGTGTGGAGGGACTGGGAGCGACTTAGTCTTCTTGGGGCAGGCCAGGCAGCCAGTCACACGGCGTGCAGGCAGAGATGCTGTGTGTGCGGGGACTGACTTAGTCTTGGGGCAGGCAGCAGCCCTCCGGGATCCATGCCTCATTCATTTTGATAAAGGTGAGGTACTTAACACTTTTGTGACTTAGGCGACTTCTCTTCTCTGTGACAATGCCTCCAGCTGCGCTGAAGGTCCTTTCTGACAGGACGCTTGCGGCAGGGCAGGAGAGAAGTTGGATGGCAAATTGGGACAGCTCTGGCCACAGGTCAAGCCTGCACACCCAGTAGTTCAAGGGTTCCTCATCGCTGTTCACAGCAGTGTCTACATCCACACTTAAGGCCAGGTAGTCGGCTACCTGCCGTTCCAGGCGTTGGTGGAGGGTGGATCCGGAAGGGCTACGGCGAGGCGTTGGACTAAAGAACGTCCGCATGTCCGACATCACCATGAGATCGCTGGAGCGTCCTGTCTTTGACTGCGTGGACACGGGAGGAGGATTAGTGGCAGTGGTACCTTGCTGGTGTTGTGCCGTCACATCACCCTTAAAGGCATTGTAAAGCATAGTTGACAGCTGGTTTTGCATGTGCTGCATCCTTTTCACCTTCCGGTGAGTTGGTAACAGGTCTGCCACTTTGTGCCTGTACCGAGGGTCTAGTAGTGTGGCCACCCAGTACAGCTCATTCCCCTTGAGGTTTTTTATACGGGGGTCCCTCAACAGGCAGGACAGCATAAAAGACGACATCTGCACAAAGTCGGATCCAGTACCCTCCATCTCCTCTTGCTCTTCCTCAGTGACGTCAGGTAAGTCAACCTCCTCCCCCCAGCCGCGAAGAATACCACGGGAAGGTTGAGCAGCACAAGCCCCTTGCGATGCCTGCTGAGGTTGTTCTCCTGCCGCTGTCCCCTCCTCCTCCTCCTCCCCCAACGAAACACCTTGCTCATCATCCTCTGAGTCTGACTCGTCTTCTGCACACGACTTCTCTTCTTCCTCCTCCTCCCCCCTCTGTGCTGCCGCAGGTGTTGAGGAAACAGCTGGGTCTGATGAAAATTGGTCCCATGCCTGTTCCTGCCGTAACGGTTCCTGGTCACGCTCATTCACAGCTTCATCCGCCACTCTACGCACAGCACGCTCCAAGAAGTAAGCGTAGGGAATTAAGTCGCTGATGGTGCCCTCACTGCGGCTCACCAGGTTGGTCACCTCCTCAAACGGCCGCATGAGCCTGCATGCATTTTCCATCAGTGTCCAGTTGTCGGGCCAGAACATTCCCATCTTCCCAGACTGTTTCATTCTACTGTAGTTGTAGAGGTAGTGGGTCACGGCTTTCTTCTGTTCTAGCAGGCGGGAGAACATGAGCAGGGTCGAGTTCCAGCGAGTCGGGCTATCGCAAATGAGGCGTCTCACCGGCATGTTGTTTTTGCGCTGAATTTCCGCAAAGCGTGCCATGGCTGTGTAAGACCGCCTCAAATGCCCACAGAACTTCCTGGCCTGCTTCAGGACATTCGCTAAGCCAGGGTACTTTGCCACAAATCTTTGAACCACTAGATTCATGACATGTGCCATGCAGGGTATGTGTGTCAGCTTCCCCATATGCAAAGCGGCAAGCAGATTGCTGCCGTTGTCGCACACCACGTTGCCTATCTCCAGGTGGTGCGGGGTCAGCCACTCATCCACCTGTTTCTTAAGAGCAGCCAGGAGAGCTGCTCCAGTGTGACTCTCCGCTTTGAGACAAGACATGTCTAAGATGGCGTGACAGCGTCGTACCTGGCATGCAGCATAGGCCCTGCGGAGCTGGGGCTGTGTAGCTGGAGAGGAGAACTGCCACTCAGCCAAGGAGGAGGAGGACAGCGAAGAGCATGTAGCAGGAGGAGAGGAGGTGGCAGGAGGCCTGCCTGCAAGCCGTGGAGGTGTCACAATTTGGTCCGCTGCGCCCTGCTTGCCATCGTTCACCACCAGGTTCACCCAATGGGCTGTGTAGGTAATGTAGCGGCCCTGCCCGTGCTTGGCAGACCAGGCATCCGTGGTCAGGTGTACCCTTGACCCAACGCTCTTCGCAAGAGATGACACCACTTGCCTCTCAACTTCACGGTGCAGTTGGGGTATGGCCTTTCTCGAAAAATAAGTGCGGCCTGGCATCTTCCACTGCGGTGTTCCGATGGCCACAAATTTACGGAAGGCCTCAGAGTCCACCAGCCGGTATGGTAACAGCTGCCGAGCTAACAGTTCCGCCACGCCAGCTGTCAGACGCCGGGCAAGGGGGTGACTGGCCGAAATTGGCTTCTTCCGCTCAAACATTTCCTTCACGGACACCTGACTGCTGCTGTGGGCAGAGGAGCAGGAACCGCTCAAGGGCAGAGGCGGAGTGGAGGAGGGTGCCTGTGAAGGTGGAAGGGAGAAAGCGGCAGAAGCAGATAATGCACCTGATGGAGGAGGAAGAGGAGAAGGATGGTGGCTTTGCTTTTGTGTGCTGCTGCTGCTTTTGCTCAGGTGGCCATCCTATTGCTGTTTGTGCCTTTTCTCCAGGTGCCTTCGTAAGGCACTTGTCCCTACGTGAGTGTTGGCCTTTCCACGGCTCAATTTTTGTTGGCAGAGCGAACAGATGGCTTTGGTCCGATCTGAGGCACACACATTAAAAAATTTCCACACCGCTGAGCCACCCTGGGATGTGGGCACTATGGGGACCTCAGCAGCTGATGCTGAAGGGCAAGTTGGCTGGCTGTACATAGGTGGCGATCCATGGTGCCGGACTCTGCCACCAGCTGTTTCTGACGAAGAGCTGCCCCAGCTTCTTTCAGCAACTTCTCTCCTCCTACTACTCTCTGACTCCCCCTCTAAACTGTCCCCCTCTTCATCTCCTCTATTGGGAACATACAGAGGATCATCATTGTAATCATCCTGCCCAGCTTCGCTTGCCTCAGAAAAATCCAAACATGCACCATCAGTAGGTCCTTCATCCTACTTACACGTTACATCCATAGTGTTGCCGCGTAACTCAGACATATGAGCTGGTGAAAATTCATCTGGCTGTAACAACAATGGCTGTGCATCAGTGATTTCAACACTAAATAATTCTTGCGAAGTGTCAAATGCAGCGGAAGTGGTGCTAGTAGTAGCGCTGGTGGCTGAGCAAGATGAGGTGTTTTGTGTCGCTAAATACCCAACCACGTCCTGACAATCTTGGGAGGTGATGGGACGTGCCTTCTTCCGAGCACTGTACTGTGGGCCAGGTCCACACGAAATTACATTTACACGACCTCGTGCAGACCTGCCGGGTGGCCTTCCTCTGGCTCTGGCACTACCTCTTCCTCTACCTGTTTTGTCCATATCGGGTATGCACGGAGTGGTATATCACACTGCGTGCACTCACGTAGGTAGGTGGGTTCACTTAACTGCACAGGTATGCGCACTGATGCGGTGGGTTCACTGAACAGAACAGGTATACAGTGGCGGGTCCACTGAACAGAACAGGTATGCAGTGGCGGGTTCACTAAACAGAACAGGTATACAGTGGCGGGTTCACTGAACAGAACAGGTATACAGTGGCGGGTTCACTAAACAGAACAGGTATACAGTGGCGGGTTCACAGAACAGGTATGCAGTGGCGGGTCCACTGAACAGAACAGGTATGCAGTGGCGGGTTCACTAAACAGAACAGGTATACAGTGGCGGGTTCACTGAACAGAACAGGTATACAGTGGCGGGTTCACTAAACAGAACAGGTATACAGTGGCGGGTTCACTAAACAGAACAGGTATACAGTGGCGGGTTCACAGAACAGGTATGCAGTGGCGGGTTCACTAAACAGAACAGGTATACAGTGGCGGGTTCACTAAACAGAACAGGTATACAGTGGCGGGTTCACAGAACAGGTATGCAGTGGCGGGTCCACTGAACAGAACAGGTATGCAGTGGCGGGTTCACTAAACAGAACAGGTATACAGTGGCGGGTTCACTGAACAGAACAGGTATACAGTGGCGGGTTCACTAAACAGAACAGGTATACAGTGGCGGGTTCACTAAACAGAACAGGTATACAGTGGCGGGTTCACAGAACAGGTATGCAGTGGCGGGTCCACTGAACAGAACAGGTATGCAGTGGCGGGTTCACTGAACAGAACAGGTATACAGTGGCGGGTTCACAGAACAGGTATGCAGTGGCGGGTCCACTGAACAGAACAGGTATGCAGTGGCGGGTCCACTGAACAGAACAGGTAGCAGTGGCGGGTCCACTGAACAGAACAGGTATGCAGTGGCGGGTTCACAGAACAGGTATACAGTGGCGGGTTCACTGAACAGGTATACAGTGGCGGGTCCACTGAACAGAACAGGTATGCAGTGGCGGGTTCACTAAACAGAACAGGTATACAGTGGCGGGTTCACTGAACAGAACAGGTATACAGTGGCGGGTTCACTAAACAGAACAGGTATACAGTGGCGGGTTCACTAAACAGAACAGGTATACAGTGGCGGGTTCACAGAACAGGTATGCAGTGGCGGGTCCACTGAACAGAACAGGTATGCAGTGGCGGGTTCACTAAACAGAACAGGTATACAGTGGCGGGTTCACTGAACAGAACAGGTATACAGTGGCGGGTTCACTAAACAGAACAGGTATACAGTGACGGGTTCACTGAACAGAACAGGTATGCAGTGGCGGGTTCACAGAACAGGTATGCAGTGGCGGGTCCACTGAACAGAACAGGTATGCAGTGGCGGGTCCACTGAACAGAACAGGTATGCAGTGGCGGGTTCACTGAACAGGTATACAGTGGCGGGTCCACTGAACAGAACAGGTATGCAGTGGCGGGTTCACTAAACAGAACAGGTATACAGTGGCGGGTTCACAGAACAGGTATGCAGTGGCGGGTCCACTGAACAGAACAGGTATGCAGTGGCGGGTTCACTGAACAGAACAGGTATACAGTGGCGGGTCCACTGAACAGAACAGGTATGCAGTGGCGGGTTCACTGAACAGGTATACAGTGGCGGGTCCACTGAACAGAACAGGTATGCAGTGGCGGGTTCACTAAACAGAACAGGTATACAGTGGCGGGTTTACTAAACAGAACAGGTAAACAGTGGCGGGTTCACTGAACAGGTATGCAGTGGCAGGTTCACTGAACACAACAGGTATGCAGTGGCGGGTTCACTGAACAGAACAGGTATACAGTGGCGGGTTCACAGAACAGGTATGCAGTGGCGGGTCCACTGAACAGAACAGGTATGCAGTGGCGGGTTCACTGAACAGGTATACAGTGGCGGGTCCACTGAATAGAACAGGTATGCAGTGGCGGGTTCACTAAACAGAACAGGTATGCAGTGGCGGGTTCACTAAACAGAACAGGTATACAGTGGCGGGTCCACTGAACAGAACAGGTATGCAGTGGCGGGTTCACTGAACAGGTATACAGTGGCGGGTCCACTGAACAGAACAGGTATGCAGTGGCGGGTTCACTAAACAGAACAGGTATGCAGTGGCGGGTTCACTAAACAGAACAGGTATACAGTGGCGGGTCCACTGAACAGAACAGGTATGCAGTGGCGGGTTCACTGAACAGGTATACAGTGGCGGGTCCACTGAACAGAACAGGTATGCAGTGGCGGGTTCACTGAACAGGTATGCAGTGGTGGGTTCACAGAACAGGTATGCAGTGGTGGGTTCACAGCACAGGTATGCAGTGGTGGGTTCAATGAACAGGTATACAGTGGCGGGTCCACTGAACAGAACAGGTATGCAGTGGCAGGTTCACTGAACAGGTATGCAGTGGTGGGTTCACAGCACAGGTATGCAGTGGTGGGTTCACAGCACAGGTATGCAGTGGTGGGTTCACAGCACAGGTATGCAGTGGTGGGTTCACAGCACAGGTATGCAGTGGTGGGTTCACAGCACAGGTATGCAGTGGTGGGTTCACAGAACAGGTATGCAGCCAGACAGGAACAAGTTAAGCCTAACTAATCTTTCCCTGAGAGACAGTCTGCAGCAGCTCGCCCTACTCTCACTAACGCAGGCAGCACACGAGTGACCGTAATGGCCGCCGCTGCCTGCCTTATATAAGGGGGGGTGGGGCTCCAGGGGCTAGTGTAGCCTAATTGGCTACACTGGGCCTGCTGACTGTGATGTAGAGGGTCAAAGTTGACCCTCCATGTGCATTATGGGGTGAACCGAACTTCCGCAAAGGTTCGCCTGCGGGACGCGAACGCGAACCACGGAAGTTCGCATGGAACCGTTCGCAGGCGAACCGTTCGGCCCAACTCTAGTTCTAGGGGCTTCCTTGTGATTGGCTTACAAAATTCCGCATTCCGCCGGAATTACGCATCGTTCTGCGGAATTTCCGCTATAGCGCTAAGGCAATGCCACTCCGATGTGACGGAACGGACTCACCAAATTCCGGCCGGAATCGTGGAAAAATGAATTCCGCGGAACGCGGTGAGCATCCCTAATCCAAACCCCAAAAAAACACAAATTATGTGATGGTATTTTTTTACAAAATTGGTTCTTGGATCAATTTTTTCAACTAATTTCACTAACACATACTGGTTTGCTGTATTTGATTAATAGAGCATCCAAAGAAATCAATGTGTTGAGCAGACAGTGTTCTGAAATGAGGTTCCATGTGTACATGTACTTATACTTGGGATGGGATGAGAGTGAGCACTACAAAATTCCAGTGATAACTGTCTCAACCAAAACATAAAATATTAGAACCAGAGGAAAGAATGGTCAAATCACAGCACCATCTGTTGGAAAGTATTTCAATTACAGCTATATTTCAAGATATTTCAACCACATAAAATCATTTAAAAACAAGAATAATTGCAATAGTGCAATGGAGTGTGGAATACAGTGATACTACACCGGGTACATATACAAGCCCTTTAGAAAGCGGGTGTGGGGGGCGTGTCCGCTCGCATAAAGCTCACACATACCGTGGCTAACCCAGCTACCCACAGCGATGCCTGGCACTCCAAACCAGAACCCAGCAGCAGAGGAGGACCCCATGGAGATGGAGCTCTCAAAGAAGTGGAAGAAAGGGGTCACCAAACTCCAGAAACTCCCCGAACTGTGCACGGGGAAGCAGGCCTGCGCTCTCAATCCCAGCAAAGATGGCACCGGCTCTCATGTAACAGGCCTGCTCAGCGCACGAGGAGAAGAAGGAAGAGAGCCGCTTACCTCAGGATCGGTGGTTTCTTCCCCGGAGACAGCCTTTCCTACATCCCACAGCACTGTCAAATCAAAATCCCACTACACGGAAACGGCAAACAACGTAGGACATAATCCCCAGTCTGACTCTACTGCTACTCCTCCTGAACACTCATTAGAAGCTTTCCCAGCCTCAGAGCAAGACGTCTCGCAGACATGTCTTAAAGAGATGGTTCTATCTCTAAAAGCCTCCCTCTTCAGAGAAACACTGGACATTACAAACAACATGCAGCAGTCCCTGAGTGCCTTAGGATATAGAATTGCAGCAAATGAAAATCAGATTGCAGCCCTGGTGTCAGGGGCGTAACTAGACATCACTGGGCCCCCCTGCCAAACTTTGGATGGGGCCCCCACCCCCCACGAAACTTTGGATGGGGCCCCCCACCCCCCTCGCTTTCTGCACAGGGAAACTGAGGACCAATGTGTTTTCCCCATGCAGATAAAAACACTTAGACTTAAAGGAAATGTCAGGCAATCTATGCTACCCCCAGATCTACTTACCTGTGGCTTCCTCCAGCCCCTTGCAGCTGACAAGTCCCTTGTTGCAGCTCTGCTTCCAGTACATACATACACATACAGCTGTATTATTTTACTACATGAGAGCACATGCTATATGGAGGAACAACAATGACATGCTGAACATAAGATATTGGCCTTGATTCACAAAGCGGTGATAACTCAGTTATCACGCCTAAAAGACTTTAGGCGTGATAACCTTTGCACCACTGAGTTATCACCGATTTGTGCTGCTCTTCGCGCGAAGCTACGCGCGTATGTGCGCGCGCAAAGTCCCATAGGGCTTAATGGGAGCTTCGCGTGAAGCGCCGGGTGCTGCGCGCGCTCCTGCGCGCTTGCGCGCGGAAAACTTTGCGCGCGGAAAATTCGCGCGAGTTTCTTCTTATCACGCCTAAACTGAGTTTAGGCGTGATAAAGGGCTTTTCACAGGCGTGCAAACACTTTGCACCGCTTTGTGAATCAAGCCCATAGTATTCACTGTAATGCTGGGTTTACACCGTGACCATACAATTTTCTGTTAGATTTACCTGCCAGATAGATAAAGTTCAACATGTTGGAAATGTATCTATCTTAAAGAGACTCCGTAACAAAAATTGCATCCTGTTTTTTATCATCCTACAAGTTCCAAAAGCTATTCTAATGTGTTCTGGCTAACTGCAGCACTTTATACTATCACTGTCTCTGTAATAAATCAATGTATCTTTCCTCTGTCAGACTTGTCGGCCTGTGTCTGGAAGGCTGCCAAGTTCTTCAGTGTTGTGGTTCTGCTATGAACTCACCCTTCCTGGCCCCTCTATGCACACTGCCTGTGTGTTATTTAGGATTAGAGCAGCTTCTCTCTTCTCTTTTATCTTTTACAAGCTGGATAAATCGTCCTCTGAGCTGGCTGGGCTTTCACATACTGAGGAATTACAAACAAGGGCAAAGCTGTTTGCAGGAAGAAAAGAGCAGCCTGAAACTTCAGTGCATGGGGGAAAGAAACACACAAATGATCTCTTGAGATTCAAAAGGAATGCTGTATACAGCCTGCTTGTGTATGGATGTATTTTCTATGTGTGGACATACTGTACATCAACCTACTTCCTGTTTTGGTGGCCATTTTGTTTGTTTACAAACAAGCTTTTTAAAACTGTTTTTAACCACTTTTAATGCGGCGAGGAACGGCGAAATTGTGACAAAGGGTAATAGGAGATGTCCCCTAACGCACTGGTATGTTTACTTTTGAGCGATTTTTACAATACAGATTCTCTTTAAGATCTATCTCCAGAGCAATTAGGCAGTGTTCTACTCAGCAGGAGATAAGCAGAAGACAATGCACCAAAGATAATGACCATTCCCTACAGAAAATAATCTAAGTATGCATTCTAACAGAAAATGTAACAGAAAAATCTAACAGAAGAATATAACAGAAAACTGTATGGTGTAAACCCAGCATAACTTTGGCAAAACATTCAGAATGTCACTGTGAGGAAATGCGGAAAAGCCGCCGCAAAAGCTCAGAGTGAGGCGGCTGTTTCCGCGTCTAACATGGCGGCACAACGCGGAGAAACCGCCGCATGCCGCATGGACAGAGCGGTGGAGTCCGCGTTGGAGGCGGCAGATTGCACGCATGGCAGAGCAGCTGACATTGCGGCCGGACGCGGGGAAACCGCCGCTCGCTTAGAGAGCGGGGCGGCGGTCCCCACGCTTGAATCAATGGTTGCATTGCAAGACATGTCTGGTGTGGCTGGGACTGCTAGTCCACACAGATTCAGAAGGACGCGCGCGCGCGCGCGCTGAGAGGCAGAGCTTATATGACAGCCAGAAAAGGGTCAGCTGACCAGGCTGGTCAGCTGACATTTTCACCACCTGCCATTGGTCCAGCACTTAGGGGAGGCGCTGGAGAGCACTTTTCTATATATACTGGGTGCTGGACATTCTCTGGTTGTCTGCCGTTGCGATCACAACGTGGTAGCACTCAGACCTTGTCTGTATCTGTGTTCTAGCATAGTTTCCAAAGATGTTGACATCAAGGCGCTCACACCTTAGCATTAGGAACATTGAATTGTATTATTTGTTATGACCTTCTGCCTGCCTGACTATTCCTCTGAACTCTGATCTTGTACCTTGCTATTTCTGATATCCTGTTGCCAAACGCTGCTCGTTCCTAGACTCTGTATTTGTATCCTGATTCTGTACCTTGCTATTTCTGATATCCTGTTGCCAAAATGACAGATTACTGGGTGGGGCTGGGGAAGACCCGGCTGTCATGGTACACATTGGCACCAATGACAAAGTTAGTGGGAGATGGAAGGTCCTCAAAAAGGATTTTCAGGTACTTGGAGATAAACTTAAAGCAAGGACCTCCAAGGTGGTGTTTTCTGAAATACTGCCAGTGCCACGTGCTACATCTGAGAGACAGAGGGAGCTTAGGGAGTTAAATAAGTGGCTGAGAAATTGGTGTAGGAAGGAAGGGTTTGGGTTCCTGGAGAACTGGGCAGACTTTGCAGTCGGCTACAGGTTCTACAGCAGGGATGGGCTGCACCTTAATGGGGAGGGTGCAGCTGCATTGGGGGAGAAGATGGCTAAACGGTTGGAGGAGATTTTAAACTAGGATCTGGGGGGAGGCGGGAGGATAAAGTCTCAATACGTAGACAAGATGAGGTAAAAAGACAGTGGGAACCTATCATTATGGAGGGTGGAGAGGGGGGTGGGGACAGTGTAAAGATTAAGGAGGTTGGTAAAAATTCAAGTAGCCAATTTCATGTAAACAAAATTGGTAAATGTGGTGGTAAAAATATAAAGTGCATGGTAACCAATGCTCGGAGCCTTGCAAATAAAATAGACGAACTAGAGTTCATTCTGAATGACAAAGGCTATGACATTGTGGGAATAACCGAGACATGGATGGATGAAAGCCATGACTGGATAGCTAATTTAAAAGGATACAATAAGTTTAGGAGGGATAGAACAGGGAAAAAAGGTGGAGGGGTTTGTCTCTTTGTTAAGAATTCTCTTACAGCTGTCCTCAACGATGAGATGGAGGAAGATTGCGAAGATGTGGAGTCCGTTTGGGTAAATATTCATGGTGGAAATAAAAGTTGCCAATTGCTTATTGGGGTATGCTACAGGCCACCTCTTATTAATGAAGCTGCAGAACTGCGATTACTACAGCAGATTGAAAAAGCTGCAGGTAAAAATGAGGTCATAATTATGGGCGACTTCAACTTTCCAGACATTGACTGGAGTATTGAGGCTACCCATTCTGGTAAAAGCAGCAGATTTCTGGCAGCACTACAGGACAATTACTTGACTCAAATGGTAACTGAACCAACTAGGGGGCATGCGTTACTGGATCTGATCATTTCTAATAGACCAGATAATGTATCAAATGTGCAGGTTCAAGAACATTTTGGGAAATAGTGATCACAACATGATAACGTTTGATCTGGTGACTGATAGGCCACGGGGCAGCGGGACCACTAAAACTATGAATTTTAGAAAAGCAAAGTTCACTCAAATTAGGCAGGCACTAAGTTTGGTGAACTGGGATAATGTACTACAAGGGGAAGACACTGAAGGGAAATGGCAAGCTTTTAAACTTATACTCAATCAATACTGTAGTATGTATATCCCATATGGAAACAAAATGTCTAGGAATAAAAAAAGGCCTCTATGGATGAATAGAAAGGTTAAAGATAAAATGAAGAGGAAAAAGAATGCCTATAAGGTCTTAAAACAGGAGGGGACCGAGGCTGCACTAAGCAATTATAAGGAGTGCAATAAAAATTGTAAAAAAGAAATTAGGCAGGCAAAGATTGAAGCTGAAAAACAAATCGCTAAGGATATCAAATCTAACCCAAAAAAGTTTTACAAGTACATTAACTCTAAAAAAAGAAAGGTTGACTGTATAGGACTCCTAAAGGATGAGGATGGGAACTCAATGGTGGATGACCAAGGTAAGGCAGAGTTAATAAATGCTTTCTTTGCTTCTGTCTTCACAAAAGAAACAGCACTGTTGCAAACTACAGAGGCAGAAGAGTCTCAATCTTCTAACTGTAATATTAAATACTTAACGCAGGAAGAAGTGAAGGCAAGACTAAATAAATTAAAAATAGACAAGGCACCTGGCCCGGATGGCATGCATCCTCGGGTCCTAAGGGAATTAAGTTCAGTTATAGATAAACCCCTTTATCTTATCTTTTGTGACTCTCTTGCAACTGGCAGAGTCCCAGTGGATTGGCGTACAGCCCACGTTTTCCCATTATTTAAGAAGGGCAAAAAATCTGATCCAGGAAATTATAGACCTGTAAGTTTAACATCAGTTGTATGCAAACTATTTGAGGGGTTACTAAGAGATACTATACATGACTTCATAGTAGAAAATAATCTTATTTCTCAGCATCAACATGGGTTTACTAAAGACAGGTCCTGTTTGACTAACATGCTCAGCTTTTATGAGGTAGTGAATGCTAATATGGATATTGGGAATGCTGTAGATGTGATATACTTGGACTTTGCAAAGGCCTTCGACACTGTTCCCCACAAAAGTCTGGTGCAAAAGTTGAGGATGCAAGGACTTTGGAAGAGTCTGTGTTCATGGATAGGGAACTGGCTAATGGACAGAAAACAAAGAGTTGTGGTCAATGGATCGTACTCAAAATGGGAGACTGTTAGCAGTGGGGTCCCACAGGGGTATGTTCTGGGTCCAGTGCTCTTCAATTTATTTATTAATGACCTAGTAGATGCAGTAGTGAGCAATGTTGCTATTTTTGCAGATGATACAAAATTGTGCAGAATCATCAACTCTCAGGAAGATAGTGTCATATTGCAACAGGATCTGGATAGGATGGCTATATGGGCACATACATGGCAGATGAAATTCAATGTTGACAAATGTAAGGTCATGCATTTTGGATGTACTAATGGTCTAGCACCATACAAAATAAATGGGATACAGTTGGGGACATCAAACTTGGAGAAGGACTTAGGAGTACTCATTGACAACAAGTTAAATAATCGTACTCAATGCCAAGCAGCTGCAGCTAAAGCTAACAAAATTTTGGGATGCATTAAAAGGGAAATAAAAACTCGAGATGCTAACATAATATTGCCCCTGTTTAACTCTCTAGTAAGGCCACATCTGGAATATGGAATTCAGTTCTGGGCACCACATTACAAAAAAGATATTGCAGTTTTAGAGCAGGTGCAGAGACGAGCAACAAAATTGATGCGTGGGATGGAAGGTCTCACTTATCGAGAAAGGTTAGATAAACTGGGGTTATTTAGTCTAGAGAAAAGACGCCTTAGAGGGGATCTAATTAACATGTATAAATACAACAGAGGGCAATATAATACCTTGGCGGATGAGCTTTTTGTCCCTAGGCCTTCTCAAAGGACTAGATGACATGATCTGCGCATGGAGGAAAAACGTTTTAACCATTTATTTAGGAAAGGGTTCTTTACAGTAAGAGTGATTAAGATGTGGAATGCATTGCCACAGGAAGTCGTTATGGCAAACTCTATACCTGCATTTAAAGGGGGCTTAGATGCTTTCCTTGCGTTGAAAGACATCCATGGCTACAATTACTAGGTAATGCCTAATGATGTTGATCCAGGGATTTTATCTGATTGCCATCTGGAGTCGGGAAGGAATTTTTCCCTTTAGGGGCTAATTGGACCATGCCTTGTAAGGGTTTTTTCGCCTTCCTCTGGATCAACAGGGATATGTGAGGGAGCAGGCTGGTGTTGTACTTTATACTGGTTGAACTCGATGGACGTATGTCTTTTTTCAACCAAAATAACTATGTAACTATGTAAAACTCTGCTCGTTTCTGGACTCTGTATTTGCATCCTGATTCTGTACCTTATCTGTCTGTGTGTTAACGACCTGGCTTGCCGACCTCGAGAACTGGCCTTACTGTTAGAGGCAGTTTCCAGACCTGTTAGTGACACCCTCCCTCTCGGGTGTCACTCACGCTCTGACCTTCCTACCTTCAGCCTAGCTCCTCCCTCCTGGAGAGTCTAGGCCATAGGAAGCAACATACTTTTGGTGAAGTACTCAAAGTATACCGTTGCATCTTAACACTCACTTGTTTCTCCCTGGTGTCCAGAGGTTAGTGTATATATCTGATTATCGGTGATACTGCAGATCACCAATAATCGGGTATATTCTGGATAACTGGTGAGACTGCAGTTCACCGGTAATCAGACCCTCTCTGTGTTACACCGATCGTTACAGAACGGCAGGCCAAAAATGCAAATGGACGCACACACTGACCATCTGGGTGCACTTGCCACTTCGGTGGAAAACATAAATCAAGTGCTGGGTAGTCACAAGACTATGATTGAAGCCTTGTCTGGTTCTTTACAAACCCTCCATACAGCAGTGGATGAGGTGCGATCCGCTCCTAGCTCTGATATACGTTTGTCTGTACCCGAGAAATTTTCTGGTGACAGATCTGACTTCCGAAATTTTAAAAGTAGAGTGTTATCGTACTTTGAGTTAAGACCCCGATCTTCTGGAAATATGACCCAAAGGGTCACGTTTATTAAGACTTTGTTATCAGGTGATTCTCAGACGTGGGCGTACAGTTTGCCCACCGGGGATTTGGCCCTATCTTCTGTGGATGAATTTTTTAAAGCCATGTCAGTAATTTACGATGACCCAGACCTTGCCGCGACCTCTGAGCGGAAGCTCAAGCTCTTGCGTCAAGGCAGGGGTCCGGTCGAAGATTACGCAGCCGAATTTAGGAGGTGGTCAGTTTCAGCCAGGTGGGACACCTATGCCCTATTAGATTGTTTCTTATCAGGGTTGTCAGATGAGGTTTCAGATCTCATGTTAAGTCTGCCTGAACCTAAGACAGTCGATGAGGCCATTTCATCGGCCATTCGAGTCGACCGCAGACTGCGTTATCAGAAACAGACCCAGGGTAGTAGTCATGTAAGAATGGTGTCCTACGCTGCACCTCCAGTAACTCCACCTCCTCCTGTCTCGCCTCCACCCGAACCAATGCAAATTGGTCGGTCGAAACTATCCCAAGTGGAGCGAAGACGCAGGATGTCTGAGCGGCTGTGTCTTTACTGCGCAGAGGGGGGTCATAGAGTACGTAATTGTCCTAACAAGCCGGGAAACGCTATCGCCTAGGAGTTGTAGTGGGTAGCACCCTAGGTGCGCGGCTTTTACCCCTAGAAGATAAACGGTTACTCCTTCCCTGTACAGTCACATGGGAAGATAAAACTGAGGTTTCTGAGGCTTTTATTGATTCAGGCTCTGCAGCTAATTTTATAGATTTTGAATTTGCTAAGAAATTGGGTATCCCGTTCACCCCAGTGAAGCCACTGGGTTCACTGGTTACGGCAGTAGATGACTGGTTACGGCAGTAGATGACTCCCCCCTGCAAAGTGATCATCCGCTGTCTCAGACACCAGAGGTGGAAGTCACTATAGGGGTGTTACATAAGGAGAAGCTACAGTTTTTTGTGTTACACATGACCACCTCCACAGTCATCCTTGACATGCCATGGCTGCACTTACACTCTCCACAGATTAATTGGGCTACCGGTCAGTTAACCAGCTGGTCAACTCACTGTTTCCAGCAGTGTTTAGGGAGAGTGACACTGGACCAGACCAAGATCCAGTTGGAGGGGGTACCAGCACAATATTCCGAGTATTCTGATGTGTTCTGTCCCAAGGCTGCAGATAAGTTACCTCCACATCGCCCCTTTGATTGCCCCATCGATCTCCGATCGGGTTGTATGCCCCCTAGGGGCCATCTTTACAATTTGTCTGGTCCAGAGAAAATGGCCATGCAGGAATACATTCGTGAAAATTTAGCCAAGGGGTTCATTCGCTCTTCTCGGTCACCTGCTGGCGCAGGTTTTTTTTTTGTTAAGAAAAAAGACGGAGGCCTGCGGCCTTGCATTGATTACCGGGGCCTGAATAAAATCACAGTAAAAAATTGCTACCCTTTTCCCTTGATAGATGACTTGTTTACACAGATAACCGACGCTAAGATCTTTTCAAAATTGGATTTACGGGGGGCATACAACCTGGTGCGGATCAGAAAGGGCGATGAATGGAAGACGGCCTTTACCACGCCTGACGGGCATTACGAGTACCTGGTGATGCCCTTCGGGCTGTGTAACGCCCCGGCCGTCTTTCAGGAACTGATTAATCAGGTATTCAGGGAGGTATTGGGCAAGTTTGTGTTGGTATACCTAGATGATATACTTATCTTTTCTAACAACCTCTCTGAGCACAGGACACATGTCAAGTTTGTATTGGATAACTGAGACAAAACATGCTTTACGCCAAATTGGAGAAATGCATTTTCGAAGTAACATCTGTCACCTTTTTAGGGTACGTTATTTCCACCTCGGGCCTGTCTATGGATCCTGCCAAGGTTTCTGCTGTGTTGGAATGGCCTCAACCAGTGGGGTTAAAATCTCTTCAGAGATTTCTAGGCTTTGCCAATTACTATAGAAGGTTCATAAAGGGGTACTCCACTGTTATTGCACCCCTCACCTGTCTCACTAAGAAAGGGGCAGATACGACCCATTGGTCTTCAGAGGCTCTGCATGCATTCTCCCCTTTGAAAGATTTGTTTTGCTCTGCACCCATCCTGAGACACGTTGATACTTCCTATCCCTTTATTGTTGAGGTGGAC
Organism: Hyperolius riggenbachi; assembly: GCF_040937935.1. Classification (NCBI taxonomy): domain Eukaryota; kingdom Metazoa; phylum Chordata; class Amphibia; order Anura; family Hyperoliidae; genus Hyperolius; species Hyperolius riggenbachi. Next base: position 392,681,100 of record NC_090647.1, on the reverse strand, counting down.
GCCTCAGAGGTCGGGGTAGGGGCTGTGCTGTCCCAGCGGTCAGGGTTGCGGTCCAGATTACACCGATGTGCCTACTTTTCTCGTAGGTTCTCTCCGGCAGAGAGAAACTACGATGTAGGCAACAAGGAGCTCCTGGCCATCAAATTGGCCTTTGAAGAGTGGCGTCATTGGTTGGAAGGAGCAGAACATACGATTACAGTTTACACTGACCACAAAAATTTAGAATACGTCAAGGGAGCCAAAAGATTAAGCCCCCGTCAGGCTTGATGGTCATTGTTTTTCTTGAGATTCAGATTTATAATTACGTACACCCCAGGGAGCAAAAACATTAAGGCAGATGCCCTGTCTAGATGCTTTGAGCCAGAGACAGCACAGCCCTCCCCCCCAGAGACCATTGTCCCCCAGAAACTGGTACTAGCTACAACAGAGACTTGGGAAGATTGGACAGAGACTTTAGGTCCTTTTCAGCAGGACATTCCGGAGGGGAAGCCCAAAGGGGTTATGTTCATCCCACTGCCATTTCGCCTTCAGATTTTGCAGATGTTCCATTCACACAGGAATGCGGGACACCCTAGGGCCTCCAGAACACAGGACCTTGTAGCCAGATGCGCTTGGTGGCCGTCTCTAGCAGCCGATTGCAAAGAGTTTGTTAGAGAATGTGCGGTATGTGCGAGGAGTAAGCCCTCCCGACTGGCATCTGTGGGAAGATTGCAGCCCTTGCCCACCCCGAGTGAGCCATGGACCCACTTATCCATGGATTTTGTGGGTGAGCTCCCCAAGTCTGAGGGCATGTCGGTCATTTGGGTGGTAGTCGATCGTTTTAGTAAAATGGCCCATTTTGTGCCCTTGGAAGGACTCCCCTCGGCCCAGGAATTGGCCAATTTGTTCATCATCCACGTTTTCCGATTGCATGGCATTCTGGAAAACATCGTGTCAGATAGGGGAGTCCAATTTGTTTCCAGATTTTGGAGGGCATTCTGTCACCAAATGGGCATGGAACTGTCATTTTCATCGGGCTACCACCCACAGACCAATGGTCAGACGGAAAGAGTCAATCAATTATTGAAACAGTTTTTGAGGTGTTACGTTGCAGAGGCGCAAAATGATTGGGTCAAGTTTTTACCCTTTGCAGAATTTGCGCACAATAACTTGAAAAGTTCTTCCTTAGGATTTTGTCCATTCCAGGTAGTGACCGGGAAGTTGCCTAAATTCTCCCCATTGCCAGTCGCCTCCACTCCGTTTCCAGCTCTGGAGGCCTGGCAAAGGTCATTTAAAGATATATGGTGGATGGTGAAAGATAATTTGGAGAAGGCGTTTCAAAGTCAAAAAGGTCAAGCCGACAAGAGACGTTCATTGGAGTGGAGGTTTTTGCCAGGAGATTTAGTCTGGGTGTCCACACGTCACTTGACCTTGAAACAGCCCTCAGCTAAGTTGGGGCCCAGGTATGTGGGTCCATTCCCAGTGACTATCAACGATGTCACTTATGCCATTGATCTCCCTGCCAGTATGCGCGGCGTGAGATCTTTTCACGTGTCCCTGCTTAAGCCAGCAGTTCATGTGGGTCCCACTCCTCCTCCTCCGGGGATGATAGATGACCAACCTGAGTACGAAATAGAGAAGATTTTAGACTCTCGCATAGTTCAGAACTCAGTACAATATCTGGTTCATTGGAAAGGGTATGGTGTTGAGGAGAGATCATGGGTACCTGAGTGTCGCATGCATGCGGACAAATTGAGAAGGGAGTTCCATGCGTCGCATCCTGAGAAGCCTGGTAGGAGCTGTCCGGAGTCCACTCCTCGGGGGGGAGGGGGGTACTGTGAGGAAACGCAGAAAAGCCGCCGCAAAGGCTCAGAGTGAGGCGGCTGTTTCCGCGTCTAACATGGCGGCACAACGCGGAGAAACCGCCGCATGCCGCATGGACAGAGCGGTGGAGTCCGCGTTGGAGGCGGCAGATTGCACGCATGGCAGAGCAGCTGACATTGCGGCCGGACGCGGGGAAACCGCCGCTCGCTTAGAGAGCGGGGCGGCGGTCCCCATGCTTGAATCAATGGTTGCATTGCAAGACATGTCTGGTGTGGCTGGGACTGCTAGTCCACACAGATTCAGAAGGACGTGCGCTGAGAGGCAGAGCTTATATGACAGCCAGAAAAGGGTCAGCTGACCAGGCTGGTCAGCTGACATTTTCACCACCTGCCATTGGTCCAGCACTTAGAGGAGGCGCTGGAGAGCACTTTTCTATATATACTGGGTGCTGGACATTCTCTGGTTGTCTGCCGTTGCGATCACAACGTGGTAGCACTCAGACCTTGTCTGTATCTGTGTTCTAGCATAGTTTCCAAAGGTGTTGACATCAAGGCGCTCACACCTTAGCATTAGGAACATTGAATTGTATTATTTGTTATGACCTTCTGCCTGCCTGACTATTCCTCTGAACTCTGATCTTGTACCTTGCTATTTCTGATATCCCGTTGCCAAACGCTGCTCGTTCCTAGACTCTGTATTTGTATCCTGATTCTGTACCTTGCTATTTCTGATATTCTGTTGCCAAAACTCTGCTCGTTCCTGGACTCTGTATTTGCATCCTGATTCTGTACCTTATCTGTCTGTGTGTTAACGACCTGGCTTGCTGACCTTGAGAACTGGCCTTACTGTTAGAGGCAGTTCCCAGACCTGTTAGTGACACCCTCCCTCTCGGGTGTCACTCACGCTCTGACCTTCATACCTTCAGCCTAGCTCCTCCCTCCTGGAGAGTTTAGGCCATAGGAAGGAACATACTTCTGGTGAAGTACTCAAAGTATACCATTGCATCTTAACACTCACTTGTTTCTCCCTGGTGTCCAGAGGTTAGTGTATATATCTGATTATCGGTGATACTGCAGATCACCAATAATCGGGTATATTCTGTATTCCTGGTGAGACTGCAGTTCACTGGTAATCAGACCCTCTCTGTGTTACACCGATCGTTACAGTCACTGATTGATACTGTTATTACAAGATCTTGGACCATGAGACAACAAGCTCTCAATGAAGCAGCAACAGTAAAGACATCAATCTCCACTCCATTGTGTTGTAAACGTAATCCCAGGCCATAAGGTCAGCATGTGTGATAAGAATCTAGGAATCCTTTCAGAGTGAAAGCAAGGAGTTTAAGGGAAAGTGTACAACTTTTTTTCAAAATGTGACTCGTTTGGTTTTAAGGTTGTACTTGAAATCATCAGAACTTTGTAGCAGTGAGAGACAGATGTTTTTTACGAACCCTAGGGAGCAGGGACAGTGTACAAATTCCAAAGTGTGTATGAGTCCTTATCTGTGTGGTGGACACATGCAGTCAATATAACAATGGTGCGAGAGCAGAATACGTTTTTTCTCTCCATGCCCTTAGCTGTCAGTCTCTCAAACTTTTCCCCCCATGGGCCCCCTGTGGCTTCTGGGCCCCCCTGCGGAGGCATCCCTTGCAGGGTCTATTGTTACGCCCCTTCCTGGTGTCTGAGCATAATAAAACTGTAGATGTTATAGACCACAATCAGTCTGAGATCAACTGGCTGAAAACTAAGGCTGCGGACTTAGAGGACCAAAACAGGCGATGCAACTTAAAGTTCAAAGGAATAGAAGAAAATGTACCGGTAGCACAATTAAAGGATTTTATTATCCAGCTGGTTAACACTGCATTACCCGATCTTCCAAAAATTGAGCTTACAATCGAACGTGCTTACAGACTCCCAAAACCGGCACATCTCCCTGGCAAGCTACCGCGTGATATGATAGTATGCTTTCAGTTCTTTAACACTAAAGAAGCATTAGTCGGGTATCTAAAGAAGAACGGGAAACTGCCGGACCCTTATCATAACATCCAGCTTTTCTCTGACCTTTCACAAGCTACCCTAACAAACAGGAAGTCCATGGCCCCCTTAACAAAATTCTTAAGGGAAAATCAGATCCCCTACAGATGGGGGATGCCCACCAAACTCCTACTAAACCATGAGGGGAAGATGTTTGTTGCTACCTCTCTGGAAGAAGGCATTAAACTTCTCCACTCCAGGGGCCTGTGCCCCTCCTTCAACAACCCTCCTTGCCAAGTCTTATGTTCACACGGATAAAATCACTGCAGCCTGGCAAGTTGCTACCTGAGCCGTGAAGATGTCGGATCTACATTTTTTTATTCTCTTTCACCATGCTGATCAAGAGGGGGTCAGATGGTCCAGCCCTCCCATACAGGTGGAAATTGTAACGAGCGGACTGCATCGCCACCGTGGCTGCTTCTGGGCCCCTGTCTGTCTCTCCGGCGTCTAGGACGCCGGGGACGGAACTATCTTTCCCTTGCAAGGTCGCTGTCTTGCGCGAGCGCGCGCATAGACAGGACCTTTATTTGAGGAGAAGGCTCGTCAGCTGACATCAGAGGAGACTCACGGTGCCCCGGATTGGCTACAGCAGGGGCATGCCGGTGAGGTCTCCTCTGCTTCTTAAGCCTTCGGGCTTCACTCCAGCGCTGTCTGTTGTCGTGAATGCTTGCGTGTTAGCGCTCAGACCTTAGACTAGATCCCAGGTGTTGATGCTAAGGACTTCACACCTAGTCTAGGATATTGTTTCATTGTTACTGTTTATTTCTTAGAATAGTTCTGGTGTGTTTGATCTGGGAGGAAACCAGGGATTTCACACAAGACTAGGAATCCTGTTCATTGTAGTGAGGTTCCTGTGGATGATAGATGTATATGCAGTGTTTGCAATATACATCTATCTATAGTTAGTTCATTTTTGTATTAGTCTGTATTGATCTCCTGTGTATGACTCTTAGCTAGTACTCTGACTCTGATCCTGCTTTCCGATCCTGTACCTTTGCCTGTCTGCCTTCTTAGTTGCTGAACCTCTGCCTAATTACCGATTACTCTCCTGTCTCACGATTCTGTACTGATACTTACCTCTCTGTTGCCGAAACTTGCCTGTCTGACCACTCTACTCACCGGTGGGCCCTCGCCACTGGTGAGGTGCTAGCTTCACCTGCGCCTCTGATGAGGTTATTCTTTAGCGCAGTCCTGGTTGTGTCTCCTAGGCTGCGGTGTAGTCTTGCTCACCCGCTCCTAGGGTGATCACTCGGCTGCAGTACAGTCTGACTCACCTGTTCCCAGGCAATTACTAGTGCAGATTGTCTTGTTGTCATAGGCTGCAGTACAGTCTGAATCGCCTACTCCTTAGGCGACCAGTAGTTGCAGCATTGTCTGTGCCTCCTGCTCCTAGGCTGCAGTACAGTCTGAGCCGCCTACTCCTTAGGCGGCCATTAGTTACAGCTTTGCCTGTGCCTCCACTCCTCGGGAGATTCTATCCCAGTTTCAGTATCCCCAGCTTGCTGGGGTTTGTACTTTAGTATACGGGTGGTCAGTGTATCTTTTGTACCTCGTCAGCATCTCTGGTGAGGTCTTGCCAAACTACGAGGTCACCATACCCGTTAGTGTGTTCACAGAGCCCCGGAGGTCCGGCCGTATTTAGTACTGCAGTGTAGCTACTGTCAGCCAGCACCTCTGTAGGGGCCTAGCCAATGTGGCTCTGAGGCTCATCAGCTCCACTGATGAGCACTCGTTATTTATTTATTATCCTCACTAGCTTCACTGATGAGGTGTTGCCTAGTGATTGAGGGGACCTTCCCAGCTTCTCTGGAAGGTTCAGCCAAAACCGTCTGAGTCACTAGTATCACCTTTCCAGCTCCCCTGGATAGGTCTGGCGTAGCTTTCTTGCTACCTGTCAACTAGTACCTTGCCAGCTCCTCTGGTGAGAACAAGTCGGTCCATTCCTGCAGATGCCTGGTAGATATCCCAGGCCATCTGGTAAAGCTCTGTTGCTACCTGTTTGAGTGGTTCTTTTTTTTTCAACAATGAAATTTTATTAAAGAACAAGTGTACATACAAATATGATAATATTGTTAGGAATATGGTCATGCCACTTCCTGCCTGCTGGTGGCAGCATCGTGTTGAACTCTGAACTTCCTTTATTCCACCAGCAGATGGCTCTAGAGACTTTGCAGGACCTGAACTTTCCTTGTTCCACCACTGGGTGGCTCTATGCTGGCTGGAGACAGCTCGGCCACTGCAAGGGTTGCTCTCTATGGACTTTGCTTGTCAATCGTGCTGCAGGTGTGTCCTCCTCCTTATTTAAGAGCCCTGCAAGGAGCAACCTTTGCCAGAACTTTGTGCTCGCTAGCTGGAGTATCTGGACAACCCTGGTTCTCTGGTATCCTGTATCCCTGTATCTGTTATCCTGTTTCTGAACCTAGATTCTGTCTGACCTCGTTTACTGCCTGCTCCTTGTGTACCGTGATTGCTCGATTGTTGCCGACCTATGCTTTGTCCTGACTGTGATTTTGTGCCTGCCTTCTTGTACTGCGATTGGTGTATATATTGTATATATTTGTCCTGTGTATCTGTGTGTGTATATATATCCTGTATATATTTAGGTAGATAGATAGATAGGGTTTTGGGGTTTGCAACTTGCTTTGGTGGTATGGTGTGTATGTATGTGGTGGTTGCATTCTTGCATATAATTGCCACCATATTCTCTGACTGCTGTACATAGTTGTTATGTGTGCTGCTGCATTGATATTGCATAATCCTGTGTGCACGATTGTAAATAAACCTTCCTGCATAGTATATTCCTGTCTCAGTGTCTGTGTTGCTGCAAACTGCAATCAATCCCAGTTTTCCCATTCAGGTTCATGACAGAAGTTCTGGCCAATTACTGATTGCTGCAGCTACACTGTATACTGAGTTATCTGTCAGAATGAGTCCACAAGATCTTGATTACTATGCATTCTTGGCTGAGGAATCTGAGCAAGAATGCCGCACTTTCTTTGCTGATTATCCTAGGGAAGATCTGCTGAAGTTAATTAGCCAGGTTTATGGACTTGTTAAAGATGGATCATTTGATTCACAGGATTTTGAATGCATAATCAAAATCTGGTATGATCTTGCGTTCCCTACAGTTTCTGATGGGTATTTACCACCTTACGATTTGCATAAAATTGAAGCCTTGATTAATTTGTTAGAAGATGATCAAGTGGTTTTTTTTTGATTATTATAATAACAAGGATAAACAAACTGTGCAAACATGCATTAACTCTCTGCAATCCTTGATCAATCAAGGCCTATACAAATCTGGAAAGGCTTCACTTCTATTGTCTGCTTGGCAGAAAGTGTTATCTCCCAGCTCCATATCTCATGCCCTGCCTGTAAAAAATAAATTTGAATTTATATTTAATTCTGATCAAATTGAACATTTATTTGATTATTTGAGGAGGGATAGGCAGAGGTTTGTTGAATATTATGCCAATCAAGAAGAGGAATTTATAAGGGCCTGTATGTGTGCGACTCAGTCTCTGAATGTGCAAAAACTGTGCAAGTGTGAATCAGCTGCAAAGCTACTTGATGCCTGGTCTGAGATTCTGTCCTCTCATTTTCACTCTCTTCCTCCTGTTAACCCTTCATATACCTCGAACCATGTCCAATACTCACAGCCTGCAACAGTTGAACAATTTGTACCTACATTACCAGTAATAACTAAATCTGTGTATAATGACTTGCCTGTCTCTACTGACCAGAAGAAATGCGCTACTAAGCAAACGGCCATCAGATCTACACCTTGGTCCACACAGTATCCAGTATCTGCATTAAAGTCTGTCCCAGTGCTGAGGAAACCAAAACGCAAATACTTCCCTACAGCCTCTATCGCTCCTGTGCAGCCTCCATCCGCCTCTTCTCCTGTGCAGCCTCCATCCGCCTCTTCTCCTGTGCAGCCTCCATCCGCCTCTTCTCCTGTGCAGCCTCCATCCGCCTCTTCTCCTGTGCAGCCTCCATCCGCCTCTTCTCCTGTGCAGCCTCCAGTCGCTTCATCTCCTGTGCAGCCTCCAGCCGATTCCAGTCGTGTGCAGACTCCATGCAGGTCGGTGCAGACTCCATGCAGGTCGGTGCAGACTCCAGTTGATTTTTGTCCTCAGCAATCTCTAGTCAGTCCTGAGCAGTTTCTCGCTTTTCTTTGTGGACTTTTTCATGGACTAGATTTGCTGAGAATGGGTCAGCCCGACAGGCCTGCAGAGCCCCAGCAGGTTAATCCCGCAGAGTGTTGCATCCAGCCCGCAGAGTGTTGCATCCAGCCCGCAGAACTTTGCTCCTTGCCTGCAGAACTTTGCTCCTTGCCTGCAGAACTTTGCTCCTTGCCTGCAGAACTTTGCTCCTTGCCTGCAGAACTTTGCTCCTTGCCTGCAGAACTTTGCTCCTTGCCTGCAGAACTTTGCTCCTTGCCTGCAGAACTTTGCTCCTTGCCCGCACAGACTGTATTGGGAGCTCAGCCAACGGTCCAGCCAGGCGCTCAGCCAACGGTCCAGCCAGGCGCTCAGCCAACGGTCCAGCCAGGCGCTCAGCCAACGGTCCAGCCAGGCGCTCAGCCAACGGTCCAGCCAGGCGCTCAGCCAACGGTCCAGCCAGGCGCTCAGCCAACGGTCCAGCCAGGCGCTCAGCCAACGGTCCAGCCAGGCGCTCAGCCAACGGTCCAGCCAGGCGCTCAGCCAACGGTCCAGCCAGGCGCTCAGCCAACGGTCCAGCCAAGCGCTCAGCCAACGGCCCAGCCAAGCGCTCAACCAAAGGTCCAGATCCATGAGGTTACACAGTCTGCTGTCCTTTCTGAAACTGCTGAGCCTGCTGCCCTGTCTGAAGCATCCCAACCTGTTAACTTGCCTAAAGTTATTCCATCTTCTGTTTTACCTGAGGTTATGCAAGCTGCTGCCCAGCCTTCACAGACTTTTGTTGCTGATGTTCCTGATGGTGCCCGGCCTGCTACTGTTCTTGCTTCTCCTGGTAGTGCCCGGCCTGCTGGACTACTTGAGGGCACCCAGTTTACCATCCAGCCTGTTGCTTCCAAGTCTGGCGACTCTGCTGTTGCTTCCAAGTCTGGCGACTCCGCTGTTGCCTCCAAGTCTGCAGTTCCTGCTCCTGTTGCCTCCAAGTCTGCAGTTCCTGCTCCTGTTGCCTCCAAGTCTGCAGTTCCTGCTCCTGTTGCCTCCAAGTCTGCAGTTCCTGCTCCTGTTGCCTCCAAGTCTGCAGTTCCTACTCCTCCTGCTGCTGCTGCTCAGCCACCACAGACTCCTACTGCTGCTGCTGCTGCTCAACCATCACAGACTGCTGCTGCTCAGCCACCACAGACTCCTCCTGCTGCTGCTGCTCAGCCACCACAGACTCCTCCTGCTGCTGCTGCTCAGCCACCACAGACTCCTCCTGCTGCTGCTGCTCAGCCACCACAGATTCTTCCTGCTGCTGCTGTTGTGGTCCAGCCACTACAGACTCCTGCTGCTGCTGCTCAGCCACCACAGACTCCTGCTGCTGCTGCTGTCCAGTTACCTCAATCTGTTGCTGATCTTCCTCCAGATGGTTTCCTGTCCATTGCCCCGATTGATGGTTTCCTGTCTTCTTTCCAGCTTGATGTCTGCCAGTCCACTGCCAAGCTACCTCCTGAACCTGCTCTTCCTCTTGATGGCACCCAGTCTACGGCTAATGCTTGCCACTTCACTGCCATGCCTAAGGTTTACCAGCCTGATATTTGCTTGAGTGAGGACCTGCCTATTGCCTGGCAGGGCACCTTCCTACCTGATGTTTACCAGGCCACTGCTCTGCCTGGTGCTTTGTCTGATATATGCCAGTTTACCATGCTGTCTGATGCCTACCAGCCTGGTGTTCTTCGTGATGTCTTTTGTCTCCAGTTCCTAATTCAGCATCCTGAGATACAAAGTGAAAAATTAAATTTTTTGTTTCCCTCCCTGCCCACCCAGTGTTGGCAGAAATTGTCAACCTTCCTGTATGATTTCCTTTCTGCCGCCTCTTGGGATCCTGGCGGTAGTGGTGTATGGTCTTGTTGGAGCGTCCTGAGGCCGCTCCTTAAGGGGGGGGTTATGTTAGGAATATGGTCATGCCACTTCCTGCCTGCTGGTGGCAGCATCGTGTTGAACTCTGAACTTCCTTTATTCCACCAGCAGATGGCTCTAGAGACTTTGCAGGACCTGAACTTTCCTTGTTCCACCACTGGGTGGCTCTATGCTGGCTGGAGACAGCTCGGCCACTGCAAGGGTTGCTCTCTATGGACTTTGCTTGTCAATCGTGCTGCAGGTGTGTCCTCCTCCTTATTTAAGAGCCCTGCAAGGAGCAACCTTTGCCAGAACTTTGTGCTCGCTAGCTGGAGTATCTGGACAACCCTGGTTCTCTGGTATCCTGTATCCCTGTATCTGTTATCCTGTTTCTGAACCTAGATTCTGTCTGACCTCGTTTACTGCCTGCTCCTTGTGTACCGTGATTGCTCGATTGTTGCCGACCTATGCTTTGTCCTGACTGTGATTTTGTGCCTGCCTTCTTGTACTGCGATTGGTGTATATATTGTATATATTTGTCCTGTGTATCTGTGTGTGTATATATATCCTGTATATATTTAGGTAGATAGATAGATAGGGTTTTGGGGTTTGCAACTTGCTTTGGTGGTATGGTGTGTATGTATGTGGTGGTTGCATTCTTGCATATAATTGCCACCATATTCTCTGACTGCTGTACATAGTTGTTATGTGTGCTGCTGCATTGATATTGCATAATCCTGTGTGCACGATTGTAAATAAACCTTCCTGCATAGTATATTCCTGTCTCAGTGTCTGTGTTGCTGCAAACTGCAATCAATCCCAGTTTTCCCATTCAGGTTCATGACAAATATACAGAGTCATTGGTAACCGTCTCGGTAAAACATGTAAGCGAAATACAGATGAAAATATAAGGTTTTAAACTCTGAAATCCACGGTGTCACCAGGGAATAGTAACGTTTAATATACTAGATCATAGGAAGAAAAGAGTAAGCTTCAACCTCCATAATATAACAGGTAAGATCATATCTGGGAGAATTTATCGGCCCAGGGTGACCAGATCCTGTCAAACCAATCCTCATCATCATATAGAGTAGCCGTAATCTTTTCCATCCAGTAATATTCATTAATTTTGTGTTTCAGAGCTGCTTTTGGTATAGTGGCGGATTTCCACTCCTTGGCAATAATAGCTTTAGCTGCATTGCAGAAGTGTACCAATAATTTGTTATTGAATTTAGTGAGAAGAGGATTAGATTTGCCAAAAAGGGCAACCCATGGGTCGAGAGCAACATCTATACCCAAAAAATGAGGAGGCTAGGCGGAAGCATGCCTTCCAGAAATCCTCTACCGCAGGACAGAACCACCAACAGTGGGCTTGGTCGGCCCGCATATTACAACTTCTGAAACATAGGTCTGTAGGGGAAATACCTCTCTTGAAGAGTATCGAGGGGGTTCTATACCAGTCATAGAATATCTTATATCCCCTTTCTCTAGTTAAACTGTTTCTAATGGACTTTGCGAGGTCCAGGAATATAGCTTCCCAGTCTTCCAGGGACCATACTTTCTGAAGTCTCTCCTGCCATCTTATCATGGCAGGGGAGATTTCTTCCAGATGTTGGTACCAGAGCTCATGATAGAACAAAGATATCATACCAGGTGTGTGTTTATAAGAGTGGAATTCCCTAGCGATAGGTGGTGAAGAATTCTCGAAGCCCTCCATTGCGCAGCTCTGAATAAATTGCCTGAGTTGAAAATATCGAAAAAAATCTGATAGTTGAAGGTTATATTTAGATTTAAGATCAGGCCATAATAAGATCTCGCCCTCAGGAGCAATATCTTTAAAAGTAAGGGAACCCAATTTAACCCAGTTAGCCCATACCTGGGTCTCAGTTCCAGGTGGGAAGTCTAAGTTCATGAGGATTGATTCTTCAGGGGAACGTCTATTAAAGAGACCTAGTCTGGATCTTTGTGCTTTCCATATAAACAGGGATTCTGTGACAGCTGCCAGAGGCCCAGACTTAGGTAGCAAAGGACGCCTAGTCCAAAGTAAGGATGCCAGAGGGAAGGGGTGTATTAATGCTGCCTCAAGATCAACCCATCTGACAGTGCCAGACGTGGCAGACCATTGAGCAATTTGTGCTAGGCGACATGCATAAAAGTATTTGATTAAGTTCGGGGCACCCAGCCCACCCTGGGCCTTACTCCCGGCTAGGTGCTGATAGCTTATCCTAGGAACCTTGCCAGCCCAAAGGAATATTGTAAAGTGCGATTGTAGTTTTTAAATATCAGAACGAGAAATTCTAATAGGGAGGGCCCTAAAGAGATACAGGATCTTCGGTAATGCGGTCATCTTGAGCGCATTGATACGACCAGTCATAGAAATATTATAGGGACACCACTCATTTAATAAGTTATGTAGTTTTGCTAGAATAGGGGTATAGTTGGCAGCATAGAGCTGTGCAATGGAGGGCGTGAGGACTATGCCCAAATACTTTAAACCCTTTGGTTGGATTTTAAACTTAAATTTAGCAGCAAGTGCTGTCTGCTGTGTGTGCGTTAGCCCGAAAGTGAGAGCCTCTGATTTGGAACGGTTAATTTTGAATCCAGATGCTAAGCAGAATTCGTCAATCAAGCTGAACAACGCTGGCAAGGAGGTATGGGGGCTGGAAAGGGTGAACACCGTGTCATCTGCAAAAAGAGCGATTTTGAATTCCTCCTTCCCAACCCCCACGCCTCTAACATCAACAGATGCCCTAACCATCAATGCCAGGAGCTCAATGCATAGTGCGAAGAGTAGGGGAGAGAGAGGGCACCCCTGTCTTGTGCCGTTCTTAATGGGGAATGATTTTGACCTGAGACCCATGTTGCAAACCGACGCTGTAGGGAGTGTATAAAGACTGTGGACTCCATTAAGGAATTTGCCTGTGTTTCCAAATTTCTGTAAGACCAAATAGTGCATGCAGCTCTTGTCGAAGTGCCAGAAGCTGGTCCAGAAGTTTTTGTTCCCCAGATATGGCATGCTGCATTTCTAGGTCTCTAATCTGCTGCTGAAGTGTCTTAAGTCTAAGAGTGAAGGTTTTTTTCCTCTGTGAGGATAATTTAATCAGAACCCCTCTGACTGTGGCTTTCAGGGCAGCCCAATGTATACTCCTAGAGGTGTCATTCGGGGAGTTGTGTACAAGAAATTGTCTAATAGATTCGGAGACCTCCGCCTGAACTTCATGATCCTTCAATAAGGATTCGTTTACTCTCCACTGGTATTGGGTAGGAGGGCCTTGGATAGATATGGTAGCATCAACCGAGGCATGGTCAGACCAGGAGATTTCAGACATATCCACCTTATTGGTTCTCTCCAGCAGGGTTGCATCCATAACAATAAAATCAATTCTGGAATATAGCCCGCGAGGGTGTGAGAAAAAGGAGTGCCCTCTCTCCGACGGGTGTAAAGCTCTCCATGAGTCCCATGCATTGACCTCTTTTAGGAAGGCTATGAGTATTCTATCTGGGGGTCTGCGTGTACCTATGTCAGGAGGGGGGGTATCTAACGTGGTGTTAAAATCGCCTGCAAGGAGAAGCTTTCCTTCCCTATGTATGGCTATTTTTGAGGCTAGAAGATTAAGAAAACGCTTCAGACCTTCAGAGGGGGCGTATACATTTACAATGGTGTATAAGCATCTGGATATAGAGGCAATGACAATTAGATACCTCCCCTCAGGGTCTCTGATTACCTTAGTAACCTCTAAAGTGATATTTTTATTAAATAATACGGCCACTCCACATCTCTTGGTAAGGGCTGAGGCATAATAAGTGTTGGGGTACAATTTGTGCTAATATTTTGGCTCAAATCCTTTTTTGAAGTGGGTCTCCTGGAGGAGGAGGACATCCACCTTTTGAGCTTTATAAAAATTGCTTACCATTCTTCGTTTTGGGGGGGAATTTAACCCGTTTACATTATGGGAGATAACCTTAAAGAGAACCCGAGGTGTGTTTAAAGAATGTTATCTGCATACAGAGGCTGGATCTGCCTATACAGCCCAGCCTCTGTTGCTATCCCAAACCCCACTAAGGTCCCCCTGCACTCTGCAATCCCTCATAAATCACAGCCATGGTGTGAGGCTGTGTTTACATCTGTAGTGTCAGTCTCAGCTTCTCCCCCGCCTCCTGCATAGCTCTGGTCCCTGCCCTCGTCCCTTCCCTCCAATAAGCAGGGAGGGAAGGGATGCAGGCGGGGACTGGAGTTCTGCAGGAGGCGGGAGAGCAGCAGACTGACAATATAGAGATAAACACAGCCAGCTCTGACAAGCTGTTTGTCAGCAGCGTGGCTGTGGTTTATGAGGGATTGCAGAGTGTAGGGGGACATTAGGGGGGTTTGGGATAGCAACAGAGGCTGGGCTGTATAGACAGATCCAGTCTCTGTATGCAGATAATATTCTTCAAACCCACCTCGGGTTCTTTTTAAGGTCTATATGAGTTGCGTCAGTATGTGGAGTCTGGGTGCTAGCAGATTCCGAGGTCGGAGTCACAAGAGATGTGAAGAGGTTGCACCGCCGTAGATTGAGGACACCATGGGGTGAATAAGAAGTAAGATCACCATAGGGATAATATTGACTAAGACTGAATACCAGCAATATAGCAAGATATGGTTCTCATATGCATGTACAACAATTATAACCTTAAACCAAACTATAAAAAGTGTGCATGAACAAATGCAGATTAAACATAATCCTAATTTCTGCCACAAAGCAGTTGGTAAGGCAGGGAGCCGAAATTCTGACATCCCTAATTAACTTCAGGTTGGCTGCGTGAATGGAAAATGCAGCTGTAGGGGAGGTCGGTAAGACCCGAATACCAGTTCTGAGTGATGAAGACAATAACTCCGACCGGAGCTCATTTGCAAGTGACCATAAGCAGGTCAAAAGGAGTGTGCATAAAAAAGACAAAAGATGGAAAGAAAGCAAAAAAAGTTCCTCAGCAGGACCATGGTAAATAATAATGGCGGAAAACAGAAGGGTGTATGAAGCAGGAGCAGGTTAACATAATAACGATCCCAGGAGGGGTTTAGTATTCGGTACTAGACGGTTGGTCCTGCAAGCTCGCATTGCGTACGGATCTTCTAGGGCCCACCTTAGTCCATGAAACCCGGGGAGCTGATATCCAAGCCTGAGGAGTGGTAGCGGGTGAAGCCGGACTCTCAGGAGTTTCAAGTCCCAGCTTGGTGAGTGTGTCCCGGATCATATGTGGGCCATAAACCACAAGCTGGCGGCCATTGATCATGATGATGAGCTTGAAAGGGAACCCCCACTTGTATCTTATTTTGTTGCGGATCAGTATAGAAGTTAGGGGTTTCATCTCCTTTCTTCTTTTTAAAGTAATCTGCGATAGATCAGGAAAGAAAGTAACATTATCCTCTCCAAAGGTAAAGTCAGGCGAGCTGCGTGCATACGTTAATATGGCTTCCCGGGTACTGTAATAATGAAAGCGCAAGATAATGTCTCGAGATGGCTCTCCGTCCTTTGGCTTAGCTCTGAGTGCTCTATGGGCTCGGTCCAGGTTCAGTGGGAGGGAGGTCAGGTAGAATCTGTGTAAAGAGGGATTCCAAGTATGGGGTGAGATCTGTGATCGACTCCGGGACCCCCCTCACTCTAAGGTTGTTTCACCTGTCCCTGTTTTCTTGGTCTTCCTGACCATCTTTAAGGGCTTGTATATCAGTGCGGACTTCAGCAAAGTCCTGTTCAGCCTGCGTGCAAAAGGCCTTAACCCCGTCTACCTCCTCCTCTAGCTCCTGTATTCTGTCTCTTAGCGCCGAGATCTCCCCTCTAATCTCCTTTACAACATTAGTGTTGGATGCTCTTACCAGTTTTTCAATGTCCTGGTACAGCTTCTTTAGGTCCTCTTTGGTAGCTGCGTCTGCGGTGGAAGAGGCCTTGTTGGAGGGCTGGGCTGCCTCTCCGGGCGGGCGGGTGCCATTTTGGGAGTTCCCCGTCCTGCTCTTGCGAGCGAACATTTCAGGGATTCCGGGGTCGGACTCACCGCCTGTTTTCTTGGTGGGACCCATCTGGAGAGCAGGGGGTTGCTGTCCGGCGTCTTTTTATGGAGGGTGAGGAGGTAAGAACGGGGAAAGGGTGCTCGTTTTAGGCTCTCTAGGTCGGAGCTACTCCTTCATGCGTCCTCTCAGTCTCGCGTCCAGGCTCCGCCCCCCTGTTTGAGTGGTTCTTGTCTCTTGCCAGCACCCCTGGCAGAGACCAGCTATATTACCTCTGTATTTTCTGTCTGTATCTTTCCCAGCCTCACTGGGGAGGTTCTGGTCAAATCTGTCCTGTTTAGTTCTGATAAAACTATTAAAGTTACGGTTGCACCAAATCACTACACACTCAGCTCTTTGTCTGCTATACTAGTATTATTGGTGATTCTGCAGATCACACATAATCAGTTATAGTGTCTGCATTGTTGGTGATTCTGCAGATCACCAAATAATCAGACGTCTGAGTGGCGGCACTAAACCGTCACAGAAATCGCTTTGTTCTTTATGGTTATTGACTATTTTTTATTACTCAAATTTGCCTCCCCTGCCCCATCCAGCACTATTCCAGGACACTTTACCACTGAGGATCTAAGGCTACACCTCGCTAATCCAGGCCACACCAACTGTCTACACAATTACCAATGGCTATGTCCCTAAAGATTTTCTCTCTTAATACCAAAGGACTTAACTACCCCTTTAAAAGAAGAAGTCTGTGGACTGAAGCAAAAGGCAGACATTATCTTCGCCCAGGAAACTCACTTTATGGAAGGCAAGGCACCACAGTGTTCGCATCCTGCCTTTCCAACCAGTGCTGGTCGTAATGGAAAAATCTACGCTTACGGATCATTACGCGTAATTTTACGCTATTACGCATTACGCAATTACGGTTACGGCGTAGGAAATTATCTACGGTACATCACTGTAATTACGCATAAACTTACGCAGTTACGCGTAAGGATACTGTAATGTAGGCGCTTACACTACGATGTTACGCGTAGTGCTGTAATACCCATTAATGCGTATTTTTTTACGCATACGGACGATATGTACGCAATAGCCGTCAATGTGACAGTTATCATTCGTATGCGTCAAAACGTACGCTTATACTGAAGGGCGGGAGAAGATACTATTGGTTGCTTAGGATGTTGACTGATTGGCTACTCTTAGAAAAGGGGAGTTTTTACGTTAGTAATTACGCGTAAAATTACGCGTAAGTGTTCGTAAAATTACGCATACCTAGCAATTACGGTAGACAGTGTAATTACGATACCACTCTACTGCTTACGCGTAAATAATTACGCGTAAGACCGTAATTTACGCGTAGCGCTTACGCGTAAATTTACATTGAATTACGATGCGTAATTACGCTCATGCGTAATTTCGGCCCAGCACTGTTTCCAACAATTATTTGCAATTATTTTACAAAAAAAGATGATGATAGTCTTCAGCTCTACTTTACCTATTGCTATAACCTCAACTATACAAGACGACCAGGGATGATACATTATAGTTTTCTGTACAATACAAGACACCCACCTAACTCTTGTAAACATCTATGCCCCATATTCTGGTCAGAGAAAATTCCTCCAAAAAGTTTTGAAATAGGCTAAAACCTCCACACCCTCACACCTTGTTATTGGAGGAGACTTTAACACCTGCCCTAATCCAACCCTAGACTCCACCAACAAAAAGCACGCCCCGAGCTCCCCTTTGCTATCTCTCCTACACCGAGAGGACCTATATGATGTATGGCGTGCCCAACATTGCTCAGAGAAAGACTTCTTATTTTATTCGCATGTCCATGGGACTTACTCAGGGATTGACCTTTTTTTAGCGGATCGCTTCACCCTCCAGAAAATGTCAAAATCTATGATTGGCTGTATCACGTGGTCGGACCACTCACCTATCACTATAACCATCACTTGGTCTTTATCTCCTAGGTCCCCTACCGTATGGAGAATGAATTATCAACTTTTATTGAAAGAAGAATAAAAGCATAAGATAAATGAAAATATTAGAGAATTTTTTTCCTTGACTGAGGTAGGCCCTATTGGAGGTACGACAATATGGCGGGCCCATAAGGCCTATATACGTGGCATTCTAATACAACTGGCATCTAGAGAAAAGAAATCCCGTACAGCTAAACTAGATAATTTACTTCTTCAGATAATTCAGGCCGAGATCTATTAAAACGAATCCCAGAATGGAAAAAACTCTTTTTTACCTAAGACAAGACCTAAGACTCCATCTTATTTCTGATCATGAGGTATTAGTCCACCGGTTTAAGCAAAATTATTATTACCAAGAAAATAAGGCAAGCCCCTTCTGGCTAAATTACTGAAAGGTAGATATATTAAATCTAAAATTCCCCATCTTACTCATCCTTTTTCTAAAATTCAATTATCAAATCCTCAGGACATCGCTAACGCATTTAGTGATTACTATGGTGCCCTTTACAACCTACAATTGGACCCTAGTACTGCCCAACCAACTCCAGAGGGAATTAAACAATTTTTAGCCTCAATACAGTTACCTACTATCTCCCTACCTCAAGCAACTGAATTAAACAGGCCAATTGAACTCCAAGAAATTCTAACAGTTATATCCAAAGCTAAACTCAACAAATCCCCTGGCCCAGATGGGTTTTCACATGAATACTATAAGACCTTTCAAACCACCTTAGCACCTAAACTTTTAACACTATTTAACTCCTTCATGTCCACGGGTGAAATCCATCCTGAACTAACTCAAGCCACGCTATCTGTTATCCCTAAAGAAGGGAAGGATACCAGTCTTACCTCCAATTATAGGCTGTTCTCCTTACTCAATTGTGACTAGTGTTGATCAAACAGTGTTCGACACTGTTCGTTATTCCCCGAATATCGGGGTGTTTGGGTTCTGCTTGAGCTCATCCGAGCACCTCATGGTGCTCGGCCAAACAGCGGTGCGGGGGGGCCGGCCGCCCAGCTGGAGAGGTAGCGGGCAGGAAGGGGGTATTGGGCCTAGCGGTGGGAAGGGGGGACGGACCCCTTCCTCACTTGGGTCCCCCGACCTCCGCTCCCCTCCAGCTTTAAAAAGTTATGTAGCATCCACTACTATTAAGAGGTAATGGGCAGGGATCACTCACCTCTTCCGGTTCCAGCGTGCATTCCACTGACGTCACTTCCTGCAACGCCGCCCACTGTATTGTAAGTGGACGGCGTTGCAGGAAGTGATGTCAGTGGAGCGCACACTGGAACGCGGAAGAGGTGAGTGATCCCAGCCCATTACCTCTTAATAGTAGTGGAGGCTACTTAACTTTTTAAAGCTAGAGGGGAGCGGAGGTCGGGGGACCCAGGTCCGACCCCCCTCCCTGCCACTTTGCCAAATACCCCCTTCCTGCCCGCTATCCCGTCCAGCTCTGCGGCCCCCCACGGCTTAGGTCCCCATAGACTTCAATAGGGTTCGGTGTTCGGCCGAATATGCCGAACATCTGGATGATATTCGGCCGAGCCGACCCGAACCCGAACATCTGGGTGTTCGATCAACACTAATTGTGACTTGAAACTATATGCCAAGGTATTGGCTAACCGCCTCTACCACATACTCCCTCAGGTACTTGGAATAGACCAAGCTGGTTTCGCAATGGGGCGCCAAGGCCCAGATGGCACTCGTAGAGTTATTAATGTTTTACATAGTCTGAGCTCTTGTCAGAGGCCTTTTTTACTCCTAGCACTGGATGCAGAGAAGACCTTTGACAGGGTTCACTGGGGATTCTTGAGAGAAACAATAGCTAAATTTGGCATCAATGGTCATTTCCTCCAAGCCATCATGGCACTCTACAAAAATCCTTCAGCGTATGTCAGAGTTTCAGGATTTCCTTCAAGAATATTCCACATTTTTAATGGACAGGGATTCCCTCTCTCTCCTCTAGTATTTGTATTAGTCATGGAGACGCTAGCTGAAAAAATGTGTAGCAATACCAACATCCAGGGCGTAAAGATTAAAGACTAATCTTGCGTTATCAACTTATTTGCTGATGACGTGCTCCTAACGTTAAGTGACCCACTTAAGTCCCAAACACACGTATGGAGAACCCTCCAAGATTTCTCCAGAGTATCCTTGTAAAGGATTGCGGAGACACCGACGCGCGGTCTGGCAGCGGGGCGGCTGTCTCCGCGTTCAGACCGGCGGTTTCCACACAGCAACATGTGTCTAGTGTGTCTGAGCCTAGTAGTGCACATAGATGGAGAGCTACGCGCGCGCGTGCGCTAGGAGGCAGGCCCTTTATGCCAATAGGAGAGGGATCAGCTGATCAGGACGATCAGCTGATCCCAGCGCAGTAGGTGATTGGCTGAGTGGGGCTGGGCGGCGCTGAGGAGCGCTGCTCTATATATACTTCTTGCCTGTCAGTTGCTGGTTGTCTGCCGTTGCAAATACTAACGTGTGAGCAGTCAGATCCCACAGTGTGTTAGAACCAGGAGGACCTGGGAATTCACACTGAGCCAGATTACTGTTGTGTTATACTTTAGACCAGTTCCAGGGTGTTGAGACCACGGACCTCACACCCAAGCTTAGAGATACTGTGTCATTGCTGTGTTATACTTTAGACCAGTTCCAGGGTGTTGAGACCACAGACCTCACACTCAAGCTTAGGGATACTGTGTCATTGCTGTGTTATACCTTAGACCAGTTCCAGGGTGCTGTGACCAAGGACCTCACACCCAAGCTTAGGGACTCTGTGTTTATACTGTGTTATACTCTAGACTAGTTCCCGGGTGTCGAGATCAAGGAGCTCACACCCCAGTCTAGGATTCTGTGATATTTATATGTTATGACCTTTTGCTCTGTCGACCTTTCTCTTGCTTTCTGATTCGGTACCTTGCATATCTGTCTATCTGTTGCCAGACCCTGCCTGTACCCGGTTACCGAATCAGTCTCCTGTCTCTGTACCTCATCTGCTTGTGTGTTGCCGACCTGGCCTGCCCGACCATCCTAGCTGTCACTCTCCCAGAGTGCTCAGTTGATCAGTATTAGCAGTGACACCATCCCACCAGGTGTCAGCTGCAACCAGGACTCACGCACCTCAGAGAGTCCGGTCTGTTAGCAGCCAGTGGTCTACTCCTTTGGCTGCAGTACAGTTCACCATCTAATACTGCTTCCCTGGTTACCAGGTCCTTTCTATCTAGAGATAGTTTCTGCATTGCCCAGGGCCACCTGCCTCCCAGGTGGCTCTTGGCCAAGTCACCTATATCTCCTGCTCCTCAGGAGATAGCCTACAGTTCATCAAACACATTACTCATTAGGTGTCCAGAGGTTAGTCATACCTGTATTATTGGTGATTCTGCAGATCATCCATAATCAGGTATACATCTGTATCGTTGATGATTCTGCAGATCATCAATGATCAGATTCTCTCTGTGTGCTGACACCGATCGTTACAGAACGGCAGACCTGAAAAACAAAATGGACACACTTAACAGCCGTCTTGATGCACTCACCACCTCGGTGGAAAATTTCATCAGGGTGCTGGACGGTCATCCGACCCAGATCACAGCATTGTCTGGGTCCATACATGTCCTTCAGACGGCTGTAAACACAGTGCGATCTCCTCCAGTTACAGACTTACGCATGTCTGTACCCGAAAGGTTTTCTGGTCATAGATCTGACTTCTAGAACTTTAAAAATCGAGTAATGTCATATTTTGAACTGAGACCCAATTCATCAGGAACTGAGGCACAGAGAGTTACTTTTATTAAGACCCTTCTGTCAGGTGATTCTCAGCCCTGGGCATATAGCCTGCAGGAAGAGCATGAGGCTTTAAAATCAGTTGAGGAATTTTTCAAGGCCATGGCCATAATTTATGATGATCCGGACATTGCCTCTACTGCTGAGCGGAAGCTCAAGACTTTACGTCAAGGCAAGGATCTGGTAGAAGTCTACGCAGCTGAATTCAGGAAGTGGTCTGTGTCAGCTAGATGGGGGTCATTTGCACTATTAGACTGTTTTTTATCAGGGTTGTTAGACGCAGTCTCGGATTTGCTGTTGGGACACCCTGAACCAAAAACTATTGATGAGGCTATCGCTTTAGCAGTACGGGTTGATCGACGATTACGCTATCAGAAACAAACCCGTGGTAAGAACACTGTAAGATATGTCTCCTACGCCTCTCCTCCACCCGTCTCACCTCCGCCAGAGCCAATGCAAATTGGACAGTCCAAATTGACATGGGTGGAGAGGAATCGCAGGAAAACAGAACAGCTCTGTTTATACTGTGCAGAGGAGGGTCATAAGGTGCAGAATTGTCCCAAGAAGTCGGGAAACGCTGCCGCCTAGGTGTAGTCAGAGGTAATACCCTAGGCGCGCAGTCTTTACCTCTAAACAACAATCGTTTGCTCCTTCCCTGTTCAGTCACATGGGAGGGCCAGACTGTTACCACTGAAGCTTTCATAGACTCTGGTTCAGCAGCTAACTTTATAGATTACGAGTTTGCAAAAGATTTGGGGATTCCTATACTCCCATTAGACCAACAGGTTTTGGTCACTGCTGTAGATGACTCTCCTCTGCAAAGTAGGCATCCTCTGTCTCGAACCCCGAATTTGAGGTTCAGTGTTGGGGTGCTACATAAGGAGAATCTGCAGTTTCTGGTTCTGCGTATGGCAACCTCTACCGTCATTCTTGGCATGCCATGGTTACAACTTCACTCTCCTCAGATAGATTGGGTTTCAGGTCAGCTAACGAGCTGGTCTACCCATTGTTATCATCATTGTTTAGCGAAAGTAACCGTGGGTAACACCAAGATTCAGGATGAAGGTGTGCCAAAACATTATGCAGAATTTGCTGACATGTTCTGTCCCAAATCAGCAGGTAAACTTCCCCCCCCCCCCATCGTGCCTTCGACTGTCCCATCGATTTGAGATCTGGTTGTATGCCTCCCAGGGGTCACCTCTATAATCTGTCTGGGCCTGAGAAGCTATCTATGCAGGAATACATCAGAGAAAACTTGGCTAAAGGGTTCATCCGTCCCTCTCGTTCACCGGCAGGGGCAGGATTCTTTTTTGTAAAAAAAAAGGATGGAGGCCTCCGTCCCTGCATTGACTATCGAGGCTCAAAAAAGATCACAGTGAAAAATCGTTATCCGTTACCCTTGATTGATGATTTATTCGCCCAGGTTACCAACGCCAAGATTTTCTCAAAGCTAGATCTGAGAGGTGCTTACAACCTAGTTCGCATTAGGGATGGTGATGAATGGAAGACGGCCTTTAACACGCCCGACGGGCATTACGAGTATCTGGTGATGCCCTTCGGGTTGTGTAATGCTCCGGCTGTCTTCCAGGAGTTGATTAATGAGGTATTCAGGGAGGTGTTGAGGAAGTTTGTCCTAGTCTATCTGGACGATATACTGATCTTTTCATCCAATCTCTCGGAACATCGCAAGCATGTTAGGTTTGTTCTAGAGAAGTTAAGACAGAATCTGCTTTATGCCAAACTGGAGAAATGCCTCTTCAAGGTGACCTTGGTTGCCTTCCTGGGGTACATTATCTCTACATCCGGCCTCTCTATGGATCCAGGAAAGGTTTCTGCTGTCCTGGAGTGGCCTCAGCCTGTAGGACTGAAGGCACTCCAGAGTATTCTGGCTTTTGCCAACTACTACAGGAGGTTCATAAAGGGGTATTCTACCATAGTCTCACCCCTCACCAGTCTCACCAAGAAAGGGGCTGATACTCACCACTGGTCAGCTGAGGCCCATGCTGCCTTTTCTACACTGAAAAACTGTTCTGTTCCGCACCCATATTGAGACATGTTGATGTCACCTTTCCTTTTATCGTGGAGGTTGATGCTTCAGAGGTGGGTTTGGGAGCTGTATTGTCTCAGAGGTCAGGCTTACAGGGCAAACTCCACCCATGTGCCTACTTTTCTCATAGGTTTTCACCCGCAGAGAAAAACTACGACATAGGCAATCGGGAGCTTTTAGCCATCAAATTAGCTTTTGAGGAATGGCGACACTGGCTAGAAGGTGCAGAACATACTATCACAGTTTACACTGATCATAAGAATTTGGAGTACATAGAGGGTGCCAAGAGACTTAGCCCCCGTCAGGCCCGGTGGTCCCTGTTCTTTGCAAGATTCAGATTTGTAATTACGTATACTCCTGGTAGTAAAAACATCAAGGCCGATGCCTTGTCCAGGTGTTTCGAGCCCGAGACAGTACAGCCCTCAGCCCCTGAGACCATTCTACCTCAGAAGGTAGTTCTGGCAGCCACTGAGACTTGGAAGGATTGGAAAGTCACTCTGAGTCCTTACCAACAGGATGTTCCAGAGGGGAAGCCTGATGGGGTCATGTTTGTACCACTGCCTTTCCGTCTACAACTCTTGCAACTGTTTCATTCCCATAAGAATGCTGGTCATCCCGGGGCCACCAGAACTCAGGATTTACTGGGCAGATGTGCTTGGTGGCCTTCATTGGCAACAGATTGTAAGGAGTTTGTGAGAGAGTGTACAGTGTGTGCTAGGAGTAAACCCTCTCGTCAGGCCCCTGTTGGTACTTTGCAACCCTTGCCAGTCCCAAGTGAACCATGGACCCATGTGTCCATGGATTTTGTGGGTGAACTCCCCAGGTCTGAGGGCAAAACGGTCATTTGGGTGGTAGTGGACAGATTCAGTAAGATGGCTCATTTTGTTCCTTTGAAAGGACTCCCCTCGGCCCAGGAACTGGCTGATCTCTTCATCCAGCATATTTTCCGGCTGCATGGCATTCCGGAAAACATAGTGTCTGATCAGGGAGTCCAATTTGTCTCTAAGTTTTGGAGAGCCTTTTGCCATCAACTGGATATGGACCTTGCTTTTTCATCAGGCTACCACCCACAGACCAATGGCCAGACCGAGAGAGTTAACCAATCCCTAGAACAGTTCCTTAGATGTTATGTTGCAGATGCGCAATCTGATTGGGTAAAAATGTTGCCGTTCGCAGAATTTGCGCACAACAACCTGAAAAGCTCCTCTTCAGGATTTTCCCCATTTCAGGTAGTCTCGGAAAGATCACCGAAGTTTGCTCCATTGCCGGTGGCATCCACACCATTCCCGGCTCTGGAGGATTGGCAGAGAGCTTTAAAGGAAATTTGGGGAATGGTTAGGAGGAACCTAGGAAAAGCTTTTCAAACCCAGAAAAAGCAGTCAGATAAAAGGCGGTCTGTAGAGGGGAAGTTTTCTCCAGGAGATCTAGTGTGGGTATCCAGTCGGCATTTGGCCTTGAAGAAGCTGTCACCCAAACTGGGTCCTAGATTTATAGGACCATTCCCAGTGTCCAAGAAAATTAATAATGTCACTTACGCGATTGATCTCCCAGTCAGTATGAGAGGTGTGAGATCATTCCATGTGTCTCTATTGAAGCAAGCTGTGCACGTGGATTCCTCCCCCCCCCCCACCCCCCCTGTGTTGGTTGATGACCAACCGGAATATGAGATTGAAAAGATCCTGGACTCTCGCTTAGTGCATGTGAGGAAACGCGGAAAAGCCACCGCAAGGGCTCAGAGTGAGGCGGCTCTTTCCGCGTCTAACATGGCGGCACAACGCAAAGAAACCGCCGCATGCCGCCTGGGCAGAGCGGTGGAGTCCGCATTGGATGCAGCGGATTGCACGCATGGCAAAGCTGCTGACATTGTGGTTGGACGCGGGGAGACCGCCGCTTGCTTGGAGAGCGGGGCGGCGCCCCCCGCGCCTGAATCAGCGGTTACATTGCAAGACATATCTGGTGTGGCTGGGACTGCTAGTCCACACAGGTTCAGAAAGACGCGCGCTGAGAGGCAGAGCTTATATGACAGTCAGAGAAGAGTCAGCTGACCAAGCGGGTCAGTTGACATTTTCACCACCTTCCATTGGTCCAGCACTTAGGGGTGGCGCTGGTGAGCGCTGTAGTATATATACTGGATGCTGGTCATTTCTCTGGTGTCTGCCGTTGCGATCACTACGTGGTAGCACTCAGACCTTGTCTGTATCTGTGTTCTAGCATAGTTTCCAAAGGTGTTGATGATCAAGGAACTCACACCTTAGCGTTAGGAATATTGAACTGTATTATTTGTTATGACCTTCTGCCTGCCTGACTATTCCTCTGAACTCTGATTCTGTACCTTCCTATTTCTGATATCCTGTTGCCAAACTCTGTTCGTTCCTGGACTCTGTATTTGCCTCCTGATTCTGTACTTTGCTATTCTGATAATCCGTTGCCAAACCCTGTCTGTTTATTGGATTCCGTATCTGTCTCCTGAATCTGTACCCTATCTGTCTGTGTGTTAACGACCTGGCTTGCCGACCTCGAGAACTGGCCTTACTGTTAGAGGCCGTTCCCAGATCTGTTAGTGACACCCTCTCTCTCTCGGGTGTCACTCACGCTCTGTCCTTCCTACACTCAGCCTAGCTCCTCCCCCGGGAGAGTCTAGGCCATAGGAAGGAACATACTTCTGGAGAAGTACTCAAAGTATACTGTTGCATCTAAAACACTCACTTGTTCTCTCTGGTGTCCAGAGGTTAGTAGATATATCTGATTATCGGTGATACTGCAGATCACCAATAATCGGGTATATTCTGTATTCCTGTTGAGGCTGAAGTTCACCGGTAATCAGATCCTCTCTGTGTTACACCGATCGTTACAGAACGGCAGACCAAAAATGCAAATGGACGCACACACTGACCGTCTTGGTGCACTTGCCACTTCGGTGGAAAACATCAACCAAGTGCTGGGTAGTCACAAGACTATGATTGAAGCCTTGTCTGGTTCTTTACAAACCCTCCAGACAGCAGTGGATGAGGTGTGATCCCCTCCTAGCTCTGACATACGTTTGCCTGTACCTGAGAAATTTTCTGGTGACAGATCTGACTTCCGAAATTTTAGAAGTAGAGTGTTATCTTACTTTGAGTTGAGACCCCGATCTTCTGGAACTATGACCCAAAGGGTCACATTTATTAAGACTTTGTTATCAGGCGATTCTCAGACATGGGCGTACAGTTTGCCCACCGGAGATTTGGCCCTCTCCTCAGTGGATGAATTTTTTAAAGCTATGGCAGTAATTTACGATGACCCAGACCTTGCTACGACCTCTGAGCGGAAGCTCAAGCTTTTGCGTCAAGGCAAGGGTCCGGTCGAAGATTACGCAGCCGAATTTAGGAGGTGGTCAGTTTCAGCCAGGTGGGACAACTATGCCCTCTTAGATTGTTTCTTATCAGGGTTGTCAGATGAGGTTTCAGATCTCATGTTAAGTTTGCCTGAACCTAAAACAGTCGATGAGGCCATTTCATCGGCCATTCGAGTCGACCGCAGACTGCGCTATCAGAAACAGACCAGGGGTAGTAGTCATGTAAGAATGGTGTCCTGCGCTGCGCCTCCAGTAACTCCACCTCCTCCTGTCTCGCCTCCACCCGAACCAATGCAAATTGGTCGGTCGAAACTACCCCTAGAAGATAAACGGTTACTTCTTCCTTGTACAGTTACGTGGGAAGATAAAACTGAGGTTTCTGAGGCTTTTGTTAATTCAGGCTCTGCAGCTAATTTTATGGATTTCGAATTTGCAAAGAAACTAGGTATTCCGCTCACCCCGGTAAAACCACCCATTCAGGTTACGGCAGTAGATGATTCCCCCCTGCAAAGGAATCATCCGCTGTCTCAGACACCAGAGGTGGAAGTCACTATAGGGGTGCTACATAAGGAGAAACTGCAGTTTTTTGTGTTACGCATGACCACCTCCACAGTCATCCCTGGCATGCCGTGGCTGCACTTACACTCTCCACAGATCAATTGGGCTACCGGTCAGCTAACTAGCTGGTCAACTCACTGTTTTCAGCAGTGTT
The DNA here is from genome assembly GCF_040937935.1 of Hyperolius riggenbachi. Classification (NCBI taxonomy): domain Eukaryota; kingdom Metazoa; phylum Chordata; class Amphibia; order Anura; family Hyperoliidae; genus Hyperolius; species Hyperolius riggenbachi. The sequence goes on along the minus strand of NC_090647.1, from coordinate 392,653,387 downwards.
TAGGGAGAGTGACACTGGGCCAGACCAGGATTCAGTTGGAGGGGGTACCAGTACAATATTCCGAGTATTCCGATGTGTTCTGTCCCAAGGCTGCTGATAAATTACCTCCACATCGCCCGTTTGATTGCCCCATCGATCTCCGATCTGGTTGTATGCCTCCTAGGGGTCATCTTTACAATTTGTCTGGGCCAGAGAAAGTGGCCATGCAGGAGTACATTCGTGAAAATGTAGCCAAGGGGTTCATTCGCCCTTCCCGGTCGCCCGCTGGCGCAGGGTTCTTTTTTGTTAAGAAAAAAGACGGAGGCCTGCGGCCATGTATTGATTACCGGGGCCTGAATAAAATCACAGTGAAGAATCGCTACCCTTTGCCCCTGATAGATGACTTGTTTACACAGATTACCGACGCTAAGATCTTTTCAAAGTTGGATTTACGGGGGGCATACAACCTGGTGCGGATCAGAAAGAGCGATGAATGGAAGATGGCCTTTAACACGCCCGACGGGCATTACGAGTACCTGGTGATGCCCTTCGGGCTGTGTAACGCCTCGGCCGTCTTCCAGGAACTGATTAATGAGGTATTCAGGGAGGTATTGGGCAAATTCGTGTTAGTATACCTAGATGATATACTTATCTTTTCAAGCAACCTCTCTGAGCACAGGACACATGTCAAGTTTGTATTGGACAAACTAAGGCAAAACATGCTTTACGCCAAATTGGAGAAATGCATCTTCGAGGTAACATCTGTCACCTTTTTAGGGTACATAATTTCCACCTCGGGCCTGTCTATGGATCCTGCCAAGGTCTCTGCTGTGTTGGAATGGCCTCAACCAGTGGGGTTAAAATCTCTTCAGAGATTTTTAGGCTTTGCCAATTACTATAGAAGGTTTATAAAGGGGTACTCCACTGTTATTGCACCCCTCACCTGTCTCACTAAGAAAGGAGCAGATACTACCCACTGGTCTCCAGAGGCTCTGCATGCATTCTCCACTTTGAAAGATTTGTTTTGCTCTGCACCCATCCTGAGACACGTTTACACTTCCTATCCCTTTATTGTTGAGGTGGATGCCTCGGAGGTCGGGGTAGGGGCTGTGCTGTCCCAGCGGTCAGGGTTGCAGGGTAGATTGCACCCATGTGCCTATTTTTCTCGTAGGTTCTCTCCGGCAGAGAGAAACTATGATATAGGCAACAGGGAGCTTCTGGCCATCAAATTGGCCTTTGAAGAATGGCGTCATTGGTTGGAAGGAGCAGAACATACGTTTACAGTTTACACTGGTCACAAAAATGTAGAATACATCGAGGGAGCTAAGAGATTAAGCCCCCGTCAGGCTCGATGGTCATTGTTCTTCTCGAGATTCAGATTTATAATTACGTACACTCCAGGGAGCAAACACATTAAGGCAGATGCCCTGTCTAGATGCTTTGAGCCAGAGACAGCACAGCCCTCCCCCCCAGAGACCATTGTCTCACAGAAACTGATACTAGCAACAACTGAGACTTGGGAAGATTGGACAGAGACTTTAGGTCCCTTTCAGCAGGACGTCCTGGAGGGGAAGCCCAAAGGGGTTATGTTTATTCCACTGCCATTTCGTCTTCAGATTTTGCAGATGTTCCACTCACACAGGAATGCGGGACACCTTGGGGCCTCCAGAACACAGGACCTTGTAGCCAGATGCGCTTGGTGGCCTTCTTTGGCAGCCGATTGCAAGGAGTTTGTTAGAGAGTGTGCGGTGTGTGCGAGGAGTAAGCCCTCCCGGCTGGCACCTGTGGGAATGTTGCAGCCCTTGCCCACCCCGAGTGAGCCATGGACCCACTTGTCCATGGATTTTGTGGGTGTGCTCCCCAGGTCTGAGGGCATGTCGGTCATTTGGGTGGTAGTCGACTGCTTTAGTAAAATGGCCCATTTTGTGCCCTTGAAAGGACTCCCCTCGGCCCAGGAATTAGCCGATTTGTTCATCATCCACGTTTTCCGATTGCATGGCATTCCGGAAAACATAGTGTCAGATAGGGGAGTCCAATTTGTTTCTAGATTTTGGAGGGCATTCTGTCACCAAATGGGCATGGAACTGTCATTTTCATCGGGCTACCACCCACAGACCAATGGTCAGACGGAAAGAGTCAATCAATTATTGGAACAGTTTTTGAGGTGTTACGTTGGAGAAGTACTCAAAGTATACTGTTGCATCTAAAACACTCACTTGTTCTCTCTGGTGTCCAGAGGTTAGTAGATATATCTGATTATCGGTGATACTGCAGATCACCAATAATCAGGTATATTCTGTATTCCTGTATTCCTGGTGAGACTGCAGTTCACCGGTAATCAGATCCTCTCTGTGTTACACCGATCATTACAGTGCAGAATTCCGTACAGTATCTGGTCCACTGGAAAGGATATGGTGTGGAGGAAAGAACATGGGTGCCAGATTGTCACATGCATACGGAGGAATTAAAGAAAGAATTTCATGACTCACATCCTGGGAAGCCTGGTGGGAAGTGTCCGGAGTCCACTCCTCAGGGGGGGGGTACTGTAAAGGATTGCGGAGACACCGCCGCACGGTCTGGCAGCGGGGCGGCTGTCTCCGCGTTCAGACCGGCAGTTTCCGCACAGCAGCATGCGTCTGGTGTGTCTGAGCCTAGTAGTGCACATAGATGGAGAGCTACGCGCGCGCTAGGAGGCAGGCCCTTTATGCCAACAGGAGAGGGATCAGCTGATTAGGACGATCAGCTGATCCCAGCGCAGTAGGTGATTGGCTGAGTGGGGCTGGGCGGCGCTGAGGAGCGCTGCTCTATATATACTTCTTGCCTGTCAGTTGCTGGTTGTCTGCCGTTGCGAATACTAACGTGTGAGCACTCAGACCAGTCAGATCCCACAGTGTGTTAGAACCAGGAGGACCTGAGAATTCACACTGAGCCAGATTACTATTGTGTTATACTTTAGACCAGTTCCAGGGTGTTGAGACCACGGACCTCACACCCAAGCTTAGGGACTCTGTGTTTATACTGTGTTATACTCTAGACTAGTTCCCGGGTGTCGAGATCAAGGAGCTCACACCCCAGTCTAGGATTCTGTGATATTTATATGTTATGACCTTTTGCTCTGTCGACCTTTCTCTTGCTTTCTGATTTGGTACCTTGCATATCTGTCTATCTGTTGCCAGACCCTGCCTGTACCCGGTTACCAAATCATTCTCCTGTCTCTGTACCTCATCTACTTGTGTGTTGCCGACCTGGCCTGCCTGACCATCCTAGCTGTCACTCTCCCAGAGTGCTTAGTTGATCAGTATTAGCAGTGACACCATCCCACCAGGTGTCAGCTGCAACCAGGACTCCCGCACCTCAGAGCTGTTAGCAGCCAGTGGTCTACTCCTTTGGCTGCAGTACAGTTCACCATCTAATACTGCTTCCCTGGTTACCAGGTCCTTTCTATCTAGAGATAGTTTCTGCACTGCCCAAGGCCACCTGCCTCCCAGGTGGCTCTTGGCCGAGTCACCTATATCTCCTGCTCCTCAGGAGATAGCCTACAGTTCATCAAACACATTACTCATTAGGTGTCCAGAGGTTAGTCATACCTGTATTATTGGTGATTCTGCAGATCATCCATAATCAGGTATACATCTGTATCGTTGATGATTCTGCAGATCATCAACGATCAGATTCTCTCTGTGTGCTGACACCGATCGTTAGTGGCTGAAGAGAGTACTGGTTAAGGGCACTGCCTTTGACATGGGGGACCAGAGTTCGAATCCTGGCTAGGGTCAGTACTTATTCAGTAAGGAGTTCAAGGCAAGACTCCCTAACACTGCAGGGTGGCCTCCTGAGCGCATCCCAGTGGCTGCAGCTCTTGAGCGCTTTGAGTCGACAGGAGAAAAGCGCTATATAAATGTTCTGATTATTATTATTATTATTATTGTTACAATCCTTTTATAAAATAAATTAGACTAAATAATTACTTATGGGATTTAACCTTTCAGAACAAACAATATGGACAATTTCTAAACAATTTCCCTTCCCATGGACCAAAAATAGCTTACCCTATTTAGGTATACAATTTACCGCCCATATTGATAACCTATATGAAGCTAATTTTCCTCCTCTTCTATCTAAACTCAAGAAGGAATTGTCTTGTCTTTTTAAATTTGAACTTTTACATTCTGGTAAAATAACAGCATTCAAGATGCAGACACTGCCCAAAATATTACATCTCTTTTGCACACTCCCAATCCCAATACCTCCTAGTTTTTTTAGAGAAGCAAAAAAAGCTACTCAGCTATATATGGGGGCACAAGCGACATAGACTTGCATTCTCCTTAATCACCTTACCTTCCAAGGAGGATTTGGTTTGCTAGACCTATACAAATATTATTTAGTCTGTCTGCTAGACATGTTCAGATACTGGTGGAAGAGCCCTGAATCCAAATCTTGGGTGATACTAGAGACTGTGGGGAAACATCCTTCCTCTCTAAAAGACTTAACAATTATTAGCGCTTCAGGACTATCCACAAAAATAACAGACTCACCCACTGCCACTATACTGGCCACTTGTAATGCATGGCAGTTCCTAGCGGAAGTATCTGACTTTTTAACATCTGGCCGTAAGTTAGACATACCACTATCTGCTTTATCATGGGCAATCCCTGATTTTAACCATAACCACTGGGCTAAACTAGAAATATGTACCTTAAATGATCTGAAAGCAGATGGTAAACTTCTTCCTTTTTTCATATTAATAGATAAATACAAAGGTTCCAGCTGCTTCTACCATCAATATGTCCAACTATCAAGTTGGCTCAACACACACCCCTTGAAAAGTTGTACATTACCAAGCAATCTATTGCAATTTTTGGTAGGTCTTAGAGGGGGCATCTCTGCCTGGTACCAGTTGTGATGGGCCGAACCTCCGATTTTAGTTCGCGAACTTCCGCGGGAGGTTCGGTTCGCGAAAAAGTTCGCGAACCGCAATAGACTTCAATGGGGAGGCGAACTTTGAAAAATAGAAAAAATTATGCTGGCCACAAAAGTGATGGAAAAGATGTTTCAAGGGGTCTAACACCTGGAGGGGGGCATGGCGGAGTGGGATACATGCCAAAAGTCCCGGGGGAAAAATCTGGATGTGACGCAAAACAGCGTTTTAAGGGCAGAAATCACATTGAATCCTAAATTGCAGGCCTAACGTGCTTTAAAACATCTTGCATGTGTATACATCAATCAGGTAGTGTAATTAGAGTACTGCTTCACACTGACACACCAAACTAACTGTGTAACGCACCGCAAGTTACCAGCTGTTTGTGTAGTGACGACCATGACGACCATGTGTAGTGACTGCGCAACATGGCGAGATTGCTCTTCCTCACTCAGTGATGTCAGGTAATGTGTGACTGCCTTCTCAACTTTCCATGGCATTGTTAAAAAGCTTACGTTTTGTTTTTAAATTACATTTTCTACTTGCTGTGTACTTGTTCAGTACCGCTACAATGAGAATCCTATGGAGGCGGGCAAGTCTGGCATTGTGACCCCGGGTAATGGCCGGGGAATGAGGGTTTGAATCCGGTGTGGAGCCTGAGCAACGGCTACCACTACACATCCAAGGAGGGCAGCAGGCAGGCATGCACGCCCGCCCCGAGGTAGTGACCAAAAATAACAATACAGGAGGACTATCGAGGGCTTGCTGTATTTGAAATGAATGTATTTTAAATCCTTTAACGAGAACCAGTTATGGCAGGCAAAGATGACACCACATTCCTTTCACGAGAATCATATGGAGGCGGGCAAGTCTGCCATTTGTGACCCCGGGTAATGGCCGGGGAATGAGGGATGGAATCCGGTGTGGAGCCTGAGCAACGGCTACCACTACACATCCAAGGAGGGCAGCAGGCAGGCATGCACGCCCGCCCCGAGGTAGTGACCAAAAATAACAATACAGAAGGAGGACTTTCGAGGCCCTGCTGTGTATTTGAATGAATGTACTTTAAATCCTTTAACGAGAACCAGTTATGGCGGGCAAAGATGACACTACATTCCTTTTACAAGAATCATATGGAGGCGGGCAAGTCTGCCATTTGTGACCCCGGGTAATGGCCGGGGAATGAGGGATGGAATCCGGTGTGGAGCCTGAGCAATGGCTACCACTACACACCCAAGGAGGGCAGCAGGCAGGCATGCACGCCCGCCCCGAGGTAGTGACCAAAAATAACAATACAGGACTCAGGAGGACTTTTGAGGCCCTAATTGTAATGAAGCAACTTTAAATCCTTTAACGGGAATCCGTTATGGAGGGCAAGTCTGCCACTGTTGTCACCACGGGTAATGGGCGGGGAATGAAAGTTGGATTCCGGCCCGTAGTGGGAGCCTGCTGAGACCCATGCTGTAGCTGCCCTGACCGTGCTTTGCAGACTAGGCATCTGTGGTCAAATGGACCTTTGACCCAGCGGAAGACAAACCAAGTCGAAAGCATTTGCCAAGAATGTTTTACGGAGAGCAAGTTTTTTGCCATTTTTTTAAATTGTTTGAAAATGTAGATGGTTGTATTTTTCAATTGTTTTAAAATGTAGATGGTTGTATTTTTAAATTGTTTGAAACTGTAGATGGTTGTATTTTTAAATTGTTTGGAACTGTAGATGGTTGTATTGCGTTCCGGAGTTGGAGCCTGAGCAACGGCTCCCACCACACATCCAGGCAAGGAGGGCAGCAGGCAGGCATGCACGCCCGCCCCGAGGTAGTGAACAAAAATAACAATACAGGACTCAGGAGGACCTTTTGAGGCCCTAATTGTAATGAATCAACTTTAAATCCTTTAACGGGAATCCGTTATGGAGGGCAAGTCTGCCATTGTTGTCACCACGTCCACAGGTAATGGGCGGGGAATGAAGGTTGGATTCCGGCCCGAAGTGGGAGCCTGCTGAGACCCATGCTGTAGCTGCCCTGACCATGCTTTGCAGACCAGGCATCTGTGGTCAGATGGACCCTTGACCCAGCGGAAGACAAACCAAGTCGAAAGCATTTGCCAAGAATGTTTTACGGAGGGCAAGTTTTTTGCCATTTTTTTAAATTGTTTGAAAATGTAGATGGTTGTATTTTTCAATTGTTTTAAAATGTAGATGGTTGTATTTTTCATATGTTTTAAAATGTAGATGGTTGTATTGTTAAATTGTTTGAAACTGTAGATGGTTGTATTTTTAAATTGTTTGGAACTGTAGATGGTTGTATTGCGTTCCGGAGTTGGAGCCTGAGCAACGGCTCCCACCACACATCCAGGCAAGGAGGGCAGCAGGCAGGCATGCACGCCCACCCCGAGGTAGTGACCAAAAATAACAATACAGGACTCAGGAGGACCTTTTGAGGCCCTAATTGTAATGAATCAACTTTAAATCCTTTAACGGGAATCCGTTATGGAGGGCAAATCTGATGGTGCCTTCACTGCGATTCACCAGGTTGGTATCCGGCGAGAATCTGTTATGGAGGTCAAGTCTGCCATCGTGACCACTGACCATGGCTAATGGCAGGGGAACCCTTCCTGGTGTGATTCCGGTCCGGAGTTGGAGCCAAACAAACGGCTCCCACCACACATCCAGGCAAGGAGGGCAGCAGGCAGGCATGCATGCCCGCCCCGAGGTAGTGACCAAAAATAACAATACAGGACTCAGGAGGACCTTTTGAGGCCCTAATTGTAATGAATCAACTTTAAATCCTTTAACGGGAATCCGTTATGGAGGGCAAGTCTGCCATCCATTCAAGTGCAAGTTATGCACTGACTGCCAGGTAGAATGTGCAGTCACAGATGCAGTGAAAGGTATGCAGTGACTGCAAACAGCCGTTTGTGTAGTGACGGCCGTGCTGGACTGGTGCGCACCATGACGAGAGTGCAAGTGATGGTGGCTTTTCAGCCCATATGGTCGCCCGGCTGATGTAGCTGAATGACAGAACAGTGACTGTCCAGCTGATCAAATTTGGTCTGACCACAATGAAACAACGACCTTATTATCTTTTGTGTGCCACCCCCACCCGAGACACTCATATAGCCAGCGGTCTTTGCTTCATTGTGATACGCAAGCCCCTTTACCGCGGCAAGGTAATGATCATGAAGGGGGATGGGCACATGTACATGCCTTTTGTTTTTTTGTTGCAGCCGCCTGCAGTTCAGCCAGAAAAATTAGGCAGGCATGTGCACGCCCCAGAAAAATTAGTATAGTGGCCGCTGCTAGCAGCGGCCTTAAAAATTCTGGAATCCGCCTAGAGTCCTGGACCCTGGTGGTGGTGGCGGAGAAGGCAGTCAAGCGGCCTGCAGGCAGAGATGCTGTGTGTGGGGACTTACTTAGTCTTCGGTCATGCAATAGCCCTCAGGGATCCAGTCAGGTACTGAACACTGTCATGACTTAGGCGACTTCTCTTCTCAGTGACAATGCCTCCAGCTGCACTGAAGGTCCTTTCTGACAGGACGCTTGCGGCAAGGCAAAAGAGAAGTTGTATGGCAAATTGGGACAGCTCTGGCCACAGGTCAAGCATGCGCAACCAGTAGAGCAAGGGTTCATCCTTCTTCTCAGACAAAGTCTCCTCCATACGATCTGCCATTCAATTCACAGCCCAAGAAGCCCATGCAGAGCCATATAACAGGTGCAAAAATAGCCTACCACCATGGTCTGATTTTAAAGTAATCACTGAAAAAGACATCTTAGACATCCTCTCAAACCTTCGCCAGACTACCTGCGATCTGGACCGTGGCCGCACTAAGTTCATGTTGAAATGCCCTGAACTTTTTACACTGACATTCCACAAAATAGTCAACGGTTCCTTACAAGAAGGGTGGTTTCCCTCTACTCTGAAAGAAGCAACCGTCAGGCCACTACTCAAGAAACCATCCTTAGACCCAGATGCTCTAAACAGCTACAGACCTGTCTCTAATCTCCCCTTTCTGGGAAAAGTTATTGAAAAGACTGTCTACCTCCAACTTGAAGACAGGCTCTCCAGAAACAACATCCTTGACCCTCTTCAATCTGACTTCAGGAAATATCACAGCTGTGAAACAGCCCTCACCCAGATTTGCAATGATCTGCTCATTGCAAGAGACAAGGGTCAATGTTCCATCCTGATTTTGCTCAACCTCTCAGCGGCTTTTGACACAGTCGATCATGGAATCTTGCTCAACAGGCTACAAGAGTACTGTGGCATAGATGGCATTGTTCTCCAGTGGTTCAACTCCTTCCTGGCTGGCAGAACGCAAAGGGAGCCTTAGGGCCCTTCCTCTCCAACCCTGTACCACTAAAATACGTTGTACCTCAGGGCGCAATATTATCCCCTTTACTTTTTACCATATACATGCTGCCACTTGGAGAAATCATACAAAAACATGGCCTGACATATCATTGCTATGCTGATGACACCCAGCTATATTTGTCATTCAAACCTGGCATCACAGACCCTACTCCACAAATAAACTCTGCTTAGCTGAGCTTCAGGAGTGAATGAATATGAATCGGCTAAAACTTAATGCTGACAAAACTGAGGTACTTGTTATCGAGGGCCAGGGCTCAACAGCAAAGCAGTCCCAGTCTCAACCAACACCGCTAAGGATAGAAAGCTCAGACCTGAAAAACTCAGACTGTGTGCGCAGCCTGGGAGTACTGATTGATAGGAAATTAAGCTTCAGGAATCAAATCTCAGCTGTTGTTAAACATTCCTTCTTTCATCTAAGGAATATTGCAAAGATTAAACACCTAATTCCTTCAGAGGATCTTCCAACCCTAGTCCATGCCTTCGTCACATCAAGGTTAGACTACTGCAACGCTCTATACACAGGCCTGCATAAGAAAGACTTACGCTGCCTGCAATTAGTACAGAATGCCGCCGCAAGGCTGTTAATGAGCCAATTTTCCACATAACACCAACCCTGAGCTCACTCCACTGGCTACCGATAAAATGGAGAATTCTGTTTAAGATTGGCTTACTGACATTCAAATCCTTGCCCTGGATACCTGAAGGACTTGTTGCAACTGCATCACACCCCCCACAATCTTAGAGCAAAAGGACGCAACACCATGGTCACCCCCAGAGTCCACCTCAAAACCTTTGGAGACAGAGCCTTTTGTCATGCTGCCCCTACACTTTGGAACTCCCTGCCACACCCAATAAGGACAGCTCCATCCCTGGAAGCATTTAAGTCTAAACTGAAAACCTACCTCTTTAGTCTGGCATTCATGAACATCTGACTATCTCCTCTGTAACACAACCCAGCCTGCAACCCTGTATTAATCTGAGACACAACTATGCGCTTTGAGTCCTATGGGAGAAAAGTGCTTTACAAATGTTATTGTATTATTGTATTGTATTATCCTCGCTGCTCGCAGTCGCAGTGTGTACATCCACACTTAAGGCCAGGTAGTTGGCTACCTGCCAGTCCAGGCGTTGGTGGAGGGTGGATCCCGAAGGGCTACTGCGAGGCGTTGGACTAAAGAATGTCCGCATGTCCGACATCACCCTGAGATCGCTGGAGCGTCCTGTCCTTGCCTGCGTGGACTGGGAAGGAGGAGGAGGATTACTGCCAGTGGTACCTTTATTGCGCTGTACTGTCACATCACCCTTAAATGCATTGTAAAGCATCATTGACAGCTTGTTCTGCAAGTGCTGCATCCTTTCCGCCTTGTGTTGAGTTGGTAACAGGTCTGCCACTTTGTGCCTGTACCGAGGGTCTAGTAGCGTGGCCACCCAGTACAGGTCACTCCCCTTGAGTTTTTTGATACGGGGGTCCCTCAACAGGCTGGACAACATGGAAGAGGACATCTGCACAAAGTCGGATCCAGACGTACTCTCCATCTCCTCTTGCTCTTCCACAGTGACGTCACGCAACTCCTCTTCCTCCCCCCAGCCACGAACAATACCACGGGAACGTGGAGCAGAAGAAGCCCCCTGTGATGGCTGCTGCAGTTGTTCTTCTGCCGCCGCCGCCTCTTCCTCCTCCACAGAAACATCTTCCTCATAATCGTCATCCGAGTCTGACTCCTCTCCTTCCACACACGACTCCTCTTCTTCCTCCTCCTCCCCCCTCTGTGGTGCCGCAGGTGTCGAGGAAACATGTGGTTCCGATGTAAATCGCTCCCACGAATCCTCCTGCCGTAGCTGTTCCTGTTCCCGCTCCTCCACAGCTTCATCCACCACTCTACGCACGGCACGCTCCAGGAAGTAAGCGTAGGGGATCAAGTCGCTGATGGTGCCTTCAGCGCGACTCACCAGGTTGGTCACCTCCTCAAACGGCCGCATGGTCCTGCATGCATTTTTTTTCAGTGTCCAGCTGTTGGGCCACAACATCCCCATCTTCCCAGATTGTGTCCTTCTACTGTAGTTGTACAGGTACTGGGTGACGGCTTTCTCCTGGTCTAGCAGGCGAGAGAACATGAGCAGGGTGGAATTCCAGCGAGTCGGGCTATCGCATATCAAGCATCTCACCGGCAAGTTGTTTTTCCGCTGAATGTCCGCAAGCGTGCCATGGCCGAATAAGACCGCCTGAAATGCCCACACAACTTCCTGGTCTGCTTCAGGACGTCCTCTAAGCCTGGGTACTTTGAGACAAATCTTTGCACGACCAGATTCAGCACATGTGCCATGCAGGGTACATGTGTCAGCTTTCCTAAATTCAAAGCGGAAAGGAGATTGCTGCCGTTGTCACACACCACGTTGCCGATCTCCAGCTGGTGCGGGGTCAGCCATTGCTCCACCTGTTTGTTAAGAGCAGCCAGGAGAGCTGCTCCAGTGTGACTCTCCGCTTTGAGGCAAGACATGTCTAAAATTGCGTGACACCGTCGTACCTGGCATGCAGCGTAGGCTCTGGGGAGATGGGGCTGTGTAGCTGGAGAGGAAGAGGACCGCTACAGTTCAACAGACACTCAGTCAAGGAGGAGGAGGAGGTTGACAGCGAAGAGGATGTAGCTGGAGGAGGAGAGGAGGTGGCAGGAGGCCTGCCTGCAAGCCGTGGAGGTGTGACAAGTCGGTCCGCAGCCACGTACTCCCTGCTTGCTGCCATCGGTCACCAGGTTGACCCAATGGGCTGTGTACGTAATGTAGCGGCCCTGCCCGTGCTTGGCAGACCAGGCATCCGTGGTCAGGTGGACCCTTGACCCAACGCTCTTCGCAATAGATGACACCACTTGCCTCTGAACTGCATGGTACAGTTTGGGTATGGCCTTTCGTGAAAAATAAGTGCGGCCTGGTATCTTCCACTGCGGTGTCCCAATGGCCACAAATTTACGGAAAGCCTCTGACTCCACCAGCTTGTATGGTAATAGCTGGTGAGCTAATAGTTCCGCCACACCAGCTGTCAGACGCCGAGCAAGAGGGTGACTGGCCGAAATTGGCTTCTTCCGCTCAAAGACTTCCTTCACGGACACCTGGCTACTGCTGTGGGCAGAGGAGCAGGAACCGCTCAAGGGCAGAGGCGGTGTGAAGGAGGGTGGCTGTGAAGGTTCAAGGGAGAAAGCAGATGAAGACAATGCACTTGAAGGAGGAAGAGGAGAAGGAGGGTGGCTTGTCTTTTGAGGGGTGCTGCTTTTCCTCAGGTGTTCTTCCCATAGCTGTTTGTGCCTTTTCACCAGGTGCCTTCGTAAGGCACTTGTCCCTACGTGAGTGTTGGCCTTTCCACGGCTCAATTTTTGGAGGCAGAGAGAACAGATGGCTTTGCTCCTATCTGAGGCACACACCGTAAAATATTACCCAACCGCTGAGCCCCCCTGGGGTGATGGCACTACGGTGGCATCAACAGCTGACCTTGAAGGGCATGTTGGCTGGCTGGCCATAGCTGGCGATACATGGCACCAGACACTACCCCCAGCTGTTTCTGAGGACGAGCTCCCTCTGCTTCTATCATGGAGTCGTCTCCTCCTACTCCTCTCTGGCTCCCCCTCTGAACTGTCCCCCTGGTCATCTCCTCTATTGGGAACATACGTGACATCCGTATAATCGTCATCATAATCCTCCTGAGCAGCTTCGCTTTCCTCAGACAACTCCACAACTGCACCAACTTCAGGTGGTTCATCATGCCCCTCCTCACACATTACGTCCATACTATCGCCACCTAACTCAGACGTATGAAGTGGTGTACCTGCGCCTTCTTCTTGTTGTTGCAGTAGTGGCTGTGAATCAGTAATTTCACCACCACCACCACCAAATAACTCCTGCGAAGTGTCAAATGTAGCGGATGTGGTGCTTGTCATAGCGCTGGTGGCTGCGGGAGATGAGGTGTTCTGTGTTAAATACTCAAGCACGTCCTCACAATTTTGGGAAGTGATGGCACATGCCTTCTTCTGAGCACTGTACTTCAGTCCAGGTCCGCACAAAATCACAGCAACACCACCCCGCACAGGCCTGCCAGTGCCAGGTGGCCTTCCTCTGGGTCTGCCTCTACCTCTTCCTCTACCTGGTTTGTCCATTTTGTCCATCTCGGGGGGAAGCTAGGTATATGCAGTGAGGTGAGTTCACTCAACAGAAAAGGTAGCTATGTGCAGTGAGGTGAGTTTACTCAACCCAAAGGTAGTTATATATGCAGTGAGGTTAGTTCACTCAACAGAAAAGGTAGATATGCAGTGAGGTGAGTTCACTCAACCCAAAGGTAGTTATATTTGCAGTGAGGTGAGTTCACTGAACACAAAAGGTAGCTATGTGCAGTGAGGTGAGTTCATTCAACCCAAAGGTAGTTATATATGCAGTGAGGTGAGTTCACTGAACACAACAGGTAGTTAGATGCAGTCAGCTGAGTTCACTCAACACAAACATAGTTATATGCAGTGAGGTGAGTTCACTCAAAAGAAAAGGTAGATATGCAGTGAGGTGAGTTCACTCAACCCAAAGGTAGTTATATATGCAGTGAGGTGAGTTCACTGAACACAACAGGTAGTTAGATGCAGTCAGCTGAGTTCACTCAACCCAAAGGTAGTTATATAAGCAGTGAGGTGAGTTCACTGAACTACAAAAGGTAGCTATGTGCAGTGAGGTGAGTTCACTCAACCCAAAGGTAGTTATATATGCAGTGAGGTGAGTTCACTGAACACAACAGGTAGTTAGATGCAGTCAGCTAAGTTCACTCAACACAAACGTAGTTATATGCAGTGAGGTGAGTTCACTCAACAGAAAAGGTAGATACGCAGTGAGGTGAGTTCACTCAACCCAAAGGTAGTTATATATGCAGTGAGGTGAGTTCACTGAACACAACAGGTAGTTAAATGCAGTCAGCTGAGTTCACTCAACACAAACGTAGTTATATGCAGTGAGGTGAGTTCACTGAACACAACAGGTAGTTAGATGCAGTCAGCTGAGTTCACTCAACACAAACGTAGTTATATGCAGTGAGGTGAGATCACTCAACAGAAAAGGTTCATATTCACTCAACAGAATATGCAGTGAGGTGAGTTCACTCAACCCAAAGGTAGTTATATATGCAGTGAGGTGAGTTCACTGAACACAAAAGGTAGCTGTGTGCAGTGAGGAGCTCACTCAACCCAAAGGTAGTTATATATGCAGTGAGGTGAGTTCACTGAACACAACAGGTAGTTAGATGCAGTCAGCTGAGTTCACTCAACACAAACGTAGTTATATGCAGTGAGGTGAGTTCACTAAACACAAAAGGTAGCTATGTGCAGTGAGGTGAGTTCACTCAACCCAAAGGTAGTTATATATGCAGTGAGGTGAGTTCACTCAACACAACAGGTAGTTAGATGCAGTCAGCTGAGTTCACTCAACTCAAAGGTTGATATATATACAGTGAGGTGAGTTCACTGTATGCAGTGAGGTGAGTTCACTGAACACAAAAGGTAGCTATGTGCAGTGAGGTGAGTTCACTCAACTCAAAGGTTGATATATATACAGTGAGGTGAGTTCACTGAACACAACAGGTAGTTAGATGCAGTCAGCTAAGTTCACTCAACACAAACGTAGTTATATGCAGTGAGGTGAGTTCACTCAACAGAAAAGGTTCATATTCACTCAACAGAATATGCAGTGAGGTGAGTTCACTCAACCCAAAGGTAGTTATATATGCAGTGAGGTGAGTTCACTCAACACAAAAGGTAGCTGTGTGCAGTGAGGAGTTCACTCAACCCAAAGGTAGTTATATATGCAGTGAGGTGAGTTCACTGAACACAACAGGTAGTTAGATGCAGTCAGCTGAGTTCACTCAACACAAAGGTAGTTATATATGCAGTGAGGTGAGTTCACTGAACACAACAGGTAGTTAGATGCAGTCAGCTGAGTTCACTCAACACAAACTTAGTTATATGCAGTGAGGTGAGTTCACTCAACAGAAAAGGGAGATATGCAGTGAGGTGAGTTCACTAAACACAAAAGGTAGCTATGTGCAGTGAGGTGAGTTCACTCAACCCAAAGGTAGTTATATATGCAGTGAGGTGAGTTCACTCAACACAACAGGTAGTTAGATGCAGTCAGCTGAGTTCACTCAACTCAAAGGTTGATATATATACAGTGAGGTGAGTTCACTGTATGCAGTGAGGTGAGTTCACTGAACACAAAAGGTAGCTATGTGCAGTGAGGTGAGTTCACTCAACTCAAAGGTTGATATATATACAGTGAGGTGAGTTCACTGAACACAACAGGTAGTTAGATGCAGTCAGCTGAGTTCACTCAACACAAACGTAGTTATATGCAGTGAGGTGAGTTCACTAAACAGAAAAGGTTCATATTCACTCAACAGAATATGCAGTGAGGTGAGTTCACTCAACACAAAAGGTAGCTGTGTGCAGTGAGGAGTTCACTCAACCCAAAGGTAGTTATATATGCAGTGAGGTGAGTTCACTGAACACAACAGGTAGTTAGATGCAGTCAGCTGAGTTCACTCAACTTAAACGTAGTTATATGCAGTGAGGTGAGTTCACTCAACAGAAAAGGGAGATATGCAGTGAGGTGAGTTCACTCAACCCAAAGGTAGTTATATATGCAGTGAGGTGAGTTCACTGAACACAAAAGGTAGCTATGTGCAGTGAGGTGAGTTCATTCAACCCAAAGGTAGTTATATATGCAGTGAGGTGAGTTCACTCAACACAACAGGTAGTTAGATGCAGTCAGCTGAGTTCACTCAACACAAACATAGTTATATGCAGTGAGGTGAGTTCACTCAAAAGAAAAGGTAGATATGCAGTGAGGTGAGTTCACTCAACCCAAAGGTAGTTATATATGCAGTGAGGTGAGTTCACTGAACACAACAGGTAGTTAGATGCAGTCAGCTGAGTTCACTCAACCCAAAGGTAGTTATATAAGCAGTGAGGTGAGTTCACTGAACACAAAAGGTAGCTATGTGCAGTGAGGTGAGTTCACTCAACCCAAAGGTAGTTATATATGCAGTGAGGTGAGTTCACTGAACACAACAGGTAGTTAGATGCAGTCAGCTAAGTTCACTCAACACAAACGTAGTTATATGCAGTGAGGTGAGTTCACTCAACAGAAAAGGTTCATATTCACTCAACAGAATATGCAGTGAGGTGAGTTCACTCAACCCAAAGGTAGTTATATATGCAGTGAGGTGAGTTCACTGAACACAAAAGGTAGCTGTGTGCAGTGAGGAGCTCACTCAACCCAAAGGTAGTTATATATGCAGTGAGGTGAGTTCACTGAACACAACAGGTAGTTAGATGCAGTCAGCTGAGTTCACTCAACACAAAGTTAGTTATATATGCAGTGAGGTGAGTTCACTGAACACAACAGGTAGTTAGATGCAGTCAGCTGAGTTCACTCAACACAAACGTAGTTATATGCAGTGAGGTGAGTTCACTCAACAGAAAAGGTAGATATGCAGTGAGGTGAGTTCACTCAACCCAAAGGTAGTTATATATGCAGTGAGGTGAGTTCACTAAACACAAAAGGTAGCTATGTGCAGTGAGGTGAGTTCACTCAACCCAAAGGTAGTTATATATGCAGTGAGGTGAGTTCACTCAACACAACAGGTAGTTAGATGCAGTCAGCTGAGTTCACTCAACTCAAAGGTTGATATATATACAGTGAGGTGAGTTCACTGTATGCAGTGAGGTGAGTTCACTGAACACAAAAGGTAGCTATGTGCAGTGAGGTGAGTTCACTCAACTCAAAGGTTGATATATATACAGTGAGGTGAGTTCACTGAACACAACAGGTAGTTAGATGCAGTCAGCTAAGTTCACTCAACACAAACGTAGTTATATGCAGTGAGGTGAGTTCACTCAACAGAAAAGGTTCATATTGACTCAACAGAATATGCAGTGAGGTGAGTTCACTCAACCCAAAGGTAGTTATATATGCAGTGAGGTGAGTTCACTCAACACAAAAGGTAGCTGTGTGCAGTGAGGAGTTCACTCAACCCAAAGGTAGTTATATATGCAGTGAGGTGAGTTCACTGAACACAACAGGTAGTTAGATGCAGTCAGCTGAGTTCACTCAACACAAAGGTAGTTATATATGCAGTGAGGTGAGTTCACTGAACACAACAGGTAGTTAGATGCAGTCAGCTGAGTTCACTCAACACAAACTTAGTTATATGCAGTGAGGTGAGTTCACTCAACAGAAAAGGGAGATATGCAGTGAGGTGAGTTCACTAAACACAAAAGGTAGCTATGTGCAGTGAGGTGAGTTCACTCAACCCAAAGGTAGTTATATATGCAGTGAGGTGAGTTCACTCAACACAACAGGTAGTTAGATGCAGTCAGCTGAGTTCACTCAACTCAAAGGTTGATATATATACAGTGAGGTGAGTTCACTGTATGCAGTGAGGTGAGTTCACTGAACACAAAAGGTAGCTATGTGCAGTGAGGTGAGTTCACTCAACTCAAAGGTTGATATATATACAGTGAGGTGAGTTCACTGAACACAACAGGTAGTTAGATGCAGTCAGCTGAGTTCACTCAACACAAACGTAGTTATATGCAGTGAGGTGAGTTCACTCAACAGAAAAGGTTCATATTCACTCAACAGAATATGCAGTGAGGTGAGTTCACTCAACACAAAAGGTAGCTGTGTGCAGTGAGGAGTTCACTCAACCCAAAGGTAGTTATATATGCAGTGAGGTGAGTTCACTGAACACAACAGGTAGTTAGATGCAGTCAGCTGAGTTCACTCAACACAAAGGTAGTTATGTATGCAGTGAGGTGAGTTCACTGAACACAACAGGTAGTTAGATGCAGTCAGCTGAGTTCACTCAACTTAAACGTAGTTATATGCAGTGAGGTGAGTTCACTCAACAGAAAAGGGAGATATGCAGTGAGGTGAGTTCACTCAACCCAAAGGTAGTTATATATGCAGTGAGGTGAGTTCACTGAACACAAAAGGTAGCTATGTGCAGTGAGGTGAGTTCATTCAACCCAAAGGTAGTTATATATGCAGTGAGGTGAGTTCACTCAACACAACAGGTAGTTAGATGTAGTCAGCTGAGTTCACTCAACACAAACATAGTTATATGCAGTGAGGTGAGTTCACTCAAAAGAAAAGGTAGATATGCAGTGAGGTGAGTTCACTCAACCCAAAGGTAGTTATATATGCAGTGAGGTGAGTTCACTGAACACAACAGGTAGTTAGATGCAGTCAGCTGAGTTCACTCAACCCAAAGGTAGTTATATAAGCAGTGAGGTGAGTTCACTGAACACAAAAGGTAGCTATGTGCAGTGAGGTGAGTTCACTCAACCCAAAGGTAGTTATATATGCAGTGAGGTGAGTTCACTGAACACAACAGGTAGTTAGATGCAGTCAGCTAAGTTCACTCAACACAAACGTAGTTATATGCAGTGAGGTGAGTTCACTCAACAGAAAAGGTAGATACGCAGTGAGGTGAGTTCACTCAACCCAAAGGTAGTTATATATGCAGTGAGGTGAGTTCACTGAACACAAAAGGTAGCTGTGTGCAGTGAGGTGAGTTCACTGAACACAACAGGTAGTTAGATGCAGTCAGCTGAGTTCACTCAACACAAACGTAGTTATATGCAGTGAGGTGAGTTCACTGAACACAACAGGTAGTTAGATGCAGTCAGCTGAGTTCACTCAACACAAACGTAGTTATATGCAGTGAGGTGAGATCACTCAACAGAAAAGGTTCATATTCACTCAACAGAATATGCAGTGAGGTGAGTTCACTCAACCCAAAGGTAGTTATATATGCAGTGAGGTGAGTTCACTGAACACAAAAGGTAGCTGTGTGCAGTGAGGAGCTCACTCAACCCAAAGGTAGTTATATATGCAGTGAGGTGAGTTCACTGAACACAACAGGTAGTTAGTTGCAGTCAGCTGAGTTCACTCAACACAAAGTTAGTTATATATGCAGTGAGGTGAGTTCACTGAACACAACAGGTAGTTAGATGCAGTCAGCTGAGTTCACTCAACACAAACGTAGTTATATGCAGTGAGGTGAGTTTACTCAACAGAAAAGGTAGATATGCAGTGAGGTGAGTTCACTCAACCCAAAGGTAGTTATATATGCAGTGAGGTGAGTTCACTAAACACAAAAGGTAGCTATGTGCAGTGAGGTGAGTTCACTCAACCCAAAGGTAGTTATATATGCAGTGAGGTGAGTTCACTCAACACAACAGGTAGTTAGATGCAGTCAGCTGAGTTCACTCAACTCAAAGGTTGATATATATACAGTGAGGTGAGTTCACTGTATGCAGTGAGGTGAGTTCACTGAACACAAAAGGTAGCTATGTGCAGTGAGGTGAGTTCACTCAACTCAAAGGTTGATATATATACAGTGAGGTGAGTTCACTGAACACAACAGGTAGTTAGATGCAGTCAGCTAAGTTCACTCAACACAAACGTAGTTATATGCAGTGAGGTGAGTTCACTCAACATAAAAGGTTCATATTCACTCAACAGAATATGCAGTGAGGTGAGTTCACTCAACCCAAAGGTAGTTATATATGCAGTGAGGTGAGTTCACTGAACACAAAAGGTAGCTATGTGCAGTGAGGTGAGTTCACTCAACTCAAAGGTTGATATATATACAGTGAGGTGAGTTCACTGAACACAACAGGTAGTTAGATGCAGTCAGCTGAGTTCACTCAACACAAACTTAGTTATATGCAGTGAGGTGAGTTCACTCAACAGAAAAGGGAGATATGCAGTGAGGTGAGTTCACTAAACACAAAAGGTAGCTATGTGCAGTGAGGTGAGTTCACTCAACCCAAAGGTAGTTATATATGCAGTGAGGTGAGTTCACTCAACACAACAGGTAGTTAGATGCAGTCAGCTGAGTTCACTCAACTCAAAGGTTGATATATATACAGTGAGGTGAGTTCACTGTATGCAGTGAGGTGAGTTCACTGAACACAAAAGGTAGCTATGTGCAGTGAGGTGAGTTCACTCAACTCAAAGGTTGATATATATACAGTGAGGTGAGTTCACTGAACACAACAGGTAGTTAGATGCAGTCAGCTGAGTTCACTCAACACAAACGTAGTTATATGCAGTGAGGTGAGTTCACTCAACAGAAAAGGTTCATATTCACTCAACAGAATATGCAGTGAGGTGAGTTCACTCAACACAAAAGGTAGCTGTGTGCAGTGAGGAGTTCACTCAACCCAAAGGTAGTTATATATGCAGTGAGGTGAGTTCACTGAACACAACAGGTAGTTAGATGCAGTCAGCTGAGTTCACTCAACACAAAGGTAGTTATGTATGCAGTGAGGTGAGTTCACTGAACACAACAGGTAGTTAGATGCAGTCAGCTGAGTTCACTCAACTTAAACGTAGTTATATGCAGTGAGGTGAGTTCACTCAACAGAAAAGGGAGATATGCAGTGAGGTGAGTTCACTCAACCCAAAGGTAGTTATATATGCAGTGAGGTGAGTTCACTGAACACAAAAGGTAGCTATGTGCAGTGAGGTGAGTTCATTCAACCCAAAGGTAGTTATATATGCAGTGAGGTGAGTTCACTCAACACAACAGGTAGTTAGATGCAGTCAGCTGAGTTCACTCAACACAAACATAGTTATATGCAGTGAGGTGAGTTCACTCAAAAGAAAAGGTAGATATGCAGTGAGGTGAGTTCACTCAACCCAAAGGTAGTTATATATGCAGTGAGGTGAGTTCACTGAACACAACAGGTAGTTAGATGCAGTCAGCTGAGTTCACTCAACCCAAAGGTAGTTATATAAGCAGTGAGGTGAGTTCACTGAACACAAAAGGTAGCTATGTGCAGTGAGGTGAGTTCACTCAACCCAAAGGTAGTTATATATGCAGTGAGGTGAGTTCACTGAACACAACAGGTAGTTAGATGCAGTCAGCTAAGTTCACTCAACACAAACGTAGTTATATGCAGTGAGGTGAGTTCACTCAACAGAAAAGGTAGATACGCAGTGAGGTGAGTTCACTCAACCCAAAGGTAGTTATATATGCAGTGAGGTGAGTTCACTGAACACAAAAGGTAGCTGTGTGCAGTGAGGTGAGTTCACTGAACACAACAGGTAGTTAGATGCAGTCAGCTGAGTTCACTCAACACAAACGTAGTTATATGCAGTGAGGTGAGTTCACTGAACACAACAGGTAGTTAGATGCAGTCAGCTGAGTTCACTCAACACAAACGTAGTTATATGCAGTGAGGTGAGATCACTCAACAGAAAAGGTTCATATTCACTCAACAGAATATGCAGTGAGGTGAGTTCACTCAACCCAAAGGTAGTTATATATGCAGTGAGGTGAGTTCACTGAACACAAAAGGTAGCTGTGTGCAGTGAGGAGCTCACTCAACCCAAAGGTAGTTATATATGCAGTGAGGTGAGTTCACTGAACACAACAGGTAGTTAGATGCAGTCAGCTGAGTTCACTCAACACAAAGTTAGTTATATATGCAGTGAGGTGAGTTCACTGAACACAACAGGTAGTTAGATGCAGTCAGCTGAGTTCACTCAACACAAACGTAGTTATATGCAGTGAGGTGAGTTCACTCAACAGAAAAGGTAGATATGCAGTGAGGTGAGTTCACTAAACACAAAAGGTAGCTATGTGCAGTGAGGTGAGTTCACTCAACCCAAAGGTAGTTATATATGCAGTGAGGTGAGTTCACTCAACACAACAGGTAGTTAGATGCAGTCAGCTGAGTTCACTCAACTCAAAGGTTGATATATATACAGTGAGGTGAGTTCACTGTATGCAGTGAGGTGAGTTCACTGAACACAAAAGGTAGCTATGTGCAGTGAGGTGAGTTCACTCAACTCAAAGGTTGATATATATACAGTGAGGTGAGTTCACTGAACACAACAGGTAGTTAGATGCAGTCAGCTAAGTTCACTCAACACAAACGTAGTTATATGCAGTGAGGTGAGTTCACTCAACATAAAAGGTTCATATTCACTCAACAGAATATGCAGTGAGGTGAGTTCACTCAACCCAAAGGTAGTTATATATGCAGTGAGGTGAGTTCACTCAACACAAAAGGTAGCTGTGTGCAGTGAGGAGTTCACTCAACCCAAAGGTAGTTATATATGCAGTGAGGTGAGTTCACTGAACACAAAAGGTAGCTATGTGCAGTGAGGTGAGTTCACTCAACTCAAAGGTTGATATATATACAGTGAGGTGAGTTCACTGAACACAACAGGTAGTTAGATGCAGTCAGCTGAGTTCACTCAACACAAACTTAGTTATATGCAGTGAGGTGAGTTCACTCAACAGAAAAGGGAGATATGCAGTGAGGTGAGTTCACTAAACACAAAAGGTAGCTATGTGCAGTGAGGTGAGTTCACTCAACCCAAAGGTAGTTATATATGCAGTGAGGTGAGTTCACTCAACACAACAGGTAGTTAGATGCAGTCAGCTGAGTTCACTCAACTCAAAGGTTGATATATATACAGTGAGGTGAGTTCACTGTATGCAGTGAGGTGAGTTCACTGAACACAAAAGGTAGCTATGTGCAGTGAGGTGAGTTCACTCAACTCAAAGGTTGATATATATACAGTGAGGTGAGTTCACTGAACACAACAGGTAGTTAGATGCAGTCAGCTGAGTTCACTCAACACAAACGTAGTTATATGCAGTGAGGTGAGTTCACTCAACAGAAAAGGTTCATATTCACTCAACAGAATATGCAGTGAGGTGAGTTCACTCAACACAAAAGGTAGCTGTGTGCAGTGAGGAGTTCACTCAACCCAAAGGTAGTTATATATGCAGTGAGGTGAGTTCACTGAACACAACAGGTAGTTAGATGCAGTCAGCTGAGTTCACTCAACACAAAGGTAGTTATATATGCAGTGAGGTGAGTTCACTGAACACAACAGGTAGTTAGATGCAGTCAGCTGAGTTCACTCAACTTAAACGTAGTTATATGCAGTGAGGTGAGTTCACTCAACAGAAAAGGGAGATATGCAGTGAGGTGAGTTCACTCAACCCAAAGGTAGTTATATATGCAGTGAGGTGAGTTCACTCAACACAACAGGTAGTTAGATGCAGTCAGCTGAGTTCACTCAACCCAAAGGTAGTTATATAAGCAGTGAGGTGAGTTCACTGAACACAAAAGGTAGCTATGTGCAGTGAGGTGAGTTCACTCAACCCAAAGGTAGTTATATATGCAGTGATGTGAGTTCACTGAACACAACAGGTAGTTAGATGCAGTCAGCTAAGTTCACTCAACACAAACGTAGTTATATGCAGTGAGGTGAGTTCACTCAACAGAAAAGGTAGATATGCAGTGAGGTGAGTTCACTCAACCCAAAGGTAGTTATATATGCAGTGAGGTGAGTTCACTGAACACAACAGGTAGTTAGATGCAGTCAGCTGAGTTCACTCAACACAAAGGTAGTTATATATGCAGTGAGGTGAGTTCACTGAACACAACAGGTAGTTAGATGCAGTCAGCTGAGTTCACTCAACACAAACGTAGTTATATGCAGTCAGCTGAGTTCACTCAACAGAAAAGGGAGATATGCAGTGAGGTGAGTTCACTCAACCCAAAGGTAGTTATATATGCAGTGAGGTGAGTTCACTCAACACAACAGGTAGTTAGATGCAGTCAGCTGAGTTCACTCAACTCAAAGGTTGATATATACACAGTGAGGTGAGTTCACTGTATGCAGTGAGGTGAGTTCACTGAACACAAAAGGTAGCTATGTGCAGTGAGGTGAGTTCACTCAACTCAAAGGTTGATATATATACAGTGAGGTGAGTTCACTGAACACAACAGGTAGTTAGATGCAGTCAGCTGAGTTCACTCAACACAAACGTAGTTATATGCAGTGAGGTGAGTTCACTCAACAGAAAAGGTTCATATTCACTCAACAGAATATGCAGTGAGGTGAGTTCACTCAACACAAAAGGTAGCTGTGTGCAGTGAGGAGTTCACTCAACCCAAAGGTAGTTATATATGCAGTGAGGTGAGTTCACTGAACACAACAGGTAGTTAGATGCAGTCAGCTGAGTTCACTCAACACAAAGGTAGTTATATATGCAGTGAGGTGAGTTCACTGAACACAACAGGTAGTTTGATGCAGTCAGCTGAGTTCACTCAACTTAAACGTAGTTATATGCAGTGAGGTGAGTTCACTCAACAGAAAAGGGAGATATGCAGTGAGGTGAGTTCACTCAACCCAAAGGTAGTTATATATGCAGTGAGGTGAGTTCACTAAACACAAAAGGTAGCTATGTGCAGTGAGGTGAGTTCACTCAACCCAAAGGTAGTTATATATGCAGTGAGGTGAGTTCACTCAACACAACAGGTAGTTAGATGCAGTCAGCTGAGTTCACTCAACACAAACATAGTTATATGCAGTGAGGTGAGTTCACTCAACAGAAAAGGTAGATATGCAGTGAGGTGAGTTCACTCAACCCAAAGGTAGTTATATATGCAGTGAGGTGAGTTCACTGAACACAACAGGTAGTTAGATGCAGTCAGCTGAGTTCACTCAACACAAAGGTAGTTATATATGCAGTGAGGTGAGTTCACTGAACACAACAGGTAGTTAGATGCAGTCAGCTGAGTTCACTCAACACAAATGTAGTTATATGCAGTGAGGTGAGTTCACTCAACAGAAAAGGTAGATATGCAGTGAGGTGAGTTCACTCAACCCAAAGGTAGTTATATATGCAGTGAGGTGAGTTCACTCAACACAACAGGTAGTTAGATGCAGTCAGCTGAGTTCACTCAACACAAAGGTAGTTCTGTATGCAGGGAGGTGAGTTCACTCAACAGAAAAGGTAGATATGCAGTGAGGTGAGTTCACTCAACTTAAAAGGTCGTTATATGCAGTGAGGCAAGTTCACTCAACACAAAAGGTAGTTATGTGCAGCGAGGTGGGTTCACTCAACACAAACGTAGGTGTATGCAGTGATGAGGTGGGTTAACTAAACACAACAGGTACTAGTAGTAGGTAAATGCAGTACTGGGTGGGTAGTACAATGTGCAGCTCCCTGTCACACACACAGGTAGTCACTGAATGTGCTGCTGAATGCTGGTGGGCTGCTGGCAGTGGGACACACACATTATGAATTAGCAATGCGGTCTAAGCAACACAAGTGTCTCACACACACACAGGTAGTCACTGAATGTGCTGCTGCTGCTGCTGCTGGCAGTGGGACACACAGTATGAATTAGCAATGCTGTCTAAAAAACACAAGTGTCAGTTTCAAACACAGAAAAAAAAAATTGATCACAAGGATGAGCTCTGAAAAGAGCTGTTCTGGGGCACTATTATAGCAATAAGATTCAGCTAGGAGCAAGCTGAGAAGGCAAGAGCCTGACTAATTTGCCCCTAAGAGAACAAGTCTGCAGCAGCTGTCCCTAGTCTGTCTCTAGCAGGCACACGAGTGAGGCTAATGGCCACCGGAGCCTGCCTTATATAAGGGGGGGTGGGGCTCCAGGGCTTAGTATAGCCGGATTGGCTACAATGCGCCTGCTGACTGTGATGCAGAGGGTCAAAGTTGACCCTCATAGAGCATTATGGGGCGAATCGAACTTCCGGGAAAGTTTGCCTTCGCCGGCGAAGGCGAACCACCCGAAGTTCGCCTGGAACCGTTCGCCGGCGATCCGTTCGGCCCATCTCTAGGTACCAGTACTTATACACCCCACAACACAATCCCCTAGACAAATTCGCACAGTATTGATCCATAGAATGCCAATCACTGATAACAACAGAACAATTCATTAAAGCGCATGCAAATCTACGAAAACTTTCTAAATGTGTATCCCACCCTGAAACTTCTAGAAAACTGTTCTGCAAATGGTATTTCACCCCAAGATTGCTAGCTTGCTTCTCAAAAGACAATTCCCCCTACTTCTGGAGAAATTGTCTTTCCATAGGAACATTATACCATATAATGTGGGAGTGCCCTAAGATACAATCTTTATGGAACAACGCATTTCGTATTATCTCTAATCTCCCCACGTCTATGAGAACCATGTCGCCCGCATTTGCACTATTTCTGATTGGAATTAATGATATTCCCCTGTCTTATAGGAAAATGTTAACCCATTTAACCAGACAGCTGATTCTAACAAATTGGTCCTCAGATTACATCCCAGAGATCTCCAAAATTGTCCAATTAGCGAGATGTAATTTGGAAATGGAATATCAACTGGTCAGAAGATTATCCCCTTATTATGTACAAAAGAAGTGCCTATCTCAACCACCACCTTTGTTTCTACACCCTCACCTCAAATCCAGAGAGAGCAGTCTCATATACAACAGGAACAAGTCAAAATAAATAAATCAATAATGAGAGAACTCATAGGTGTACAAAAATACAAAAATCAACTTTATTGTGACACATCATCCAAGAACTGACTAACCAATTATCTAAAATCATTTAAAAGTGGCCTAGCAAAGCGCACAGTCAGCCTAAACACATACCACACATCACTCACTCAATAATCCCCCTCTGGTACCGGTACCTTGTATTGCGATATCTTCACAGAGGGGGAGAGAGCCGTGAATGCATTAAGGAATTGTAGGCAAAACTTACTCCTCTTCAGCTTGCAAGCTACGATAGATCTGTTATGTACAGTCTCACCATCAGCAGTCCTTGTCCTCTATCAGAGCCTCACAGCAGCCTTAGGACATCTGGGCACTTGGATTGGTGATTACGTTGCAGTAAACAGATGATAGCCATCAGGCATTGGCTCTACCCGCTGGGCTGGTATGCACTATTGCGGGGAACACGCTCTGAGGCCAAACTATGCCGGCATAGCGTTGTTGCTGATCGGAGCGCTTCAGGCCACGGGACTTAAACCCGCCCACCGATGCATTGTGCCCGCCCACTTGCTAGCTTTGTCAGGGTGTACGCCGAAGATTATCCCCTAACAGACCAGATCTTTGCAACCTAGCAGATTGGGACATGATAGTAGCCTCCACAGTATCTGTCCCTTCCTAAAATCTGTAACGTAGATTTCCGGTTCTCTAACTAAATTCCCTCCTTTTAAATCCAAATGAGCTGGTATGGTGTATATCCCTTTCCCCCCGACCCTGTTCGGTATCCCACTGCTTAGAGGCAAATCAATAGGAACCACCCCTCCTACCAAGGAGTTTAGCGGGTAGAGGTAAATTGGTTCTCCTACATATCAAGTTCAAAGGTTTGTTTTTGTTTACAGATATTTGTATGTATAGGTGCCTACTTTATAGAAGTATGTAGAAGTTCTGTAACACTACATTTTAAGTGTCCGTTAAAGAGACTCTGTAAAAAAATTTACAGCCTTATTTCTTCTATCCTATAAGTTCCTATACCTGTTCTAATGTGGTCTGTCTTACTGCAGCCTTTCCTAGTTGCACAGTGGCTGTATTATCTATGTAATCTAATCTTCTTTCCTCTTACGGCTTTGTCGGGCTCAGGCACTCTTGTGATAGGATAGACATGACGTCGGGTGCGGCGTAGTTACAATGTAACAAAGTTGTTACATTGTAATAACTTTGTTACATTGTAACTGATAGAACATTTCCGAGGATATTGCGTGGGATCATTTATTTAAAGGGACCGGTAAGTATTAATGGTTAATTAAGAATATTAAAGGACTTTTTTCGTGGTTATGTTTTTTGTTCAATTAAAATACTTTTTCTATGTGTTTGTGTGTTTATTTACTTTTAACTCTTAAAGGAAATGGGTAAGGGGTACAAGTACCTCTATACTCATTTTTCCTGGGAGGGGGGGTGGGCATCTGGGGGACCCCTTTTTAAAGGGGACTCCCAGATTCCACCATGAACCCCCCACCCAGGAAATCGCGGCCTCCACCTCCACCGCCCATCGGAGGTGGAGAAGAGCCCCTTGTCCTTGGATTGGACAAGGGCTCGGAGGGGGAGTGGAAAGCTTGGCTGCCCCTCCCCTTCCGAGACCCCCCAATCCATGGACCATGCGGGCTGGTATAGTCAGGGTGCGAAGCCCCACGCGGCCGGTGCTCCGCATTCTGGCTATCCCAGCCTGCATGGGGGACAAGGGGTTAAAGAGGTCTGGGAGGGGGGACCCCACGTCGTTTTTTTTTTATATTTCCCACACTCAGAACGAAGTAAGTAAAACTCTTCCCACTTGGGGGAATCTATGAAAATAATACAATATTGTTACCTGTGCAAAAAAAAATGACATTTTCCGCATTTAAAAGACATTTTTGCCCTTGAAACTTAAAAATCGATTTTCTCAAAAACTATAAGGTCTTTTTGAAAAAAAAATTTTCCTCTTATTCCCACTGATCCCCTTAATATACCCTAGGAATTTGGTGTTCCTAAACTTTAAGCAGGCTTTGCAATTAACCGTTAAAGTCGGCGGGTTTTTAAATGTATAAATGTTTACTTTGAAACTTTAACATCGATTTTCTCAAAAACTATAAGGTCTTTTTGAAAAAAAAAATTTTCCTCTTATTCCTCCTGATCTCCTTAATATATTCTCCAAATTTGAGGCTCTTAGCATTTAAGGGGGCTTTGCTATTAACCCTTAAAGTCGGCGGCTTTTTTATATTATACGGAGCGTTACGGTTTAACGCGAAATTACGGTAGCGTTGAATGCGAAATTACGGCATGAACGAAACGCGAAATTTCGCGTTGAAAATTACGCTTACGGTATTTTCAATTACGATTTTAATGGCAATTTCGCTACGCTAATTTCGCATCGTAATCGCAAATTTCATATGCGTAATTATAGTAATGCGAAATTACGAAAATTTCAGCTCAACTCTACTCATCCATGCTTCCTTGTAAGAATTGTCAGCTAAGTTACATCAGTTATTTAATTGTATGTACGGAAAAAATCAAATAAAAATGTATTGAGAGAAAAAAGAAAGCGGGTGTGGACCACGCGATACCTTTGTGGTAATACTCGGGATGTTTCCTGGACCCCCTCCTGGCTGCTGACTACAAACCTTGCATTCATTCTGTATTCTGCACTCCATTGCACTATTGCACTTTTGTATGCTGCTCCATTCAGATATGCACTTTAGTAAGTTTAGGTTTAGAGATGGCCCGAACGTTCGCCCGGCGTGTAGTTCGTGCGGATTTCAGCTGTCTGTGTCTGTGGCGGGTAGCGGACACATAGCATGTTAGACCCGCCCCGTAAACTCATCATTGGGCTAAACCAGGCATGGGCAAACTTGGCCCTCCAGCTGTTAAGGAACTACAAGGCCCACAATGCATTGCAGGACTCTGACAGCCACAGTCATGACTCATAAAGGCGGCTGCAAGGGTGCTCCTGCGCCCGTCCGACCAGTTCCGCCAAAGCCAGCTGGGATTTGTAATTTGTAGATTAGTAGTCCCACCACTGGCAGCACACTGTATTATACCAGTGCTGCAGTGCATACCTTCCTATTGTATCTGTGTGACAGCACATTCTATTATACCCGTGCATACCTTACCATTGTATCTGTGTGACAGCATACTGTATTACAGTGGCTTGCAAAAGTATTCGGCCCCCTTGAAGTTTTCCACATTTTGTCATATTACTGCCACAAACATGAATCAATTTTATTGGAATTCCACGTGAAAGACCAATACAAAGTGGTGTACATGTGAGAAGTGGAACGAAAATCATACATGATTCCAAACATTTTTTAACCAAAAATAACTGCAAAGTGGGGAGTGTGTAATTATTCAGCCCCCTGAGTCAATACTTTGTAGAACCACCTTTTGCTGCAATTACAGCTGCCAGTCTTTTAGGGTATGTCTCTACCAGCTTTCCACATCTAGAGATTGAAATCCTTGCCCATTCTTCTTTGCAAAACAGCTCCAGCTCAGTCAGATTAGATGGACAGCGTTTGTGAACAGCAGTTTTCAGATCTTGCCACAGATTCTTGATTGGATTTAGATCTGAACTTTTACTGGGCCATTCTAACACATTAATATGTTTTGTTTTAAACCATTCCATTGTTGCCATGGCTTTATGTTTACGGTCATTGTCCTGCTGGAAGGTGAACCTCCGCCCCAGTCTCAAGTCTTTTACAGACTCCAAGAGGTTTTCTTCCAAGATTGCCCTGTATTTGGCTCCATCCATCTTCCCATCAACTCTGACCATCTTCCCTGCCCCTGCTGAAGAGAAGCACCCCCCGAGCATGATGCTGCCACCACCATATTTGACAGTGGGGATGGTATGTTCAGAGTGATGTGCAGTGTTAGTTTTCAGCCACACATAGCGTTTTGCATTTTGGCCAAAAAGTTCAATTTTGGTCTCATCTGACCAGAGCACCTTCTTCCACATGTTTGCTGTGTCCCCCACATGGCTTGTGGCAAACTGAAAACGGGACTTCTTATGCTTTTCTGTTAACAATGGCTTTCTTCTTGCCACTAACGCACCGCAAACAGCTGTTTGTGTAGTGATGGCCATGCTGGAGCCCACGATGGCGGGAGTGCAGGCGATGGTGGTTTTCCAGCCCATATGGTCAGGCTGAGGTAGCTCAATGACAGAACAACAGTGACTGTCCAGCTGATCGAATTTGGTCTGTCCACAATGAAGCAACGACCTTATTATCTTGGGTGTGCCCCCCAACACTCTCATATAGGCAGGGCCAGCAAGGCCACGGCCTAGGGCGATAAAATCAGATAAGATAAGAAGGGCGGCATGACTTGGAGAGAGAAGAGGTCATATGTCAAAGTAAATCATCTCTTCTGGTCCCGGAGCGCAGCCAGCCAGCGCCCTGCTCTGCACTAATAGCTGAATTCCAGAGTTCCCCAATCCCTTCTTCTCTCTCTCTCACTTCCTGATGTGTTATAACAATCAGGATCAATCATAACTGTCACCTGATAATCCATTCCTCTGTATGATGGACATACAGATCGATGTGAGAAATACCAGAGTTTTACACTACAAAGCAGATAGAACTAAGTTCCGCTGAGTTTTAATGCAGGCATTCACAAACATCAGTGAGCTCTGCTAGTTTCTTCACCTCTTACACCTCGATTCCCGCTCGCCCCCGCGGGCACTTCCTTATCTTCCGCTCGATTCCCCGCTATTGTCCACCCGTGGGTATCGAGCGGGGAATCGATCCGCGCGGTCATCGGACCTGTCAGATAGAACATATCGCTCTGTGTATTCCCAGCATAAGACAATCCTTCAGGGATTTTTTTCAGGCACAGGTTACTTTGCTGGACTGTTGTAACAGTAGGTCTGAGTGGTGGGAGATGGTTAAGAAACGGGCAGTAGGTCTTTTCAAGAACCTAGTAAAAAGAAAGGCTTTTGGTAAATATGTTACCTACCAGTGCCTGAGGCGGAAACTTGAAATCGCTGTCTCGGGGATGGTGATCCTGAGGAGATCAAAAAGATCAAGAATTTGTTGCGCAAGAGTCAGTATGACCAGCATGCTTCTTTGATTCTGGAATGGGATTGTGGTAAAAGTCACTCGCCAGATCCTTATCAGAATTGCAAAGTATAGCAGTTAAGATCATTTATGGTCTAAAGGATAGTACGGGATCTCTGGTGAAGTCCAGAGCGGGGATTCTGGAAGTCGTGAGATCTTTTTATGCTGAGCTATTGGGTAATAGGCCTCTTGATGAGACAGTGATGGAATCTTTCTTGTGTGATATTCCAGGATTGGAGAATTTAGATGTTCCTCTTGCGTTTTTGATGGAAATAATTTTTGCTGAGGAAGTGGTGAAAGCCATAGAGCAGCTTGCTATAAAAAAAACTCTGGGGCCAGATGGCTTGATGGCTGAATTTTATAAGGTTTTCAAGGACATTCTGGCTCCTGAATTGGCAGAGGTTTACAATCGCAGCCTTGAAGAGGATGAGCTTCCTCCCTCTATGAGAGAATCAGCAGTTATTCTTTTGTCAAAGGGTAAAGATTCTTCAATGATTGAGAATTGGCGGCCCATCAGCCTTCTGAATGTTGATCGAAAGATTCTGGCTAAAATAATTTTCTGGCAATTAATCCGAGTGGCAAATGAGGTGCTTTCTCGCCAGCAGCACTGTTCTGTCCAGGGGAGAAGTACTTTTTCAGCCGTATTAACGGTCCGGGAGATCCTGGAGAGATGCAGGGCTGCTGGTTGGGGAAAATACTTACTGGCGTTGGATCAAGCAAAGGCTTTTGATCGTGTCAATCATGAGTATCTGTGGATGCTCCTTAGTAAGTATGGTCTGCTGGGGAGGTTTATCAATTGGCTTAAAATTTTATATAAAGGTGCTGAAAGTTTCCCGCTTGTCAATGGTTGGGTTGGACAGACTTTTGAGGTTAGATCTGGGGTGCGCCAGGGGTGTCCTTTGAGTTCCCTGCTATATGCTTTTGCCATTGATTCTTTTATAAGAAGGATTGAGGGTGGAGCCTTGTGTGGGGTGCCGTCGGGTATAGCTGGTGTACCTCCTCTCAAAGTTGTGGCCTATGCTGATGATGTGACTGTGGTGATCTCTGGGCAGGAGGAAGCAGAATGTGTTTGTGCGGAGGTTGCCCGTTACTCATTAGCATCGGGTTCCAAGATCAATCAGGATAATTGTGAGGCTTTCTGGATGGATAAGGAAAATAAGAGCTTCTTGCTTCCGGTCTCTTTTCCAGCACCAAAAGAAAAGATTGAAATACTTGGCATAGAATTTGGCCCGGGTGACTATAGTCACCAAAATTGGGAAGGCAGACTAAAATGTGCTGAGGCTAAGGTGGTCCGCTGGAAAGGTTGGCGTTTGACTTTCAGAGAAAGGATTGACATAATCAAAACCTATTTGATTCCAATTATGTTATATGTCAGTTTTGTCTGTATTTTGCCAGTGTCTCTTCACACAAGGATCTACAGCTTGTTTTTCCAAATGCTTTGGGGAAATAAGATGAACCACGTAAAGAGGAATATCACCTATCGATCAAGGCAGATAGGTGGCTTAGGGATGGTCAACCCAGTGGTTTCCTTTTCTCTGTTATTTATTAAAAACAACTTTGGTAAAATGTATGTGGAGGAACTGCCTGGATGGATGGGTATTTTCCAGTCTTGGTTTAAACCTTTTCTCAGGCGTTGGGAAGAAGATGGTTTGGTGAAAAGACTAAGAGCCAGTACTGATTATCTTCCAGCCTATGTTACACCGTGTTTGAAAGTGATCCGGCAATGGGAACTGACAAAGGAGGATATTATTTCGATCCCTAGGAAGGTCCTGGTGGAGAGAGTGATTGAAACTTTTTTTTAGGGTCCATTGGCCCTGAGAGATTGCGCAAGCCCAATTATGGAGGAGGGTTTGCGCTTGCTTTGTTCTCCAAGGATTCCTAACAAATTCAGGGACTTGGCTTGGCTTTCCTTTCATGGCAGACTCTTTGTTAGGGGAAATTTGAAGTTCATAGGAGATCGGGATCGTGGTTGTCCTCATGAGGAGTGTGGTGGTGTGGAGGAAACCATGGACCATTTCCTTTTGAATTGTTCCTTTAAGAAAGTAGTACATGAACAGGTGGGTAGGGCTCTAGGTATTCCTTTCCTTGAGCGGCTTAGTTACGCGGAGTGGACATATGGGGCTTTCAATAACCGGGGATGATTTAATTTGGACACATTATTTTTAGTCAGCTTAGTGATTCGGTATTACACTTGGAATGCACGGTGTCAAATTGCGATCCATCAGAAAGTCCTCCCAGTCCAGGTGGTGGTGCATGGCATTATTGGTGAGGTTGGGAAAATTCGGGATCTTGAGGAGGGGAGGTTAAGTCGGGGGGAATGGCGTCTGTTTTGGCAGAACATCAGACCTCCCTGATTTGGCCAAACTTCCTTTGGGTGAGCTTTCTATCTCTTTTTCACTTAGTTAGATGACTCAAATTTGAGGAATGGCTTGCAAGCATAGGAGGTGAGTGATTGCTTAGTCTTTCTTACTGTAGTATGTGAATAGTGTAAATATTGTATAGTGTATTTATTGTATTATAGTATGTGTATTTGAATCCAAGTAGGCTTGGTTTTAAGTTGAATTTGGTTTCTTCAGTTTTTCTTTCAGGAAATGGACTTTAATATGGACTGAATATTAAGCTATGTTTTGAGGCCAAAGGCCTAATGTTTATGTTACTGATATTTACTTGGTTATTTTCATATTTTTGTATAAAATCAGCTGCTGAATTCTTTAATAAAGAATTACATTGTCTGCTGCCAAACTCCTCCTCCTCCTCCTGCTGCTGCTGTATTTAACCTCTTGCCATCTGTGTTCCCACTGCCAGGGTCCACAGAATTATGCGCTGCTGCCATGCGCCACTAGCTATTACGTCACTACAATAGCTACATTTTTTTTGGGTAAAAAAAAATATTCTGAGGTGTTTGGGTTGAAAACTGTGCTGTCCCAGTTGTGTATTGGACACAATGTGGGCTTAACGACTGCTGTCTGGAACCTCCTGCTGCTGGTGTTTATTTACAGCCGTGGTACCAATGCTACGTGCCATGGCCCATTACATTGCCTGCTGCCACACGTCAATCCTTCTCCTCCTCCTCCTCCTGCTGCTGTATTTAACCTCCTGCTGCCTGTGTTCCCACTGCAGGGTCCACAGAGTTATGCGCCACTAGCTATTACACCACTGCAATAGCTACATTTTTTGGTCAAAAAAAAAATTCTGAGGTGTCTGGGTTGAAAACTGTGCTGTCCCAGTTGTGTATTGGACACAATGTGGGCTTAACGACTGCTGTCTGGAACCTCCTGCTGTTGGTGTCTGGGTTGAAAACTGTGCTGTCCCAGTTGTGTATTGGACACAATGTGGGCTTAACGACTGCTGTCTGGAACCTCCTGCTGTTGGTGTTTATTTACAGCCGTGGTACCAATGCTACGTGCCATGGCCCGTTACATTGCCTGCTGCCACATGTCAATCCTTCTCCTCCTCCTCCTCCTGCTGCTGTATTTAACCTCCTGCTGCCTGTGTTCCCACTGCAGGGTCCACAGAGTTATGCGCCACTAGCTATTACACCACTGCAATAGCTACATTTTTTGGTCAAAAAAAAATTCTGAGGTGTCTGGGTTGAAAACTGTGCTGTCCCAGTTTGTATTGGACACAATGTGGGCTTCACGACTTCTGTCTGGAACCTCCTGCTGTTGATGTTTACTGTACATCAGCCATGGTACCAATGCTAGATGCCATTGCCCGTTACATTGCCTGCTGCCACACATCACTCCTCCTCCTGCTGCTGTATTTCACCTCCTGCTGCCTGTGTTCTCACTGCCCGGGTCCACAGAGTTATGCCCCACTAGCTATTACGCCATTACAAAAGCTATATTTTTTTGTTAAAAAAAAAAAAAAAAATTCTGAGGTGTCTGGGTTGAAAACTGTGCTGTCCCAGTTGTGTATTGGACACAATGTGGGCTTCACGACTGCTGTCTGGAACCTCCTGCTATTGGTGTTTATTTACAGCCGTGGTACCAATGCTAGGTGCCATGGCCCGTTACATTGCCTGCTGCCACACGTCACTCCTTCTCCTCCTCCTCCTGCTGCTATATTTAACCTCCTGTACACTGTGTTCCCACCACCAGGGTCCACAGAGTTATGCACCACTAGCTATTATGCCACTACAATAGCTATATTTTTTTGTAAAAAAATAAAAAAACATTTCTGAGATGTCTGGGTTGAAAACTGTGCTGTCCCAGTTGTGTATTGGACACAATGTGGGCTTCACAACTTCTGTATGGAACCTCCTGCTGTTGGTCTTTATTACAGCCGTGGTACCAACGCTAGGTGCCATTGCCAGTTACATTGCCTGCTGCCACACATCACTCCTCCTCCTTCTCCTCCTCCTGCTGCTGTATTTAACCTCCTGCTTGTAACGATTGTGGAACTTCCTCCGTGATCAGCGCACAACGCGTGCGCTGATACGGCGGAAATCCTCCAAAAGCGTATAATTGCAGGAACCCAGCAAAAGGTGCTACGCACCCGTAGAG
Source organism: Hyperolius riggenbachi (assembly GCF_040937935.1). Taxonomy (NCBI): domain Eukaryota; kingdom Metazoa; phylum Chordata; class Amphibia; order Anura; family Hyperoliidae; genus Hyperolius; species Hyperolius riggenbachi. The sequence goes on along the minus strand of NC_090647.1, from coordinate 392,617,197 downwards.
GGAAATTCCTGTCGGCAGATGGCGTTGTGGAGTGCAGAGGAACCAATCCTCTGTACCTCTACAAATGCCAGACAGGAATTGTATGAAGCGCAGAACGCAATCACAAGAGAAGCGATTGCGAATGAGAACGAGCAAAGGGACAGGTTGTATGTGTGTGTACCAAACTAGTCGTCAACCCGCGACGGTGCACACACCACAGCAGATAAGAAGTAGGAACGCGATTGCGAGAGGTGCGATCGCCAGACGTGACACAAGGTTATAGCAAGGCAGAGCATGAGAGTAGCAAAGGCACAGCAAATCATACAATGAGGAGATACGGAAAATAACAAATGCTAGCTAAACGCGAACACCGCACTCATTCGCAACAGTGCACGCCTTTATGCGCGGTCTCCACGTGATAAGCACAATAGAGACAAGCACGCCTAACTAACCATCGACAGACAAACATGAAACAGAGGACGCGAACGCTTGCTTAATGGTTACCTCACCGAGCCTCCAGCAAGCGTTCGTAGCAGACAAGACAGACACACGAAAACAGGGACAAGCGAGAGATAGGATCCACAGCACTAGCGAAAGTGGCTAGCGCGATCCAGGAAGACAGAACAGAAGGATCCACAGCACTATTGCAGGATGCCAGTGCGATCCAGGTAGACAGAACAGAAGGATCCACAGCACTAGCGCGAAGCGAGTGCGATCCAGGCAGACAGGACAGAGTAGCAGACCAGAAGGATCCACAGCACTAGCGCAAGGCGAGTGCGATCCAGGAAGGCAGAACAGAAGGATCCACAGCACTAGCGCAAGGCGAGTGCGATCCAGGAAGGCAGAACAGAAGGATCCACAGCACTAGCGAAAAGAGGCTAGCGCGATCCAAGGAGACAGAACAGAAGGATCCACAGCGCTAGCGCAAGATGCTAGTGCGATCCAAGTGAGACAGATCAGAAGAGATAGCTGGTAGCAACCGCTGCACCAGCTATACTCCAAGAACAGAGATCAGAACGATTTCCTGTCGACCACCGCTGGGACAGGACAATTGCAACAGAACAAACAAAACAGATAAGCAATCCTAACTGCACTAGGGGAACCTGCCTAGCGCAGTTTCAGAAATTACACTAAGCTGATCTTCAAACAGAGAGTAAGGCTGACACTCCTCCAGGAGTGTTACACAGGACTAAATCCTTATGACCAGCCAAGCATTGTGGGAAACACATAGTACTTATAGTACACGCCTCCAATGAATGTGGCCAGGCAATTTGCATGACAACGTATGCAAATTCCTCAGCAAGCACAAGCTGCAAAACTGACAGAAGCTCTCCTTTCCAGAGTCCTGCAGCATGTAAACGAAAAACAATGGTCAAAAAGCTGCCTGCCTGCACAGGCAGCTGAGCAGATCATTACACTACCCCCCCCCCCCCCTCCAGGGTCGAATTCCAGACGACCCTCAAAACTGCTATTAGCAAAAGACTCCAACCGAAGACTCATGAAGGTCGGGACAGCCCGACAAGGTCCAATTCCAGAGTCAGTCCACCCGAAACCGACCTCATCGGAAACAGAAGCCACCGAAACATGCCCATCAGCACTACAAGTCTCAGCGTAACACCCATCAGGACTGTGGATACCAGAGAAGAAGCCATCGACACCCTCCAGACAATACCCACCACCTTCCAAGGAGCGTCTGAAAATACCAAATCTGCCACAAAACCTGTTCGAAGTGTCACTTTCAAAACAAAAGCCGCTGTTGATCGTATTCAGGGTACCAAGCAAAACTTCTCTCGCAATCTCCCAGAACGCCTTGAAGCTCCGCAGAGATTCCAAGAAGCCAGAACGCTCACCAGGCTCACATGGAGAGCTACCAAGCACCCCCATGGAACCTATGACAGTTCCAGATTCAGAATTAGCAGGACACCTATCAAGATCAGGACTTTCAGGGACCACTTCTGGGCATGCAAGCAGGCAGGCTAAATCAGAACATGTCTCCACCGAGGAAGCATCTGAGTACGCTGGTAACCGAGGCACACTTGGGCTTTCTGGGTCATAGAGCACACTGGGGTACACCAGCACAGGAGAAACCTCAGGACATGTCGGGGAACTGCCAACCTCATAGTCCGGCACGACCAGACCAAAACCAGGACCGGGCAGAAAATCATCACAAGTAGAGGTCACAGGTACTGGTATTTCAAAAGAAGACTCGGTCTCAGGCTTAGAGATCTCAATGACTGTAATGGTATCTGACAGAAATTCATCATTGACTACCCATGACTGAAGCTCCACCAGAGCTGAAAAGGTAGCCAGCAAGGCAGCAATGCCCACGGAAGAGGGCAACACCTCAGAAGGACTTGCGGGGCAGGAGACATCTCCTACAAGTTCTGCACCCTTTGGGATGAACTCGGAGACCTCCAGAACATCAAACAAGACCTCAGGAACATCATTTTCCAGGTTTTCTAAGAAGGATTCTGAACTATCCATGTTACAGGGCTGAACATTAAATACCTCCTGCAGGCAGGGCAGATGTCCCAGGAATGGTTCCACCATAACCTGAGACTGAACTTTATCATAATTAGTGGGATGTACAGGAATATTTACTGGAACACACACTGACTCCCTAACTTCATTCTCACTGTACCCAGAATTCTGTGTGGCAGTCAAACTAGCTTGTAACTCCAAAACTGCAGAAAAACAAGTGAGTATAGTGGCAATACCTAGACGAGCCTCTAGGGACACTGCAGGGGATTCTAAGCAAGGCCACATTGACTCATCCAGAGTACAGGGTGCAGAATCAGCACTTCCTTCAGAGCAAGAAAGGGGCTCACAAACGTCAGTGTGAAAGGAAAACATGTTTTCATTCATGGTACAGGGCAGGTTCAGAGAAAGCGTCTCTGAATAAGGCAAAGAAGGTTCAGCATCAGATTCGCAAAACCAAAGTGCTGTCTCACTCTTAGATTCGGCTAACAATGTCGAATCCGAGGAATCAGAACGCAAAACCTGCGAATCACAATTCACTTTAGGTTGTGAAACTGACGCTTCCATAGCGCAAACCTCCGTGATCTGCGGAGCAGACTGCAAGGCATCTAGGACCGAAACACTGGAGCAACTGTCATCAGGCAACGGGCCCCTACAGGTGTGAACAGGGTGAGACAGAGACTCATTTGCAGAAGAAATAGCAACAACAGGATAAACTTTATTAGGCATATTAATTTTACTTTTGACGCTGCATAGTCGAGAAATTTTCCCCATAGCAGGGTCACAGACGGAAGCTCTCACAAATCTGTTTCTAAATGAAAAAGGATCCCACACATCCTTGAGGAAACCGGCAGACTCATGCCGATCACAATCTGCAGGAACATCCGAGAAACAGGCATCAGATCGCACAGATTCAAACTGCACACTGTCAGGAGAGAATCCTTCAGGATTCGCACAGGAATCAACCACAGCGGCACACTCATTCATTTCAGATTGCACAAAGTCAAGACTCTCATGCTTTACCCCAGAAAGGCAGGAACAATCATCCGACAACGATGTCTCTTTATTGGAATCAATTGGTTGGTGTGTGTGCAACTCATCCAAAATCGTTTGCCATACATAGATCACCAGATCCACATCATCCTTGTCACATTCATCAGAATCAATCAGAAGGTACATAGAATCGAGACAAGCATTCAAGACATCTTCGCTTTTTGCGATGTAAAAATCGCAAAAGGCTTTCCAATCAAAATCAAATTCCTCCAATAAGGCCCCGACATTCCATGAGGCAAATGGAGGTTCAAACAAGCCAAATAATCTCCATATAGGTGGAGATCAGGAACAAGAACAGATTTTTTAACTGCTGTAATATAGTGTGCGATCCTACCTATAATAGGATCCACATAAGCTTTGGATTGGGGCAACGAAACCTGAGACTGAGAAGTCTCTCTGAAATCATCACATTCAAGTGCTTTCCCTACTTCAGAGTTTACAGAACTAATTTCTTTATTTGTAGTTGCTATGGGCAACGGATTTTTCCGCTGGGAAGTCTTCCTAGATCTTTTACGTTTAGACTTAGCAGCTCTGGATGGCTGCTTTTTTCAATGAAAGAGTAGATGGAACAGCTGATTGAGCTGCTGGCAACAACTCATTAAGGGGGTATGGTAATTGAGGTAATCTGAGCCAATTGTGAATTAAAAGGCCAAGAATTCCAGGGGTCTTTGACTCAGGGTGGTATGATCTAACACATCATAAGCCCACATTGACATTTCGCCCCCCAACAGAATGTAGACCATTTGGGGGGCCCAAGTAGACACTGGGGTGCATTGGAATTCAGGGTTCGCTAACAGTTTAGTGCACTCAGACAAAAACTTGTCTGCTGATTCAGGTTCAAGATTGTTAAATCTCTTAAAGGTACAAGAGCCATATTCGACAAAATCGTACAAATTGGAAATTCCGTCTACACTGGGGTTTTGGGTTTGGCTGGTCATACTGTAACGATTGTGGAACTTCCTCCGTGATCAGCGCACAACGCGTGCACTGATACGGCGGAAATCCTCCACAAGCGTATAATTGCAGGAACCCAGCAAAAGGTGCTACGCACCCGTAGAGGGAAATTCCTGTCGGCAGATGGCGTTGTGGAGTGCAGAGGAACCAATCCTCTGTACCTCCACAAATGCCAGACAGGAATTGTACGAAGCGCAGAACGCAATCGCAAGAGAAGCGATTGCGAATGAGAACGAGCAAAGGGACAGGTTGTATGTGTGTGTACCAAACTAGTCGTCAACCCGCGACGGTGCACACACCACAGCAGATAAGAAGTAGGAACGCGATCGCGAGAGGTGCGATCGCCAGACGTGACACAAGGTTATAGCAAGGCAGAGCACGAGAGTAGCAAAGGCACAGCAAATCATACAATGAGGAGATACGGAAAATAACAAACGCTAGCTAAACGCGAACACCGCACTCATTCGCAACAGTGCACGCATTTATGCGCGATCTCCACGTGATAAGCACAATAGAGACAAGCACGCCTAACTAACCATCGACAGACAAACATGAAACAGAGGACGCGAACGCTTGCTTAATGGTTACCTCACCGAGCCTCCAGCAAGCGTTCGTAGCAGACAAGACAGACACATGAAAACAGGGACAAGCAAGAGATAGGATCCACAGCACTAGCGAAAGTGGCTAGCGCGATCCAGGAAGACAGAACAGAAGGATCCACAGCACTAGCGCGAAGCGAGTGCGATCCAGGCAGACAGGACAGAGTAGCAGACCATAAGGATCCACAGCACTAGCGCAAGGCGAGTGCGATCCAGGAAGGCAGAACAGAAGGATCCACAGCACTAGCGAAAAGAGGCTAGCGCGATCCAAGGAGACAGAACAGAAGGATCCACAGCGCTAGCGCAAGATGCTAGTGCAATCCAAGTGAGACAGATCAGAACAGATAGCTGGTAGCAACCGCTGCACCAGCTATACTCCAAGAACAGAGATCAGAACGATTTCCTGTCGACCACCGCTGGGACAGGACAATTGCAACAGAACAAACAAAACAGATAAGCAATCCTAACTGCACTAGGGGAACCTGCCTAGCGCAGTTTCAGAAATTACTCTAAGCTGATCTTCAAACAGAGAGTAAGGCTGACACTCCTCCAGGAGTGTTACACAGGACTAAATCCTTATGACCAGCCAAGCATTGTGGGAAACACATAGTACTTATAGTACACGCCTCCAATGAATGTGGCCAGGCAATTTGCATGACAACGTATGCAAATTCCTGAGCAAGCACAAGCTGCAAAACTGACAGAAGCTCTCCTTTCCAGAGTCCTGCAGCATGCAAACCAAAACAATGGTCAAAAAGCTGCCTGCCTGCACAGGCAGCTGAGCAGATCATTACACTGCTGCCTGTGTTTTCACCGCCAGGGTCTACAGAGTTATGCACCACTAGCTATTACGCCACTACAATAGCTATATTTTTTGTAAAAAAAAAAGTCTGAGGTGTCTGGGTTGAAAACTGTGCTGTCCCAGTTGTGCATTGGACACAATGTGGGCTTCACGACTTCTGTATGGAACCTCCTGCTGTTGGTGTTTATTACAGCCGTGGTACCAACGCTTGGTGCCATTGCCAGTTACATTGCCTGCTGCCATACATCACTCCTCCTCCTCCTCCTGCTGCTGTATTTAACCTACTGCTGCCTGTGTTTTCACCGCCAGGGTCTACAGAGTTATGCGCCACTAGCTATTACGCCACTACAATAGCTACATTTTTTGGTAAAAAAAAAATTATTCTGAGGAGTCTGGGTTGAAAACTAGCAGTGTCCAGTTGTGTATTGGACACAATGTGGGCTTCACGACTGCTGTCTGGAACCTCCTGCTGTTGGTGTTTATTTACAGCCATGGTACCAACACTAGGTGCCATGGCCCGTTACATTGCCTGTTGCCACATGTCACTCATGCCTCCTCCTCCTCCTGCTGCTGTATTTAACCTTCTGCTGCCTGTGTTCCCACCTCCAGGGTCCACAGAGTTATGTGCCACTAGCTATTACGCCACTACAATAGCTATTTTTTTTTGTAAAAAAAAAATTCGGAGGGTCTGGGTTGAAAACTGTGCTGTCCCAGTTGTGTAATGGACACAATGTGGGCTTCACGACTGCTTTCTGGAACCTCCTGCTGTTGGTGTTTATTTACAGCCGTGGTACCAACGCTAGGTGCCATGGCCTGTTATATTGCCTGCTGCTGCACGTCACTCCTCCACCTCCTGCTGCTGCTGTATTTAACCTCCTGCTGTCTGTGTTCCCACCACCAGGGTCCACAGAATTATGTGCTGCTGCCATGCACCACTAGCTATTATGCCACTACAATAGCTACATTTTTTGGTAAAAGAAATTATTCTGAGGTGTCTGGGTTGAAAACTGTGCTGTCCCAGTTGAGTATTGGACACAATGTGGGCTTCACGACTGCTGTCTGGAACCACCTGCTGTTGGTGTTTATTTACAGCTGTGGTACCAACGCTAGGTGCCATGGCCTGTTACATTGCCTGCTGCCACACATCACTCCTCCTCCTCCTCCTGCTGCTGTATTTAACCTCCTGCTTTTTGTGTTCCCACCGCCAGGGTCCACAGAATTATGCACTGCTGCCATGCGCCACTAGCTATTACGCCACAAATTTAGCTATGCTGTTGGAGAAATTTTTTTACAACAGTTGAGTTCTGTAAGGGAAAAAACATTAAGTTGGGTACAAGAGGAAGAATATCAACAAAAAAAAAGAAGCTGGAGGAGAAGAAGAAGGAGAAGGAGAAGGAGAAGAAGAAGAAGAAGAAGAAGAAGAAGAAGAAAACAAGCAAATGCAAGAAAAAAGTTTTTTACCAATTTTTTTGTATTACACCTATTTAATTGTGATTTCCCTTAAAAAAAGAATTGCTTTAAGGCCATCCGAATTCGTGATCATGACTATTACCCGAATTCAATCACTGATCACGACTCGAAATCTAATCGAATTCTATGGTGATTACGTCCGAATCCGAATTTGACCCGGACCCGAATTCGAATGTACTCAAATCGAATTTGGGTATATTCGAGCATTGCTGCCCAGAATCCTCCTCCTGCCATGGGCACACCAGCAAGGACAGCACAGTCTTCAGATGTTATGGTGATGTCAGACATGCAACGTTTTTTTTATCCGATGCTTGGCCACAGCCCTTGGGGATCCACCCCCTGAGAACCCCTCGAAGCCAGATAGCGGACTACCTGGACTTAACTGCTCATATTGACACTTTGAACAGGGCTGCTCATCCGGATTCCGGATATCCCGGTAACCCGGATATCCAAACTTTTTTCAGCTACCCGACCGGATTTGGATTCCGGATACCTGGGCCCAAATCCGGATAGCTATCTGCGGATAGTTGGCTGGGCAATGCAGATATCCATGGATACCGTGGATATCCGGCAGATATCTGACTATTGAGATACTGTAAGAGGTCCAGGACGTCATTGAGCCAATCAGAGGGCTCCCAGCAGAAGCCCTAGCAACCAATCACAGAGGGGAACCCTGGCCATCTCCACCTGACCTCATTGATCCAATCAGAGGGCTCCCAGCCTAAACCCTGTCCCTGGCACCTAATCACAGAAAGGAACACTGGCCAGCCCCCCTTGTATAATAAGGAGGGCTGCCATGATGAGAAATAGCGTCCCTTGCTTGTAAATGCTCACTGAGAGACATGCTCCAGTACTGCTGGCCTAGCAAGTGTGTATACAGTGTAAACCTAAAGCTGTTCAGTGATTAACCCCTTAACTATCACTACACTATTGTTAAATCGTTAATTAGCTTGATTTCATTGTGTGACAGTCAGAGTGTGTGCTCCAGTGCTGCAGGCAGCTGCTATGTGTCTGTGTGTGTGCTGTGCACAGACCAGGCCAGCTGCTGCCTGCTGGCCAGCTATTAGCCTTAGCTAGCTAGAGTATAGGTTAGGTTAGGGATTAGGTTAGGGATTAGGGAATAGCATTACTGTGTAATTGTGTAGTCAGTACTTTAGTACTGCAGTCAGTGCTAGTAGTAGTTAGAGTAGTAGTACTACTGTGTTAGCTTACTGCAGAACTGCTGTGCTGCTGAGCAGTGCCAGTGTGACAGTTAGTGTCCTCTCCTCTGCTGTCTGACTGTCACTCGGCACGTGGCACTTGGCACATCGCACTTTGCACTTTGCATGTGGCAGCTGGCACGTAGCACTTGGCACGTGCAAAGTGCCACATGCAAACTGCCATGTGTAAAGTGCCATGTACAAACACGTGCAAAGTGCTACGTGCAAAGTGCCACGTGCAAACACAAGCAGAGTTCAAAGTGCCATATGCAAAGTGCAAAGTTCCAAGTGCAAAGTTCCACATGCAAAGTGCCACGTGCAAACACGTGCAAAGTGCATGTGCCACGTGCCAAGTGCAAAGTGCCACGTGCCACATGCCCAGTGCCCGTCCGGCATGCTCCTGGCAGACATTACACCTGCTGCTGCTGCACTGCCCTGCTCCTGCTGCCTGTGCTGCTCACACCGCCAGGGTGGCACAGGCCACTGCTGCTGTGCTGATACCACCTATATTTAACCTAAAACATAATTGCAGCGTAATTTTTTGGAGGTGTCTGGGCTGAAAACTGCCATGTCCCAGTTGTGCGGTTGGACTTTGGACACTATGTAGGCTGCACGACTGTTGTCTGGAACCTAGGCCTTATGTTAATTGACAGCCATTTTTTTTTGGGGGGGGGGGGATTTTAAGTCCCCACATCATCAATTAGTGTTCCTCTTTAAACATAATGATGCTACATGCCTCATTTACCCTAAAAAAAACGTTTTTAAAGCAATTGAAAGGCCACTTCTGGGTTTTCTATCCAGATATCTGAATTTGCCCGGATATCCCGGATACTGGGGTCGGATATCCAATTCGGATCCGGATTGGAATATTTTAAAATCGGATATCTGACCCGGATCGGATATCTGGGTATCTGGATCCAATCCGGATTTTGAAAAAAGGGGTATCTGAGCACCACTGACTTTGAAGAACGATGAACCCCTGGATTATTGGGTGCGTAGGCTTGACCTGTGGCCTGAGCTCTCACAATTTGCTATCAAACTTCTCTCTTGCCCCACCTCAAGCATCCTGTCCTTCAGCGCAGGAGAAGGGATTGTCACTGAAAAGTGCAGCTGATTAGGTCAAAAAAGTGTGGATTACCTAATCTTTACTGCTTGTCCGAAAACTTTTAAGTGAGTCCCCACCAAGCATCTGTAAACCACTGTGTCCAGACCAGGACTCCAGACCAGGACTCCACTCCACAGGTGGATCCTGAATTTTTAAGGAAAAAACATTTTTGGCATGTGTACATGCCTAATTTTTCTGGCCTATGGTGCTGAACTGTGGCTGCAACAACAACAAAAAAGGCATGTACATCATGTCAATTCCCGTTACCTTGTCTTGGTGAGGGGGCTTGCTAATCACAATGAAGCAATTACCTATATGAGTGTGTTGGGGGCACACCCAAGAGGAGAAGGTCATTGCTTCATTGTGGACAGACCAGATTCGATAGATCAGCTGCATAATTTTTGGCAAAACCTTTGGTCACCTCAGGTGATTATTCAATAAAGTTTACTTGGTCAACACTGGGCCCACACCACAGAACCACTGTTTTCTGGGTCACTTTACTGTCACTGAGCTACCTCAGCCCGATCGTAGAGGCTGGAAAACCGCCATTGCCTGTACTCTCGCCAACGTGCGCACATAAGCACGGTGACCACTACACAAAGATTGCAGCCGAGAGGACTAACCTTTAAGTCCTGAGAGTCTCAACTATTAACAACTCTTTGCGGTGTGTTAAACGCTGAGTTTAGTCCGTGTGAAGCGGGCGTAACTCTTACATTACCACTCTGGACATTGAAAATCAGCCGATTTCTGCCCTTTAGGGATTAGAAACCCGACTCTGCATCAACTCTGTAATTTTTGGTGGGACTTTTTGCATGGATCCCCCTCCGCCATGCCCCTGTCCAGGTGTTAGAGCATTTGAAACTAGTTTTCCATCACTTTTGTGGCCAGAAACAGTTTTTGTAGTTTGTGAAATTTACCTGCTTATTGAAGTCTATGGAGGTTCCCTCAGTTTATGCGAATCCTTCTTCTGGAAGTTTGGATTCAACGTTCGCGAACCCAAAATCTGATGTTCACGACATCTCTAGTCTCATGTTCCTTCCCAGGTCTCTATTTAGCAAATCTCTGGCAGAGGGTAAAGTACCCTCCTGCTTTAAAAAGAACCTGCCAGTGAGGCGCTTGATTTGCAACAGCCCGACTCGCTGGAATTCAACACTCCTCATGTTCGACCGCCTGCTCCAACAAGAAAAAGCCATCAAAGAGTATCTGTACGAGTACGGTGGCAGGACAGACCAACGGGGACTGGGGATTTTTTTGCCGCGTTACTGGAAGCTCATTCGCAATGCCTGCAGGCTCATGCATCTTTTGAGGGAGGGACAAACCTGGTGAGTCGCAGTGAAGGCAACATCAGTGACCTGATCCCATACGCGTTCTTCCTGGAACATGCCCTGCGAAGAGTGCTGGATCAGGAGCGTAACCAGGAAGAGGAAGAGTTTTGGGCACCATCACCACAACCAGGCTTGTTGTTAACACCTGCTGTACCTGCGGCAACACAGAGGGAAGGGTCAGAGGAGGAAGGAAAGTCGGAAGACGAAGGTGGTTTTGAGGAGGAGGTGGAAGACCAAACGCAGCAGGCATCCCAGGGGGCTTGCGGTCACCCTTCGGCTAATCATGGTCTTGTGCTGGGCTGGGGGGGGGGGGCAGAGGAGGAGGAGACCTTGCGTGACCTCAGAGAGAGGCTTCCCAAGCTAAACTTATCACTTAGTTTGGCACTGTTATTGGCCTGAGGAAGCGGGCTCAGACCCGCAAAATGCGTTGCCTGTGCTATCATTAAATACAATCTTTTGCTGTTGCAAAGATTTAGTCATCATTGAGGTAAGCTACCTCATTACCTTTTAAATTGTTTTTAAATGTTTTTATCATACACCAGGGCATCCATTACCCCCACACGTCACCCGTCTGAGGGGGTTCCACTACGGTAGAGATCTGTCTCCTTTCTTTTTTCAAAGGAGTGCGACCACATCCAGGTCCCCGGGGGGGACCACCCCCGAGTGGAGTCGGGTTTATTCTCTCCACCTGCTTCCTGCGGTCAGTTGCCCCTCTGCAACCCACCTTTGTTAGTAGTTCTTTGTACTTCCATGATTATCATTTGTCTTTACGTACCACACCATTGGGCTCCCTTCTTTTTTGTCTCCTGTGTATTTTTCCAGAGGGTGTTTCAACACCCAAACCAAATCAGTGATGAAGAGGAAGAGGGGCTGACTAGCTCAGCATCCAACCTTGTACAAATGGGGTCTTTCATGCTGTCCTGCCTGTTGAAGAACCCCGGTATAAAAAAGCTGAAGGACAAGGCCTTGTACTGGGTGTAAACACTACTGGGCCCTCAGTATAAGCACAAAGTGGTGGAACTTTGACCAAATAGAACTCAGTCAGATAGGATGAACAATTTCACAACAGGCTGAGAAGTATTCCCAGAATCAGGGTTGCTCGCCAGAGATCGCAAATTTGAATTTACCCGTTATCACAGGTAGATTTTCAATGTTCCAGAACTCGAATTTGAATTCAAAGATCGATACTGATCCCGAATTCGAATTCCAAATTAGCCAAATAGTTACTCTTGAATTTGACTGTGATCACGGGTGTTAACCCGTGACCACGAATTCGGATTCGGTATACATGGGATGACGTAATTGGGCCAATCAGAAGGCCCCTAGCCGAGGCCCTAGCAACCAATCAGAGGAGGGGAGCCTGGCCCTCCCCTCCTCTATATAAGGCGGCGGCCATCTTAGGGAACGCATCCTTGCTTGTGACTCTGCGGTACTGAGAGTATCTCCAGTGCTGCTGTTCATCTGAGCAAGTGCTTTTTCACTGTTAAACCCAGCGTTTTACATCCTACACACATTTTAAACAGATTGATTATAATGTTGTGTAGATAGTGTTATGATTGTTATAGTTCAGTCAGCTAATGTAGTGTATATACTGTATACTGTGCTAGGCTAGTGTTAGGTCTGTGTGCAGGCTAGGGCCTGCTAGCCTGGGTAGCCTTAGCCTACTAGCTTAGGTAGGTTGGGGATTATAGTTAGTTGTGTACTAGTACTAGTTTACTTAATTTGTACTGTTAGTCTGTGAGTTTATTTAGTTTCAGTTCTGTGTTAGTTACTTTACAGGCCAGCATCTGTTGTGATCTGTGACTGGCTGTGTGTCATCTGCAAGACCCTATTGATTCCGTCCGTGTGTGACAGACTTTTATTGTCACTCACTGTCTGTCACACGAGTTATCGACTACTGCACTACTACTAGGGATTATAGTTAGTAGTAGTTGTTACCTACGTACTAGTTTACTTAATTTGTACTGCTATAGTCTGTGAGTTTATTTAGTGCCGCAGGATTCACTACTGTGTAATATATAAAAAGGGGAGAACCGAGAGCCCAATATAGTGCAGTAAGTCAAGGCAAATGGTATAATGAGAAGGAGTAAAAATGTATACTCACAAACCAGGGTTACCTCCAGGCAACCACTGTATAAGCAGGTGAGGAGATTAACCTGTCCCCTCTCAGGATTAAGAAGTCGCTCTCTGTAGACGTGAAGAGAAAGGGGTATCCCCCTCTACCAAGGGTGGATGTATAATGTACTGAAAACTGAACAGAGGCGCCAAATGGATAAAAACAATACTTAAAATATCTAAAAATGCTTAGGAGGAAGTGGTGGACTTACCTCCTTCAAGCAGACACAAAAACTGTGTAGTTCAACAAAAGTAAATTTATTGGTACACTCCAGGGTTTTGTTTACAACGCGTTTCGCAGGTCTATACCCGCTTCATCAGGCAGTAGAGGTAGGAGTACACTATTAAGAATAAAAGGCACGTATTTGGTATGTGATCAGACAAACATGATAAACGTACAGTCCATTTCTTTGTTATGATGTGTGTATTTTAAGTTAGGAAAAAAGTGAGAATGAAGAGTGGGGGTTATTATTTGTGAAAGGAAGGGAGGGGTAGCTGGGCGGGGTTTGGTTTGATTGGCAGGAAAAAAATATATATAATGTAATATAATAGTAGGTGCAAGGTATGATGTGGTCCTGAACAGGAGGAGGGGAGGAGCATCAAAGAGGAGGTGGGGCAGAATTGGCTAGTGTAGGTAAAAAGTACATAGTGCTATGGGGAAGGTTATAGTGATAGGTGAAAACAATATACCATGTGGCACATAGTGCTATGGGGAGGGTTATATATAGTGGTGGTAAAAACAATATACCATATGTGTATATATTGTAGATAGTTGAGTGAGTTAATTAAATGGAAAGTAGTTTAGTAAGTGTAAGCATTTAAACATTTTTTTAAAAAGGGGTAGGTTAAAAGGCAAGTAGGAAGAAGAGAGGAAACGTGGAACTTACCAGCACAATGTCAGAATCACACCTGGCGCCTTTGTGCCTAGGTGCTACTGACCTGCCGCTTAAGTAGTGGATGGAACGCCCCTAATTAATTGTAGGCTGGGCGGGCCGTTGTGGCCATGTCCGCATTGTATGCGGCCATTATGGCGCATCATCAAAGGGCGCCGATGGGTTGTCATGACGCCGCGTGTGGGGAAGCACTGATGCGTAATTACTTCCGCATTGGGAAGACTGAGGCAATGCGTCATTTCCGCCCGACGGGAGTATTATAATAAGCTAGGGGCGATGTATGTGCGCATGTGTAAGATTACCCTGCGCCATATTGGGTGTGGGAAAAGTTGCCAGTAGGGACTTTTAAACATTAGAGCGGGGACGGAGGATACAAGAACGGGCTATAGATGGTTGATATCGTACGTAAGAAGAGAATATGATTACAATTATCTATAAGATCTAAATTTAGGCTGTTTTTTTTTATAAAAACGTAGCAGATAGTTATATAAACCAATGAATGATTCTTATTTTGGTACACTAGCGGCATCTAGTGGACAGTATTGGTAGTGTTGATGAAAAGTGTACTTCTGTTAACATATAAGGCTCATTGCAGCCAAACAATTATATAGAAATAAATAGATGAAAATAATATGGAAGATTTCAGAAAATAAACACACATATATATAAAAAAGGAGAATACATTCTATAAGGATGAATCTAATCGCAACATATATCATGAGGGAGAATATAAACAACAAATAAATTGCGTGAAAACATTATAGTATACAAGGAATGCAGTAGAAAGCTTCATATTAATTATGTGAAGGGGATGTTGGCCCCAGTTTTCTATATGAGATTGCTGCCATAAAAGAATCATGATAATGGAAATGCGATGAAATTATAATGACTTTGAAGAAAAAAAAACATAAATATACATAAAATTAAATGAGAAATAAAATTACCAAACTCAGAAAGTATCAAAGAAACCAATATGTCAATAAAAGATTATCTTAAAGAGTAGACTGAATAAAATTAGTGCTAAAACAAAGATAGTAAAAGAGGCGACTAAAAGAAATAGAATAATCAGAGTTGATCAATGGATCTCTTCTAGCTGTTCATGAAGGCCCTCTGGCATGAGGGTTTTTAATATTTGAATCCAATACATCTCCCTCTCCCTCAATTTTTTAAAAGCGTCGTGCTGTTGTTGTGAGATGGATTCAATAAGGGTGATGCGGAACAGGGAAGGGTCACTGTAGTGATGGGTGCCAAAATGTTTTGATACGCTATGGAGTGGAAAGTTTTTGAGTATGTTTCTTTTGTGTTGTCCAATTCTGTTGCGTGCTTGTTGAGTGGTCCGACCCACCTACTGAAGGTGGCAGGGACAGGTGATAATGTAAATGACATATCTGGATGTGCAGGTTAAGTGGTTTCTGATTAAATATTGTGATTTAGTGTTGTAGGATTGGAAAACGGTGGTGGTTTGTACGGGCAGGCCGTGCATCTGGTGTTGTTGCAGGGCACGCATCCGTGTGTATGTTGGTTGTTTGTGTGACTGTTAGTAGTGGGTGTTCTTAACCAGCTGGGCGCTAGAAGACTTTTTAGATTAGGTACTCTTGTAAATGTGATGGTAGAGGTAGGTGGAATGATTGGGTGGAGGTATGGGTCCTGAAGCAGGATTTCCCACCTTTTTCTCAAAATGGAACGGATCTGAGGATGTTGGGCATTGAATTGTGTGATGAACCGAGGGCAGTCAGTGGTGAATGGTTGTTCATAGTTGGATGGTGGGTTAGTATTTTTTGTTTTTTTTTGCTTTGAATATAGCATCCTTAATCAATTTTGTGGGGTATTTTCGAGCTTGGAATTTACTTGCAAGAATGTCAGATTGTGAGTTGTAATCGGTGATATCTGTACAGTTTTTGTGGATCCTTCTAAACTGGCTGTAAGGTGTGTTGATGGTCCAGGGGCGGTAATGGAAACTATCGAAGTGTATGTAATTATTGGCATCAACCGGTTTAAAATATGTTTTTGTTTTGATGAGGTTGGATTCAATGAAGAGTGTTAAATCTAGGAATTCGATGCTTGTTGGGTCACACTTTGATGTGAACTGTAGTCCAGCCAGATTGCAATTTAGATGATTGAGGAAAAGGGGAATGAGATCCGTATTACCTTTCCAGATGAAAATGAGGTCGTCAACGTAGCGCTTATAGAATATGATGTTATCGGAATAGGGATTATTGGATTGCATTTTTTGGAGTTCAAGAAGGCCCATGGAAAGATTAGCGTAGGAAGGGGCAAAGGACGAACCCATCGCTGTACCGTTGGTTTGGTGATAGATCTTATCCCTGAATGTAAAAATATTGTTCTGTAAAATGAATTCAGTGCAATTAGCTAAAAATGACTGTTGACTGTGGGGCATTAGAGGGTTGGTGGACAGGAAATATTTGATGGCTAAAATGCCGTATGAATGTGGTATATTTGTATATAGGGAGGTGACATCACAGGTGAGCCATGAGTAGTTATCTTGCCAGGGGATAGAGCTGAGGAGTTCAATGAGATGTGTGGAATCTTTTAAGTAGGAGCTAAGTGATTGTACATATGGTTGAAAATGTTGATCGACAAAACGTGAAAGGTTACTGGTGGGTGAATCTATGCCGGATATGATAGGACGTCCTGGTGGTTTGATGAGGGATTTATGGATTTTGGGCAAGTAGTAAAAGAATGGAGTTTTTGGATGTTGATTAATGATATAATTTCTCTCATTTTTGGAAATTATGTTACTGTAAAATGCATTGTTAATGAGGGATTTTAGATTTTTGTTGAGCTCTGGGGTAGGATCTGTGTCAAGAATCTCATAATAATTAATGTCGCCAAGTAGGCGTTCTCCTTCCTCCAGATAGTCTCTAGTGTTGAGAATGACAATCCCTCCCCCCTTGTCTGCTGGTTTGATGATGAGATTATGATTGTTCTGTAATGCTTTGATGGCCGTCTTTTGTTGGCGAGTGAGATTGGAGGAGGAGTTGGGTCTGTCTGTGTGGATGTTCTGTAGGTCCTGCAGTACTAGTGAATAGAAGGTATCAATGAAGTTGCCTTTAGATGCTGTGGGATAAAATCGGGATCTACCCTTCAGCTGCGTGGTGATGAAACATTCTGTATTAATCTCGGGGGTGGATATTGTACATGTTGGTATGGACTCATTGTTGGTTATGATCAGGGTTGTGGACTCATGGGTAGTAGGTGGATTCAGTTTTTTTTTATAGCAAAATGTCGTTTTAATGTTAATTTACGTATGTAGGCATTAAGATCGGAAAAGATTTGAAACATATTGGATTGATTGGTGGGACAGAATGACAATCCTTTTTCAAGTAGGGTTGTTTCGCTATGGGATAGTTGATGATCGGACAGGTTAAATATGCACTTGGTTTGTTTTGGTTGAGGTTTGGAATCAGCTTTTATTGTTGTTTGTTGCGTTTTCCTTTTACCACGTTTACCTCTTTTTCGGATTCTGGGAGGGTTTTTTTTTTCTTTGGTTGTAGTATAATTCGTGATGCTTTTGGGCTGGGTAATTGATTTGTGAGTATGTTTTGGGACAGGGTTGCGGGAAGATCTAAAAAAGGCGAGGTAAGT
The DNA here is from genome assembly GCF_040937935.1 of Hyperolius riggenbachi. Classification (NCBI taxonomy): domain Eukaryota; kingdom Metazoa; phylum Chordata; class Amphibia; order Anura; family Hyperoliidae; genus Hyperolius; species Hyperolius riggenbachi. The sequence continues at coordinate 392,599,619 of NC_090647.1, read as the reverse complement.
GTGGTGTCAGCATTATTGGAAACGGAAATGATCTTGGGGGTTATAGGGTAACTTCTGTTCTGTTGGAAGAATGTCTCAATAGATGTTTGTGTGGTGATGATAGGTGGTTTGTTAGTAGTGTTCATGCTATTAGTCGTAGGGGCAGTGTTGTCAATGATCCCCTCTAGTATGGGGCTCTCCTGATTGTTGAGGTTGGGTGTGGTGGGTTCCGAGTCATAGATGCTGATCTGTGAGGCTCGAATGGGTGAGTCATGTTCTGGATCCGAACAGGGGGGGGAGGGATTGTCGGTCGTGTGTGGCTTAACAGTGTCTGATTTTATTGTTGGTATGAGGGAAAGTGGAGTATTTTTTCCGGAAAAGTTGTAATTGGGATACATTGAACGAATATGACAAATCACCATCAGTACGCGGGGTGGAGGTGATGGAAATTTTGGATTTGGGTTGTGTATTATTGGTGAAGGTTTTTTTGCTGTTGTTTGGACAGTGTGGCTTGGGTGACGCAGTGGGCCCAGTGTTGTAGTTAAAACTGTTTGGTGGCGGTGTGGAAGCCGTGAATTTCTTTGTGTTTTCGTTTTTCTTGGAGGTGATGGTGTTCTGGGCGTGGGTGATATCGGGAGTGTTTGATGGTGCTATAATTGGTGGTGGTGGAAGGAGGAGCGGTGGTGGATAGGGTGGAAATTTAGGGGGAGGTGGTGGGATGGTTAGACTCAGTGCTGGTGGGCGGTGAAGTGGGTGTGAGGGTGGGCCACCTGGTTGTGGAGGTCCAGGGAGGGTATGTTGTTTTTACCACCACTATATATAACCCTCCCCATAGCACTATGTGCCACATGGTATATTGTTTTCACCTATCACTATAACCTTCCCCATAGCACTATGTACTTTTTACCTACATGTGAGGAAACGTGAAAAAGCCGCGTGTACTGATAGCAAGGCGGCTGGCTCCACGTCCAGTGCGGAGGTTTGTACGCAGCAGCATGCGTCCAAGACTGTGAGAGATCGCGGAAAAGCCGCCGCATGTGCTACTGAGCAGGCGGCTGATTCCGTGTCCAGTGCGGCGGTTTGAACGCGGAAGCGTGTGTCTGGTAGCAGGGCAGAATGCGAAAATCTGCCGCATGGAGCAACAGTAAGGCGGCTGGTTCCGCGTCCAGCGCAGCGGTTTGCACGCGGCAACGTGTGTCTGGTGTGACTGAGTCTGTTAGTGCACCTGGATGGAGAACTACGCGCGCGAGCCAGAAGTCAGGACCTTTATACCAGCAGGAGATAGGTCAGCTGATCAGGACAATCAGCTGATTCCTGCTGGACTCCTGATTGGCTGAGTGGCTCGGGCGGGGCGGCAGAGTCCAGCAACTATATATACAGCTTGCTTGCCAGTTGTTGGTTGTCTGCCTTTGCAAACACTTACATGGAAGCATTCAGACCATAGTCAGATCCTACAGTGTGTTTGAACCAGGAGGACCTGGGAATTCACACTGAGCCAGATTACTTTTGTTTATCATTGTATTATTATTCAGACTAGTTCCAGGGTGTAGAGACCAAGGACCTCACACCCAAGACTAGGGAACTGTATTATCATTTGTGTTATGCTCCAGACTAGTTCCAGGGTGTCGAGACTATGGACCTCACACCCAGACTAGGGACTCTGTATTATTATTTGTGTTATACGTCAGACTAGTTCCAGGGTGTAGAGACCACGGACCTCACACCAAGACTAGGCATTGTTTGATATCTGTTATTCCTTGGGAGCTATCTCTCTCCCTAAGAGATAGTCTCCAGACCTGCTGGCGACATCCACCCTTCAGGTGTCACTCCCGCTCAGGTTCCTCCTACCTTCAGCCTGACTCCACCCCTTGGAGTATCTCAGGCTGTTGGAAGGTTCCTGTGTCCTCAAAAGCAGTATTCCAGGCTGCTTCTGATCACCTGCTCAGCAGGTGCATGTCTCAAAGTATTATGGTTACACCAAACACTCACATACCTTAGGTGTCCAGAGGTTAGCAATATATCTGATTATCGGTGATTCTGCAGATCATCAATAATCAGGTATATATCTGCATTCTTGGTGATACTGCAGATCACCAATAATCAGATTCTCTCTGCGTGCTGACACCAATCGTTACACTACACTAGCCAATTCCGCCCCACCTCCTCTTTGATGCTCCTCCCCTACTCCTGTTCAGGCCCACATCATACCTTGCACCTACTATTATATTACATTATATATATATTTTTCCTGCCAATCAAACCAAACCCCGCCCAGCTACCCCTCCCTTCCCTTCACAAATAATAACCCCCACTCTTCATTCTCACTTTTTTCCCAACTTAAAATACACAAAGAAATTGACTGTACGTTTATCATGTTTGTCTGATCACATACCAAATACGTGTCTTTTGTTCTTAATAGTGTACTCCTACCTCTACTGCCAGATGAAGCGGGTATAGACCTGCGAAACGCATTGTAAACAAAACCCTGAAGTGTACCAATAAATTTACTTTTGTTGAACTACACAGTTTTTGTGTCTGCTTGAAGGAGGTAAGTCCACCACTTACTCCTAAGCATTTTTAGATATTTTAAGTATTGTTTTTATACTTTTGGCGCCTCTGTTCAGTTTTCAATATACTACTGTGTAATAGTTACTTCACAGGCCAGGCCAGCATCTGTTGTAATCTGTGACTGTCATCTGCCCGACCCTATTGATTGCGTCCGTGTGTGACAGACTTTTTTTGTCACTCACTGTCTGTCACACGAGTTAGTTATTGACTACTGCACTACTACTAGGGATTATAGTTAGTAGTAGTTGTTACCTACGTACTAGTTTGCTTAATTTGTACTGCTATAGTCTGTGAGTTTATTTAGTGCCGCAGGCCTCACTACTGTGTAATAGTTACTTCACAGGCCAGGCCAGCATCTGTTGTGATCTATGACTGTCATCTGCCCGATCCTATTGATTGCTTCCGTGTGTGACAGACTTTTATTTGTCTTTTTTTTGTTTTGTATGTTTTTCTTTTTGTATTTCTATATTATTGCACAGTGACTGGCAGAGGTTGAGGGCGAGGCACCACCAGGAGAGGCAGCGCCATTGCTGCAGCCACTGGCAGCACCAGCAGGTCTGTGACTGGTCCGCCGCCAGCCACTGACCACAGAGTTGTGGGGGAGGGAGCAGAGGCACAACAGCAGCGTGTTGCGCCCATCTTTGAGACGGGTCGTTGCCCCCGGCCCATTGCGGAGACTCAGGCACAGGTTGTCGTGGAAATGATAGCGGAGCAGCAAGCCACAGTTTCCAGCCAGACCTCCAATGCCAGCGAGACCAGTGCCACCACCAGCACTCCGGTCCACAGCAGGCCTCCAGCAGTGCTTAAGGTCACGTCGACCCCAGCGACCAGCCTGCCCTCACTGAGCTCGCTGTTCACCCCAGGGACCGTGAGCGCTTTGAGGGATGTGGTTGCCGAGTTTGAGGAGGAGATGATGGGGACATGCAAGGAGGAGGAGGAGAAGTTTGAGGTGGAGGAGTTTGTTGTTGGCGCAAAACAACCTGATTTTCATGAGGAGGAGGAGGGGCCTGATGCAGGGGATGTTGCGGCAGAAGAGTTGGTTGGGGGCTCAGAGGAGATGTTTAGGGATGATGATGATGAGGTGCTGGATCGTCCCTATGTGTCACTACCAGCACAGTTGGGTGAAGGCAGCTCGTCAACGGAGGAGGAGGCATCTCTGGCACAGAGGCGCGGCAGCAGTATGGCGGCCAGCACAGGGCGAGGAAGGCAGGAGCCACAGCCTGCTGCTTCAGCCGCTACCACCACCACCCGCACCAAAGCTCCTCCAAGCAGAGGGGAAAAAAAACAGCCCTCCAAGGGCAAAAAAGCTCCTCAGCCCTCAAGCTTGAAGGGCAAGTTAAAATCCCCAGTCTGGCGTTACTTCACTGTGCGCGCTGACGATAAGACCTGTGCCGTTTGCCACAGTTGCGGTGACAGCCTGAGCAGAGGTCGGGATCTGAACAAGTTGGGTACCTCGTGCCTGCAGACCCACTTGCAGACCAAACATTTTGAGGACTACATTGAGTTTCTGAGGCAGAGGGACAGTGCCGCAGGAAGTGGTCAGAGCCAGACAGCCACTGCACAGCCTTCAGCAGCAGCATCCGACCCTCCTGCTCATCCAGCATCAGCAGCAGGAGCACAGAAACTCACTGCTCTCCCCCCCCCCCCCCCCCCGGGCAGCCAGTCCTCAGTGGCCTCATCTGTTCCCTCCACACTCTTCCTCCCATGCAGGCAAATGCTGCCAGACCCTTCTCAGTGAGTCATTTCCCGGTCTGACCAAGGTTCTGCCTCCCACCAACAGGCGCATCCGGGTGCTGAACGGGTTGCTTGCCCAGGCCATGTGCTCCCAGCTCCTTCAGTACTCCTTTGTGCAGGAGGGGAGTGACATGAGAACGCTCCTGCAGTATGGGATCCCGGAGTGGCAAATTCCCAGCCGCCAATATTTCTCCCGCACGGCAATCCCAGCACTGTACCAGTTCGCTATGGCGAATGTGAGCCACTCGCCCGATCACACTGTGATCACCATGGACTCCTGGAGCAGCCGTTTTGGCACAGACTGCTACCTGTCCTTCACAGCCCACTTGGTCAGCCTAGTGGAATGCGCAAGCGAGGAAGCAGCAGATCCATCCTCGGGCTATTCAGCAGCAGCAGCACCAGTTGTCCACTATGTGGTACCACCACACGGGGTCAGGGGAGAGGCAGCAGCTCCCGCTGCCAAGTGACCTCACCTCAACAGCAACGTGAAGGCCCACCATTGCCAAGCGCTGCTGGAGATGAGATGCCTGGGGAAGAACAGTTTGATGGCAGCCAACAAGCTCCACTACCTGAGGGAGCAGGAGAAGACGTGGCTGACCCCCAGAGGCCTCAGAGTCAGATTGGTGGTATCCGACAATGCGGCCAACCTGCTGGCTGCCATCACCAGGGGACACTTGACCCATGTCCCCTGCTTGGCCCACGTCCTGAACCTGGTGGTGCAGAACTTCATGCGCACCTACCAGGGGATGGACAATCTTTTGGAAGCGGCTCGGAAACTTGTGCGCAGTTTCCGCCGCTCAGCCGCTGCTGCAGCAAACCTGGCCGACATGCAGCAGCGCAAGGGCCTGCCACGACATCACCTTGTCATCGATGTGCCAACTCACTGGAACTCCACCCTGGCGATGTTGGAGTGGCTGGTTGAGCAGAGGAGGGCTGTCAACTGCCACATCGTTGAGGCCACTCTCGCTGGCACCACCAAACTCCAGCTCCTCTCCAACGCACAGTGGGGGCAGATGCAGCAGGTCTGCTTGGTGTTGGCTTCCAAGGAACCAACCTGGTCAGCGAGAAACGGGCATCCCTCTGGCAGTGGGTGCCCATTGTTTGTCTGCTGGACAGGGCCCTGACTGATCTGATGGATGTGGGAGAGGAGGCCCTGATCCAGCTGGAACAGCAGCCACCTGCGCAGTCCACTTCTACATAGGAGTTGGAGGAGGAGGAGTTGGAGGTGCTGGACGTTGCTGTTGAGGGGAAACAGCGGAGTGCTGCTGCAGGGGTGCGAGGGTGGAGAGAGGAGGAAGAGGCCCAGAGGCCAGAGGAGGAGGACAGCGAACTTGTGGCCACTGACCCTGATGTCTCTGCTGGATGGTCCACCCTGTTCCCCATGGCAGCACACATGCTGGGGTGCCTGCGCACAGACACTAGGGTTAAGAAGATGTGGGCACGGGAGGACGCCTGCATCAGCATGATCCTGGATCCACAGCTGAAGGGGAAGGTGGGTCAGTTTCTGCCTGCTGGAGACCCTGAGCAACGAACAAGGGAGTTGCAGCAGATCCTTGTTCGGCGATTGGAGGAAGCCTTCCCCCAGCCTTCCACCTCTCTGTCCTTGTCCAGCCAGCACAGCAGCCGGTGCCTGCAGCCAGCAGCAGCAGCAGCAGCAGCAGCATCAGGCACCCAGGAGACCTGCTGTCCTTGACAAAGGCACTCTACATGACGGTAGAGCAGCCGAGAGAGGAGGTGCATGCAGCAGCATCCTCCTCTCAAAGTCACAGCCAGCACCTGACCCGGATGGTGGCTGACTACATATGGTCCTAAATGGGCTTTACACCAGTGAGGAGCCTGTGGACCCCTTAGAGTACTGGGTCGAGCGCTTGCAGATCTGGAGTGAGCTGGCGCAGTATGCCCTGGAAGTCCTGACCTGCCCCCCTTCCAGCGTGCTGTCTGAGAGGTGCTGCAGTGCAGGCGGTGACTAGTGTTGGGCGAACAGTGTTCGCCACTGTTCGGGTTCTGCAGAACATCACCCTGTTCGGGTGATGTTCGAGTTCGGCCGAACACCTGATGGTGTTCGGCCTTTTAAGTTCGGGTTCGCCCCGAACTACTGAATGGCCGCCGAACAGGGCCGAACAGGGCCCCTGTTCGACCGAACAGGGCCCTGTTCGCCCGAACATGCCGCAATATGGCCCCCCTATGGGGTCGCAGGCATAAGGGGGGAGCATGCCCCGATCGCGGGGGGGTCGGAAATTCCCCCCACCCCCTCCGCTAGCGCTCCCCCCTCTGCCCGCTTCCCCATAAAAAAAGTTTAAGGCAAGTTAAATAGTACTTGATGGCTGGCCTGGCACTGGCAGTGGAGTGAGGAGGAGGAGGAGTCCGAGTAGCAGAGTGACGCGTTGAGGCCGGGCAGCGGGCGGTTCAGCGGTAGTACCCTTGTGGTACTTCCGCCCTTTCTCTGACCTCACGTCCTCTACGTGATGACGCATACGAGGGTACGCGTGACGCGTACCCTCGTATGAAGAGGACGTGAGGTCAGAGAAAGGACGGAAGTACCACAAGGGTACTACCGCTGAACCGCCCGCTGCCCGGCCTCAACGCGTCACTCTGCTACTCGGACTCCTCCTCCTCCTCACTCCACTGCCAGTGCCAGGCCAGCCATCAAGTACTATTTAACTTGCCTTAAACTTTTTTTATGGGAAAGCGGGCAGAGGGGGGAGCGCTAGCGGAGGGGGTGGGGGGAATTTCCGACCCCCCCGCGATCGGGGCATGCTCCCCCCTTATGCCTGCGACCCCATAGGGCCCCAAAAATGGGCATGTTCGGGGGTCCCATTGACTTCCATTGAGTTCGGCGTTCGGGCCGAACATGCCGAACATCTGGCCCATGTTCGGCCTGTTCGGCCCGAACCCGAACATCCAGGTGTTCGCCCAACACTAGCGGTGACGTGGTCACCAAGAAGAGCTCTTGTCTGTCCCCAGAGTCCGTGGACAGACTCACATTCCTTAAGATCAACCAGGCCTGGATTGAAGGCACGTTCCAGGCACCTGTTGTTGGTGAGAGGAGGCTATGAGGTGCCTGGGAATTATTTTTTCAAAACCTCAACCTTCAGTCCCCTGCTAATTTGGACTGGTTCTTCTGTAGGTGCTGTGGTACCACCACTAGGTGCCATGGCCCGTTACATGGTATGCTGCCTGCCACATGTTTTTCCTCCTCCTCCTCCTGCTGCTGCTGCTGCTGCTGTATTTAACCTCCTGCTGTCTGTTCCCACCGCCAGGGTCCACAGAATTATGCGCTGCTGCCATGCGCCACTAGCTATTACGCCACTACAATAGCTACATTTTTTGGTAAAACAAAAAATTATTCTGAGGTGTATGGGTTGAAAACTGTGCTGTCCCAGTTGTGTATTGGACACAATGTGGGCTTCATGACTGCTGTCTGGAACCTCCTGCTGTTGGTGTTTATTTACAGCCATGGTACCAATGCTAGGTGCCATGGCCCGTTACATTGCCTGCTGCCACACGCCACTCCTCCTCCTCCTCCTGCTGCTGTATTTAACCTCCTGCTGTCTGTGTTCCCACCGCTAGGCTCCATAGAATTATGCGCTGCTGGCATGCATCACTAGCTATTACACCACAAATTTAACTATGCTGTTGAAGAAAAAATTTTACAACAGTTGAGTTCTGTAAGGGAAGAAAACATTAAGTTGGGTACAAGAGGAAGAATATGAACAAAAAAACAAACAAAGAAAGAAGATGGTAAAGAAGAAGAAGAGGAAGAAGAAGAACCAGGTGAAGAAGAAGAAGAATAACCAGGAGAAGAAGAAGAAGGAGAAGAAGAACCAGGTAAAGAAGATGAAGAAGAACCAGGTGAGGAAGAAGAAGAACCAGGTGAAGAAGAAGAACCAGAAGAAGAAGAACCAGGTGAAGAAGAACCAGATGAAGAAGAAGAAGAAGAAGACAAACCAGATGATGAAGAAGAATCAGATGATAATGATGATGAAGAAGAAGAAGAACCAGGTGAAGAAGAAGAAGAACCAGGTGCCAGTAAAAAAGAAGATGATGAAGATGATGGTGATGAGAAAGAAGATGGTGAAACAGAAAAATAAAACGGTGAAGAAAAAGATGGAGAGAAGAAAAAAAAAGAAGGTGAAGACGGTGAAGAAGAATAAACAAGCAAATGCAGGAAAAAAGTTTTCCACCATTTTTTTTTTATTACACCTATTTAATTGTGATTTCCCTTAAAAAAAAATTGCTTTAAGGCTATCTGAATTCGTGATCACGACTATTACCCGAATTCAATTACTGATCACGACTCAAATTTGAATCGAATTCTATGGTCGTGATCACGGCCGAATCCGAATTTGACCCGGACCCGAATTCGAATGTACTCAAATCGAATTTGGGTACATTCGAGCATCGCTGCCTAGAATCCTGCTCCTCACACGGGCACAGCAGCAAGGACAGCATGGTCTTCAGATGTTATGGTGATGTCAGACATGCAAAGTTTTTTTTATCCGATGCATGGCCACAGCCCTTCGAGATCCACCCTCCGAAAACCCCTCGACTGCCAGGTAGCGGACTACCTGGCCTTAACTGCTCACAGGGGTGCTCATCTGGATTCTGGATATCCGGGTAACCCGGGTATCCAAACTTTTTTCAGCTATCCGACCGGATTCGGATTCCGGATACCTGGGCCCAAATCCAGATAGCTTTCTGCGGATAGTTGGCTGGGCAATGCAGATATCCACGGATACCGTGGATATCCGGCAGATATCTGACTATTGAGATACTGTATGAGGTCCAGGACGTCATTGAGCCAATCAGAGGGCTCCCAGCAGAAGCCCTAGCAACCAATCACAGAGGGGAACCCTGGCCAGCCCCACCTGACCTCATTGAGCCAATCAGAGGGCTCCCAGCCTAAACCCTGGCACCCAATCACAGAAAGGAACACTGGCCAGCCCCCCTTGTATAATAAGGAGGTCTGCCATGATGAGAAATAGCGTCCCTTGCTTGTGAATGCTCACTGAGAGACATGCTCCAGTGCTGCTGGCCTAGCAAGTGTGTATACAGTGTAAACCTAAAGCTGTTCAGTGATTAACCCCTTCACTATCACTACACTATTGTTAAATCATTAATTAGCTTGATTTCATTGTGTGACAGTCAGAATGTGTGCTCCAGTGCTGCAGACAGCTGCTATGTGTCTGTGTGTGTGCTGTGTAAAGACCAGGCCAGCTGCTGCCTGCTGGCCAGCTATTAGCCTTAGCTAGCTACAGTATAGGTTAGGTTAGGGAATAGCATTACTGTGTAATTGTGTAGTTAGTACTGTAGTACTTCAGTCAGTGCTAGTAGTTGTTAGAGTAGTAGTACAACTGTGTTAGCTTACTATAGAAATGCTGTGCTGCTGAGCAGTGCCAGTGTGACAGTTAGTGTCCTCTCCTCTGCTGTCTGACTGCCACTCGGCACATGGCCCTTGGCACTTTGCACGTGGCAGGTGGCACTGGCACTTGTCACGGAAAAGTGCCACGTGCAAAGTGCCACGTGCAAACACGTGCAAAGTGCCACGTTCAAACACGTGCAAAGTGCCATGAGCAAAGTGCCACATGCAAAGTGCCATGTGCAAACACATGTAAAGTGCAAAGTGCCACGTGCAAACACATGCAAAGTGTCACGTGCAAAGTGCCATGTGCAAACACGTGCAAACACGTGCAAAGTGCCACATGCAAACACGTGCAAACACGTGCAAAGTGCCACATGCAAAGTGCAAAGTGCAAAGTTCCATGTGCCACTTTGCACTTTGCACTTTGCATGTGTTTGCACGTGGCACTTTGCTCGTGGCACTTTGCTCGTGGCACTTTGCACGTGTTTGCATGTGGCACTTTTCACTTTGCACTTTGCACATGACTTTTTGCACTTTGCACATGTTTGCATGTGGCACTTTGCATGTGGCACTTTGCACTTTGCACGTGCCACTTGCACGTGGCCTTTGCATGTGGCACTGTGCACTTTGCACGTGGCACTTTGCATGTTGCACTTTGCACGTATTTGCACATGGCATTTTGCATGTGCTATTTTGCATGTGGCACTTTGCACGTGGCACTTTGCACTTTGCACGTGGCACTTTGCACATCACACGTCGCACTTTGCACGTGGCACTTTGCACTCGGCACATGGCACGTCGCACTTGGCACGTGGCACTTTGCATGTGTTTGCACGTGGCACTTTGCATGTGGCACTGTGCACTTTGCACGTGGCACTTTGCTCATGACACTTTACATGTGCGATTTTGCACGTGGCAATTTGCACGTGGCACTTTGTACTTTGCACGTGGCACCTTGCACTTTGCACATGGCACTTTGCACTTGGCACATGGCACTTGGCACTTGGCACGTGGCACTTTGCACATGCCACGTGCCAAGTGCTACATGCCAAGTGTCACGTTCAGCATGCTCCTGGCAGACATTACACCTGCTGCTGCTGCACTGCCCTGTTCCTGCTGCCTGTGCTGCTCACACTGCCAGGGTGCCACAGGCCACTGCTGCTGTGCTGATACCACCTATATTTAACCCAAAACACAATTGCTGTGTAATTTTTTGGAGGTGTCTGGGCTAAAAACTGCCATGTCCCAGTTGTGCGGTTGGACTTTGGACACAATGTAGGCTGCACGACCGCTGTCTGGAACCTAGGCCTGATGTTAATTGACAGCCATTTTTTTTTGGGGGGGGGGGGATTTTAAGTCCCCACATCATCAATTAGTGTTCCCCTTTAAAAAATAATGATGCTATTATTATTATTATTATTATTTATTGTATTTATAAAGCGCCAACATATTACGCAGCGCTGGACAATAAATATATACAATGATACAAGGATGACATACATAGGGTTATACACATAGAACAAAGTTATACATACAAATTGTACAAAATACATGATCATGCAATATGGGCTGGTTAGGTAGGCCCAGTAATACAAGTACAGGCTGTCATAGGACAGGAGCACATGATCCTGTAGATTACACTAGGGAGTGGAGGACCCTGCCAGAGGCTTACAATCTAAAGGATATATGTCTCATTTACCCTAAAAAACATTTTTAAAGCAATTTAAAGGCCACTTCTGGGTTTTCTATCCAGATATCCGAATTTGCCCGGATTTCCCGGATACTGGGGTCGGATATCCGATTCGGATCCAGATTGAAAAATTTTGAAATCGGATATCCGACCCGGATCGGATATCTGGGTATCCGAATCCGGATCCAATCCGGATTTTAAAAAAGGGGTATCTGAGCACCACTGACTTTGAAGAGTGATGAACCCCTGGATTCTTGGGTGTGTAGGCTTGACCTGTGGCCTGAGCTCTCACAATTTGATATCAAACTTCTCTCTTGCCGAACCTCAAGCATCCTGTCCGTCAGCGGAGCAGGAGGCATTGTCACTGAAAAGTGCAGCTGATTAGGTCAAAAAAGTGTGGATTACCTAACCTTTATAAAAAATGAATGAGGCATGGATCCCGGAGGGCTACTGCTTTTCCGAAGACTTTTAAGTGAGTCCCCACCATGCATCTCTGAACCACTGTGTCCAGACCAGGACTCCACTCCACAGGTGGATCCTGAATTTTTAAGGAAAAAAAAAAATCTGGCATGTGTACAAGCCTAATTTTTCTGGCCTATGGTGCTGAACTGTGGCTGCAACAACAACAAAAAAGGCATGTACATCATGTCAATTCCCCTTCGTGATTGTTACCTTGTCTTGGTGAGGGGGCTTGCTTATCACAATGAAGCAATGACCTATATGAGTGTGTTGGGGGCACAGCCAAGAGGAGAAGGTCATTGCTTCATTGTGGACAGACCAGATTCGATAGATCAGCTGCATAATTTTTGGCAAAACCTTTGGTCACCTCAGGTGATTATTCAATAAAGCTTACTAGGTCATCACTGGGCCCACACTGCAGAATTACTGTTTTCTGGGTCACTTTACTGTCACTGAGCTACCTCAGCTCAATCGTAGAGGCTGGAAAACCGCCATGGCCTGCACTCTCGCCAATGTGCGCACATAAGCACGGTGACCACTACACAAAGATTGCGGCCTAGAGGACTAACGTTTAAGTCCTAAGAGTCTCAACTATTAACAACTCTTTGCGGTGCGTTAAACGCTGAGTTTAGTCAGTGTGAAGCGGGTGTAACCCTTACATTACCACTCTGGACATTGAAAATCAGCCCTCTATTCCTCAAATGTAGGAATGTACTGTGATTTCTGCCCTTTAGGGATTAGAAACCTGACTCTGCATCAACTCTGTAATTTTTGGTGGGACATTTTGCATGGATTCCCCTCCGCCATGCCCCTGTCCAGGTGTTAGTGCCTTTGAAACTAGTTTTCCATCACTTTTGTGGCCAGAAACAGTCTTTGTAGTTTGTGAAATTTACCTGCTCATTGAAGTCTATGGAGGTTCCCTCGGTTTGTGCGAATCCTTCTTCTGGAAGTTCGGATTCAACGTTCGCGAACCCAAAATCTGATGTTCACGACATCTCTAGTCTCATGTTCCTTCCCAGATCTCTATTTAGCAAATCTCTGGCAGAGGATAAAGTACCCTCCTGCTTTAAAAAAGCCACGGTCATTCTGGTTCCCTAAAAGCCAGGTATTAGTGATCTTAACAACTACAGGCCTATTGCCCTTACTCCCACCTTCATGAAGATCCTGGAAAGACTGGTCCTCTCCTACCTGAATCGCTCCACCGATTGGACCCACTTGAATTTGCATACAGGGCAGACAGGTCTATTAAGGATGCCATCAACATCACTTTGGCGCCCATCACAGAACACCTTGATAGCCCTGACACCTGCGCCGGGATCATCTTCCTTGACTTCAGCCTTTAATAAAATCTGCCCAGACATCCTATATGACAACCTTGCACAACTTGGTCTCGACCCCACTCTGCGCACCTGGATCAAAACTTCCTCTCCAACAGGATGCAACTAGTGAAGCTTGCTCTTCCAAGGAAAGAATCACGAACACAGGATCCCCGCAAGAGTGCATGCTGTCCCCGATCCTTTTCTCCCTTTACACAAATAGATGCATCTCTTCTGCCGACTCAGTCAAGGTCATAAAATTTACAGATGACACCACCATTGTTGGCCTCATTGCCAGTGATAGAGAACACGCACACCAGAATTAGATTGAACGTATTTGCAAGTGGTGCAAGGACAATCAGCTTGTATTCAATGCCGCAAAAACTGTCAAACTGATAGTGAACTTCAGAAGGCACCCTTCCACACTAAACCCGCGTACAGTGAAAAATGGCGCCAGTTAAATAACGGCACACGCTTCCGCCTGATGTTTGTTTAAAACGATATTTATCGTTTTAAAGGTTAAAATGGTGCAGACCTTGTGAACGTTATTTATAATTTTAAATCCTGCTTTTTTTGTCCTGCCTGAATGTTATTTATCGTTTTAAGCCTTGCTTTGCTGCCCTTTGAAAATATGTCTGCATGCTGAATTTAATGTTTAATAGCAAAGCCCCCTTAAAAGCTAGAAACATGAAATTTGCAGGTTATGTTAAGAAGAACAGTGGGAACAAGCGGAATTTTTTTTTTTTCAAAAAGACCTCATACTTTTTGAGAAAATCGATTTTAAAGTTTCAAAGGAAAAAAGTTACATTTAAATGTGGCAAATGAAAGTTCTTAGGGTAACAAATCCCGCCGACTTTAGCAGTTAATAGCAAAGGCCCCTTACATCCTAGCAACACCAAATTTGCAGGATATGTTAAAAAGATAGTGGGAAAAAATATTTAAAAAAAAATACAGGTCCTTCTCAAAAAATTAGCATATTGTGATAAAGTTTATTATTTTCTGTAATGTACTGATAAACATTAGACATTCATATATTTTAGATTTATTACACACAACTGAAGTAGTTCAAGACTTTTATTGTTTTAATATTGATGATTTTGGCATACAGCTCATGAAAACCTAAAGTTCCTATCTCAAAAAATTAGCATATCATGAAAAGGTTCTCTAAATGAGCTATTTACCTAATCATCTGAATCAACTAATTAACTATAAACACTTGCAAAAGATTCCCGAGGCTTTTAAAAACTCCCAGCCTGGTTCATTACTCATAACCGCAATCATGGGTAAGACTGCCGACCTGACTACTGTCCAGAAGGCCATCATTGACACCCTCAAGCAATAGGGTAAGACACAGAAAGAAATTTCTGAACGAATAGGCTGTTCCCAGAGTGCTGTATCAAGGCACCTCAGTGGGAAGTCTGTGGGAAGGAAAAAGTGTGGCAGAAAACGCTGAGGTGAACGGACCCTGAGTAAGATTGTGGAGAAGGACTGATTCCAGACCTAGGGGGACCTGCGGAAGCAGTGGACTGAGTCTGGAGTAGAAACATCCAGAGCCACCGTGTACAGGCATGTGCAGGAAATGGGCTACAGGTGCCGCATTCCCCAGGTCAAGCCACTTTTGAACCAGAAACAGCGGCAGTGGTCCAAAGTACTTTTTTCGGATGAAAGCAACTTTTGTATGTCATTCGGAAATCAAGGAGACAGAGTCTGGAGGAAGACTGGGGAGAGGGAAATGCCAAAATGCCTGAAGTCCAGTGTCAAGTACCCACAGTCAGTGATGGTCTGAGGTGCCATGTCAGCTGCTGGTGTTGGTCCACTGTGTTTTATCAAGGGCAGGGTCAATGCAGCTAGCTATCAGGAGATTTTGGAGCATTTCATGCTTCCATCTGCTGAAAAGCTTTATGGAGATGAAGATTTCATTTTTCAGCACAACCTGGCACCTGCTCACAGTGCCAAAACCAGTGGTAAATGGTTTACTGACCATGGTATTACTGTGCTCAATTGGCCTGCCAACTCTCCTGACCTGAAACCCATAGAGAATCTGTGGGATATTGTGAAAAGAAAGTTGAGAGACGCAAGACCAAACACTCTGGATGAGCTTAAAGCGGATCTGAGATGAAAAACTAACTATAACAAGTAACTTGTCTATATATCTTATGTACAGTTTAGATAGTTTACACAGCAAATCTGTCTGCATACTGCTTTAATAGAATATGATTATTTCTTCCTGTGATACAATGACTGCAGCCATGTTTGTAAACATTACACAGAGGCAGGCCTATCTGCACCATCAGCACTCAGACTGAAAAAACCCAATTCCCCCTCCTCCTCCCTCCTCCCCTCTGCCTCTGAAATCTCTGGCTAGTAATACCTCCCCCTCCTCCTGCCCAGACTGAGCTCCCATGAGCCCTTGCTACTGCCAAGGCTCTCTGAAAACTGTGGGTGGGGCTTATTTAGTTTATAGGGAATTAGAGTATTAAAACAAAAACAAAAAAGTATTTGGCTTGAGGTATGCCCTATAAACTATAGGAAAGGAACACAATTATGCAATGAGTAAAAGTTCATCTCGGATCCACTTTAAGGCCACTCAAAGCATCCTGGGCCTCCATAACACCTGAGCAGTGCCACAGGCTGATTGCCTCCATGCCACGTCGCATTGAAGCAGTCATTTCTGCAAAAGTATTCCCGACTAAGTATTGAGTGCATAACTGAACATAATTATGTGAAGGTTGATGTTCTGTTTTAAAAACACTTTTCTTTTATTGGTCGGATGAAATATGCTAATTTTTTGAGATAGGAATTTGGGGTTTTCATGAGCTGTATGCCAAAATCATCAATATTAATCAATAAAAGGCTTGAACTACTTCAGTTGTGTGTAATGAATCTAAAATATATGAAATTCTAATGTTTATCAGTACATTACAGTAAATAATATATCACAATATGCTAATTTTTTGAGAAGGACCTGTATATATATTTTTTGTTCAGTGTGGGAAATAAAAAAAAATGACACGGGGTCCCCCTACAGAGCCTCTGTAACCCCTTGTCCCCACATGCAGGCTGGGATAGCCAGAATGCAGAGCCCCAGCCGACTGGAGATTTGCACCTTTGAGCTATACCAGCCTGTATTTATTTAGCCTTTATTAATCTTAATTAACCAGAAATACTTACCTGTACCTTTTAAAAAAAAGTTCCCATGCCCATATCCTTGGGAAAAGGTCCGACGCCAATATCCTCTATCTTGCGATCTTCTGTTACATTGATTGAAGATCACCGCGCATCGCCGCCACACACGCCACCCCTGCCGAACTGCTCTCAGCAATAGTATAGCGAGCAAAAAGCATCTTTTAATTTCCCTCCAAGGCTCCCCATTGGTTCCCTGACAGACCAATGGGGATCATGAGGATCCCCATTGGTCGATAAGGAACCAATGGGGAGCTTTGGAGGGAAATTTAAAGATGCTTTTTGCTGTCAGCTATACTAAGTATAGCTGAGAGCATGTCCTATGTGGCCCTCCCTGCCTTCCCCACCCATCACCCTCACCCATACTGGCACCCATGGGTGCACCGGGTGCCAGCATGGGTGAGGGTGACAGGTGTGAGAGGTAGGGAGGACAGCGGGAGCTGGCGGTATAGTGTCCACATAGGCGGACGCACTCTCAGCTGCACTTACATAGTTACATAGTTATTTTGGTTGAAAAAAGACATACGTCCATCGAGTTCAACCAGTACAAAGTACAACTCCAGCCCGTCCCCCACATACCCCTGTTGATCCAGAGGAAGGCGAAAAACCCCCCACCAGGCATGGTCCAATTAGCCCCAAATGGGAAAAATTCCTTCCTGACTCCAGATGGCAATCAGATAAAATCCCTGGATCAACATCACTAGGCATAACCTAGTAATTGTAGCCATGGATGTCTTTCAACGCAAGGAAAGCATCTAAGCCCCCTTTAAATGCAGGTATAGAGTTTGCAGGTACTTAGTATAGCTGAGAGCTGCGGCGGGGAGCGGCATGTGTGTCGGCAGTGCGCGTTGGAGTTCAATCAACTTAAGAAGATCGCAAGACAGAGGATATTGGCGTGGGACCTTTTCCGAGGATATTGGCGTGGGAACATTTTTTTAAAGGTACAGGTAAGTATTTCTGGTTAATTAATAGTAATAAAATAATTTACTCGTGGTTGTGTTTTTGTTTCATTTAACCCGTTATGGAAATGGGTAAGGGGTACTTTGTACCCCTATACTCATTTCTACTGGGAGGGGGACAGGCATCTGGGGTCCCCTTCTTAAAGGGGACTCCCAGATGCAGCCATGAACCCCCCCAGGGAGTTGTCATCCCACCTCCTCCTGGGGCACCAGAGGTGGGGAAGAGCCCCTTGTCCATGGATTCGACAAGGGCTCCGAGGGAGAAGGGAAGGCTTGGCCGCCCTTCTCCCACGGAGTCCCCCCATGCGGGCTGGTATAACTCAGGATGTGAAGCTCCAGTTGGCCGGGGCTCTGCATTCTGGCTATCCCAGCCTGCATGGGGGACAAGGGATTACAGAGGCTCTGTAGGGGGAACCCCACATCATATTTTTTTTAAATTTCCCACTCTCTGAACATAAAAAAGTGGTTAATACCAAAGCCCCCTTACATGGTAGAAATACCAAATTTGCAAGATATGTTAAAAAGTGGCGAAAAATATTATTTTCCTATTTTTTAAACAAATTTAATTTTTATATTCAGAGGATGGAAATTTGAAAAAAAAATGATGTGTGGTCCCCCCTACAGAGCCTCTGTAACCCCTTGCCCCCCATGCAGGCTGGGACAGCCAGAAGGCAGAGCCCCGGCCGACTGGGGCTTCGAACTCTGAGCTATACCAGCACGCATGGTCCATGGTATGGGGGGCTCTGTGGGAAGGGGCGGCCAATCCATGGACAAGGGGCTCCGGTACCCCAGGAGGTGGTGGAGGCGACGACTCCCTGGGGGGGAAGGTTCATGGTGGCATCTGGGAGTTCCCTTTAAGAAGGGGACCCAGATGCCTGTCCCCCTCCCAGGAGAAATGAGTAGAGGGGTACAAAGTACCCCTTACCCATTTCCATAAAGGGTTAAATGAAATAAAAACACAACCACAAGTAAATTATTTTATTAATCTTAATTAACCAGAAATACTTACCTGTACCTTTAAGAAAATGTTCCCACGCCAATATCCTAGGAAATGGTCCCGTGCCAATATCCTCTATCTTGCAACCTTGATTGAAGATGCACACCGCCGGTCCCCGCAAAGCTCTAGCTATACTTAGTATAGCATAGCTGTGTCTATCTCCATCTCCCTCCGCAGCTTTCGGTTGTCCTTCCTGCACACTGCACCTATCTCTCCCCCCACCTACACTGGCACCCTGGAGCACCCTGATAGGTGCTATGGGTGCTCCAGGGTGCTAGCGTAGGTGGGGAGATAGGCACAGTGTGCGGGGACGACAGCAGAAAGCCACGGAGGGAGAGGAGATAGACTCAGCTCTGCTATACTAAGTATAGCAGAGCCAAAAGCATTTTTGAATTTTGTCTCCAAGGCTCCCTATTGGTCTATTAACAGACCAATGGGAAATAGAAGCATCCCCATTGGTCTGTTAATAGACCAATAGGAAACCTTGGAGCCAAAATTCAAAGATGCTTTTGGCTCTAGCTATACTAAGTATAGCTAGAGCTGCGCGGGGACCGACGATGTGTGACGGCGGTTGCGCGGGTCATCGGAGATCTTCAATCAAGGTCGCAAGTAAGACGATATTGGCATGGGACTTTTTACGAGGATATTGGCGTGGGAACATTTTCTTAAAGGTACAGGTAAGTATTTCTGGTTAATTAAGATTAATAAAATACTTTACTCGTGGTTGTGTTTTTATTTCATTTAACCCTTTGTGGAAATGGGTAAGAAGTTCTTTGTACCCCTATACTCATTTCTCCTCAGAGAGGGACGGGCATCTGGTGTCTCCTTCTTAAAGGGGACTCCCAGATGCCACCATGAACCTTCCCCCCAGGGAGTCGTAGCCCCACCTCCTCCTGGGGCACCGGAGGTGGAGAAGAGCCCCTTGTCCATGGATTGGACAAGGGCTCTGGGGGGGAAGGCTTGGCTGCCCCTCCCCCCCAAAGCCCCCCATGGACCATGCGGGCTGGTATAGCTCAGGGTGCGAAGCCCTAGTCGGCTGGGACTTCGCATTCTGGCTATCCCAGCCTGCATGAGGGACAGGTGGTTACAGAGGCTCTGTAGGGGGGACCCCACATCATTTTTTTTTTAAATTTCCCATGCCAATTTTTTTTTAATGTATAGTTAAATATTGTTTCCCACTATCTTTTTAACATATCCTGCAAATTTGGTGTTGCTAGGATGTAAGGGGCCTTTCCTATTAACTGCTAAAGACAGCGGGAATTATTTCCCTAAGAACTGTCATTTGCCGCATCTAAATGTAACATTTTTCCTTTGAAACTTTAAAATTGATTTTCTCAAAAAGTATAAGGTCTTTTTGAAAAAAAAGTTGTGCTTGTTCCCACTGTTCTTAACATAACCTGCAAATTTGGTATTCCCTAGCTTTTAAGGGGGTTTTGCTATTAAACGTTAAAGTCGGCGGGCAGACATATTTTCAAATGCCAGCAAAGCAGGGCTTAAAACGATTACTAACGTTCAGGCAGGACAAAAAAAGTAGGATTTAAAACGATAAATTACGTTTACAAGGTCTGCAACATTTTTTAACGTTTAAAATGATAAATATAGTTTGATAATGTAAGTGAATAGGGCTCCATTTTTATCACATTTTTCACTGCTCCGCTAAACCCAGTCTCCATCAAAGGCACCGATGTCTCCAGGGTTTTGAGCGTTCGGTAGGGGCTACCATCACCAACGATTTCAAATGGGGGAGAACACAGCAAAGGTCCAGAAGAAGTCTCAGCAGAGGTTGTTCTTCCTGAGGCAACTGAGGAAGTTTGGGATGCCGCAGGAACTGATGACTACTTTCTACACTGCCACTGCTGAGTCCATCCATCCATGATTGGGTCACCCTTACTGCCCCTGGACCTCCTAGACACCTCAACACTGTGGTCTAGGGCAAACAAGATTTGAAATGACCCCACTCCCCCCAGCAGTTGGACGTGTTTAAATCCAGACTGAAAACCCACCTGTTCAGTTTGGCATTTGCAGAAATATAACTTTTGTTGTGTGAATACTTCATCCTACTACCAATTACTGAATCTGAGAGAGCCTAAGCGCTTTGAGTCCTATGGGAGAAAAGCGCTATAGAAATGTTATTGTATTGTATTGTATAGCAGTTGCTATTTCAACCGCCTGCCATTGGGCCGTCACTATAGATCCATCCCCACCAAGACCTCCAGACACTTGACCAATTTCCTTCCACAAGCTGTACTCCTGCTGAACTCGAGCCACCACCCTCAGAAAAAAACCTAATCTTTCACTGCTGCCTAAATTTATTATGCTGCAATCTATTTTATTTTTTGGTATGACTGTAATGCTTGTCATGTGTTGCAATCTTATTATGTTTACTTTTGTTCTGCAGCCTAAATTATGTCTGTAATCTCTTAGTTTTCTACTCTATACTTCTGATTATGTCTAAATGCCCATTAACTGTAAACCAGCTTTCCATTGTAATGATCTGCTCTGCTTTCTGCACAGGCAGACAGCTGTTTGACTATTCTTTAGGTCTGAATGCTACAGGTCTCTAGAAAAGAGACCTGTCTTCACTTTGCAAGTTTCAGAGTTGCTCTGCTAGTGAGGAATTTGCATACACTTGTCATGCAAATTGCTTAGCTGTTTCCTCTGATGACTTGCAGTATAAAAAACATTTCTTCCCAGAATTCCTTGCTGGTCATGATGGTTTGGTCCTGCTAACTCTCCTGGAGTATCAGCCTTGCTATTGTTTGCTAAGATTATCCTTGGGACTGCACTAGGCATCCCTTCTAGCGCAGTCAGGTTGTATTATCTGTTTTGCCTTGTTCTGTCTATCTGTTGCGATTGTCTTGTTACCAGCGGCGGTCGACAGGAAATCATTCTGCCTTTACCCTGTCTTAGGGGTGCTAGCCAGAGCAGCAGTTGCTACTGGCAGCCCCATCTGTTTGTCTGTCTGGATCGCATCCGCTCTAGCGGCAGTGGTGGTGGGTCCTTCTGTGCTCTGTCTGGGGGTGTAGGCCAGAGCTGCGGTTGCTGCTGGCTGCTCCTTCTGTCTGTCTTGTCTAGTACGAACGCTTGCTGTAGGCTCGGTGAGTTAACCATTTAGCAAGCGTTCGCGTTCTCTATTTCGTGTTTGTGTTACATTGGTTAGTTAGGGTGGCACGCTTATCACTGGGCGCCTAACGCGCGGTGATCGTGTCTTAAACGCGTTCGCTGTTGCGAATGAGTGCAGTGTCCGCGTTTAGCTAGCGTTTCTTATTTTCCTTGATGTTCTAATCATTGTTATTTGCTGTGTCTTTCTTGCTACACTTGTGCTCTGTCTAAATTCGGTCTTGTGTCACTTCTGGCAATCGCCACTCTTGCGATTGCATTCCCACTTCGGTTCCATTGTTGTGTGTTCACCGTCGCTGGGTGGTGGCTAGATTGGTGGACACACATACATTCTGTCTCTGTGCTCTCTCTCTTTAAGAGCCATCTTGCCCTGCATTGCTTCAACTCGTACAGTTCCCATCTGGCATCTGTGGTCGTGCAGAGGCTGTGTTCATCTGCACTCCACAGCTCCATCTGCTGGTGGGAATTGCCCTCTACAGGTGCATAGCACCCAAGCTGGGTTCTGTCAAATTACATGCTTGTGGAGGATTTCCGCAGTATCAGCGCACATCCTGTGCGCTGACCACGGAAATAATTCCGCAATCGTTACATCCATGCCATGTGTACTGCAAACAATTCCGGTGTGACGTCTGTCGTACTCGGCGATTTAACTGATTCTGATTCTAATATATGCTTCACAGCCTGTCTGGGGAAAGGTTCTTTTTTCCAAAATAATTATATAACTTTGCTAGATAAGGAGACATATGTTTCTTTAAACACTTGTAAAATTCCATGGACAAAACCATCGGGGCCAGGAGCTTTGCCATTGGGGCCAACTTTCACCAGAGCCAAGACCTCCCCAGAAGTAATAAGAGCATTCAGGATTTGAAGATCCTCATCAGACAATTTAGGTAGATTTAGTTTACTCGAAAATCCATGCCTTTTGCTACGTCCTGTAAAGGATTTTCCTACAGTTTTTGGTAATAATTTTGGAAGACTCGAGCTATACCTTTTTGGTCAGTATGAACAATATATATGAAAGTATCTCAAACATGTAAGACCAACCTTTTTCATATGTAATGATAAAAGCTATATACCATATTTTTAGGACCATAAGACAGTCCTGACCATAAGACACACTTAGGTTTAGAGGACAAAAACCAGCGAAAAAAATTACTAAACCTTGTGCGTCCATGGTGCAGTGGTATATTTTCCCCTCCCAACTTATTATGTCTCCCTTGTACCTATTGTGTCTGTCACACGCCCCCTGGTGGCTGGACCTCACAATGCCTTTCAATCAGTTTCAGCACACAGATCACCCAATCTCATGGATGCAATTGATGAGCTTAAGCCGCTGGAATTTTGGCAGCAGACAGGCTAGAGGGAAGCTTGTGAGTTACAGTAACACAAATTACACACTATTTCAGGGTATAAAACTGCCACCACCTCTGCAGAAGGGCAGAGGGCCTACTCTGCTGATTTGAAGACCTGCGGATAAAAACACTCTATTTTATCTAGCTATGAACAGTAGTAGCGACTCTTCAGAACACTAGGATTCTTTCTGTGTGGCTGAATAGCAGGGTAGCTGAACAAATAAATGACTTTTAGAAGTCTTTTATTATGAATGCAATATAAATAATATATACAGAAAATCATTAAAATCAATAATAATAGAGACAATAGTAGCTCAGTATAAAAATAAAAGTAAGGGAAGAAATAAATGGATACTTAAGCTCATGTGAAAATGTCCTTCTGGGTATGCACATTAAGTTCCTTTGTTTCCAGAGCAAAGTTCAAACAAATATGGCCGTTGCTCAGTCCTCAGAGCAACAGCATGCCTTTGTGACGATGGAATTTGGAGGACTCAGGGGAGGAGTCCCTGTCAAGTTCTTTTGAATGACCCACATTTTTGGGTCGGGTCCGAGGTTCAGCCCAGGGGCTGGACAGGGGCAGTTACCCTTCTGGGTGGGACATTTTCCATCCACCCAATATGACATAACTCAGCTTGCGCTTCCCACACGCACATAACAACCACGGATTCATATTCCTCAGAATATGACAATTCTTAGGACATCAAACTTGATTAGTGTAACATGTTGGCATGAGTTGGCATGGCATGAGGCAGCTGCATACCTCGGTGACTGGGTATGTCAGTGGCCCCAATTTTATATTAAAATATTCACCAGATCCAGACCAGCAGAATGATATAACTTTCATACCTCTCATATAAACAATATTTGTTAAACAGGCTAAAATCATATACTACATTTATGTTTAATGCGGATGGGATGGCTCTACCGTGTCTGGAGCCCTGCTGTGTGGAAAGCTCGGTTTGCTGGAATCACCAAATGGTATCTTGTCAGCTCAGCAATTCACACCTTGATGGGATTGGTTCCTTGACGAAACTTCTTTTGACCAAGTTAATTGAACAAACATTGGGCAGTCAGAGACAAAAGGGGACTTCTTGAAAAGAGCTCTATCAGCTACAAAGAAAAATAGAGACCCCCAGGCTTGGCTGTAAGGACCTACACATTCAATTATGATCTGGCACGTCCACGACAATCGGTGCAGAAAACCGATTGCGATGGCGTTTACTTTTCTCACGGCTCTTCCGCGACAGTGTCCTCTTTGTACCTTTAGTACCTCCCTTGTGTCATCCTCTGCCCCCCTTGTGTTCTCCATTGTCCTCCTGTGTCCTCATCCATGCCCCCTGTGTCTTAAGAAGACACCCCCATGTTATCTTAGGTGCTCTGTGTACTCTAAAATGCATCCTGTGTGCTCTAAAGTGTCCCCTGTGTCCACTGAAGTGTCATCTGTGTCTTTTGAAGTGCCCCGTGTGAGTTCTAAAGTACCCCCTCTGTCCTCTGAAGTTCCCCCTGTGTGCTTTAAAGTGTCCCCTGTCTCCTATAAAGTGCCCCCTGTCATTTTCTGTGTAGTTGTCCTGTCCTCCTCTGTCCCATCCCCCGGTGTCCCCTTGGCTTTCCTTTCCCCATCCGACTCCTGGGCCACAGTGCAAAGATGAACAGCGCTAATCCTTCATGGAAAAGCTGCTAGGGGGTCTGTACACGCAACCGAAGTTTCTCTACCTTCACTTCCGCATTGGTGATGTAAGCGGCAGTAAAGGGAGATAGATTTAGACTGCATGCACGGACCCTTGAGCGGCTTTTCCACGGAGGATTAGCGCTGTTCATCTCTGCACTGTGGCATCCAGTGGTAAGCCACAGCCCACACACTCCCACAGATGCCTTAGACAGGAAAAGAAGAAGACAGGAGTCAGAGGGGACGGGACAGAGGAGGACAGGGGGACGGGACAGGGGTTGGGACAGAGTAGGGCAGAGGGACAGGACAGACAAATGGACACAAGGGGGACAGGACATGTTTGCAGGAGAAATACTGCTTCTTATGGGCTTAATTACGGCAGGTAGTTTGTTATTATAGGCATAATTCTGCATATACTGTATGTTCATGATTAGGGATGCTTACTTGGATTTTTGCATTTCAACAAGCATTTCAGATTGGAAATTGGAAAATGGAACTCGGAAATCTGATTTATTTGCTGCAACTCTGTCATTTTAGCCCAAGCACTAGACCAAACAGAGAATGCAGATTTTTTTTCCCCCAAGTAAATCAGATTACTGTGGTAATTTTAGACTCTGATGTGTCATAGTTATGGGTGACTTCAACTTTCCGGACATTAACTGAAGTATTGAGGCTACCCATTCTGGTAAAAGCAGCAGATTTCTGGCATCACTACAGGACAATTACTTGACTCAAATGGTAACAGAACCAACTAGGGGGGATGCGTTACTGGATTTGATAATTTCTAATAGACCAGATAATGTATCAAATGTGCAGGTTCAAGAGCATTTAGGAAATAGTGATCACAACATGATAACGTTTGATCTGGTGACTGATAGGCCGCGGGGCAGCGGGACCACTAAAACTATGAATTTTAGAAAAGCAAAGTTCAATCAACTCAGGCAGGCACTAAGTTTGGTGAACTGGGATAATGTACCGTATATACTCGAGTATAAGCCGACCCGAGTATAAGCCAACCCCCCAACTTTTACCTGAAAAAAGGGGGAAAAAATGCTTGCCCCGAGTATAAGCCGGGGGTAGGAAATGCCACAACACCACTCACATCCATGACCGGACACAACCATACACAGGTAAAGCAGAACAAAATCATAAGCAGATAGCAAGAAATAGGTTTACAGAATGAATGTCAACTTTTTATTGCTAATGACATCCAGAATGCACCCTCCACCATATGCTGGTGGTATTATGGTGGAGGTGAATCATGTATATACCAGCATGCATGACATATGTGCCCCCTACACCATATGCTGGTGGTATTATGGTGCAGGTGAATCATGTACACATATGTCAGCATGCATAACATATGTGCCCCCAGTGCCTGCTCGACCCCCACCTGTGCCCCCTGCCATAAATTGGTAGAGTCATTGTGCTCCTACAATTTACTAGCATGCTCCGAGTCCTCCGACCTGTATAATGCTGAATAATGTTGCGGCTATATTGCACATGTCACTGGCTCATTTACCAGCATGTCAGCGGCTGTGGCTCCCCCACGTATCTTTTGCTCCCCTCCGCGTCTCTTACCTCCCCGCTGGATCGATGTGGTCCAGGCTGGCATAGCCAGCATGTCAGTGGCTGCGGCTCCCCCACGCATCTTTTGCTCCCCTCCGCGTCTCTTACCTCCCTGCTGGATCGATGTGGTCCGGGCTGGCATAGCGCCGGTGCACGGCATTCATTCACAGGACCACGCTGCCTGAAGGAGTCTCAGCTCTATGACGTCCTGCAGTGGCACACGCAGTTAAAGGCGCCACTAGAGGGTATCATAGACATGAGACTCCTTCAGGCAGCGTGGTCCTGTGAATGAATGCCGTGCACCGGCGCTATGCCAGCCCGGACCACATCGATCCAGCGGGGAGGTAAGAGACGCGGAGGGGAGCAAAAGACGCATGGGGGAGCCTCAGCCGCTGACATGCTGGCTATGCCAGCCTGGACCACATCGCTCCAGCAAGGGGGGGGGGGGTAAAAGACGCGCGGGGGAGCTGCGGCTGCTGACATGCTGGTAAATGAGCCACTGACATGCTATATAGCCGCAACATTATACAGCACATACTGTATATGGCGGGGGTCGAGTAGGCACACGGGGACACTTGGGGGGGGGACAGATGAAGTGACTCGAGTATAAACCGAGACCCCCACTTTTGGGCCACTTTTTTGGACCCAAAATCTCGGCTTATACTCCAGGATATACAGTACTACAAGGGGAGAACACTGAAGGGAAAAGGCAAGCTTTTAAGCTTATTCTCAATCAATATTGTAGTATGTATATCCCATATGGAAACAAAATGTCTAGGAATAAAAAAAGACCTCTATGGATGAATAGAGAGGTTAGAGATAAAATGAAGGGGGAAAAGAATGCCTATAGGATCCTAAAACAGGAGGGGACTGAGGCAGCATTAAGCAATTATAAGGAGTGCAATAAAAGTTGTAAAAAAGAAATTAGGCTGGCAAAGATTGAAGCTGAAAATCAAATCGCTAGGGATATCAAATCTAACCCAAAGAAGTTTTACAAGTACATCACCTCTAAAAAAAGAAAGTTTGACTGTATTGGACTCCTAAAGTATGAGGGTGGGAACTCAATGGTGGATGACCAAGGTAAGGCAGAGTTATTAAATGCTTTCTTTGCTACTGACTTCACAAGGGAAACATCACTGTTGCAAATTACAGATGCAGAAGAGTCTCAATCTTCCAACTGTAATATTAAGTACTTAATGCAGGAAGAAGTGAAGGCAAGACTAAATAAATTAAAAATAGACAAGGCACCTGGCCCGGATGGCATGCATGCTCGGGTCCTAAGGGAATTAAGTTCAGTTATAGATAAGCCCCTTTATCTTATCCTTTGTGACTCTCTTTCAACTGGCAGAGTCCCAGTGGATTGGCGTACAGCTCACGTTTTCCCATTATTTAAGAAGGGCAAAAAAACAGATCCAGGAAATTATAGACCTGTAAGCTTAACATCAGTTATATGCAAACTATTTGAGGACCTGAGGGGTTACTAAGAGATACTATACATGACTTCATAGTAGAAAATAATCTTATTTCTCAGCATCAACATGGGTTTACTAAAGACAGGCCCTGTTTGACTAACATGCTCAGCTTTTATGAGGTAGTGAACACTAATGTGGATATTGGGAATGCTGTAGATGTGATATACTTGAACTTTGCAAAGGCCTTCGACACTGTTCCACACAAAAGTCTGGTGCAAAAGTTGAGGATGCAAGGACTGGGGAAGAGTCTGTGTGCATGGATAGGGAACTGGCTAATAGACAGAAAACAAAGAGTTGTAGTCAATGGATCATACTTAAAATGGGTTACTGTAAGCAGTGGGATCCCACAGGGGTCTGTACTGGGTCCAGTGCTCATCAATTTATTTATTAATGACCTAGTAGATGCAGTAGTAAGCAATGTTGCTATTTTTACAGATGACACAAAATTGTGCAGACTCATCAACTCACAGGAAGATAGGGAAATACTGCAACAGGATCTGGATAGGATGGCTATATGGGCACATAAATGGCAGATTAAATTCAATGTTGAAAAATGTAAAGTCATGCATTTTGGTCATACCAATGGTCTAGCACCATACAAAATAAATGGGATACAGTTGGGGACATCAAACATGGAGAAGGACTTAGGAGTATTCATCGACAACAAGTTAAATAATCACACTCAATGCCAAGCCGCTGCAGCTAAAGCTAACAAAATTTTGGGATGCATTAAAAGGGAAATAAAAACTCGAGATGCTAGCATAATATTGCCCCTGTTTAACACTCTAGTAAGGCCACATCTGGAATATGGAATTCAGTTCTGAGCACCACATTACAGGAAAGATATTGCAGTTTTAGAGCAGGTGCAGAGACGAGCAACAAAATTGATACGTGGGATGGAAGGTCTCATTTACCAAGAAAGGTTAGATAAACTGGGTTTATTTAGGGCTCTTCCACACTAGGACGTTGTGTTAAAGGGGACGTTAAGGTCGCATAACGTCCCCTAACGCAACGCATGGTGGTGGTAAAGGAGGACGCCACATAGAGCTGCGTTATGCGGCTCTTGATGCGTCCGTGATGCATACTTTTTGACATATGCGCCAGTGGAGACCAGGTGATCGGAACACTCCGCAGCACGCGGTACCGCCAGCCAATAAGCAGCCGCTCCAGTAAGAAAACACTGCAGTGCAGTGAATATTAATTAGCCATGTGGCTGGGATCACTAGCAGACATTCCCCTCCTCCTCGGAAAAAAATTAAAAACCAACTAAGCATGTGTAAACAGTCTAATGCGGCTAATAACGCACAGCATGCAGCACTTTCTAAATATTGCTACACGTTACACACAACGCAACGTGAGCACTGTGAATTTCACACAGACTTTGTGCTGCTGTGCGTTAGTCTGTGTTATTACTTTCTATAACGTGCAACCTTAACGTTGCACTGTGAAAGAGCCCTTAGTCTAAAGAAAAGACGCCTTAGAGGGGATTTAATTAACATGTATAAATACATCAGAGGGCAATATAAAAGCTTGGCGGATGAGCGTTTTGTCCCTAGGCCTTCTCAAAGGACTAGAGGACATGATCTGCACATGAAGGAAAACGTTTTAGCAATTTATTTAGGAAAGGGCTCTTTACAGAGTGATTAAGATGTAGAATGAATTGCCACAGGAAGTAGTTATGGCAAATTCTATATCTGCATTTAAAGGGGGCTTAGATTCTTTCCTTGCGTTGAAAGACATCCATGGCTACAATTACTAGGAACGCCCAATGTTGCTGATCCAGAGAGTTTATCTGATTGCCATCTCGAGTCGGGAAGGATTTTTTCCCCTTTTGGGGCTAATTGGACCATGCCTTGTAAGGGTTTTAGCCTTCCTCTGGATCAGAGCCGGGACAAGGTCCTCCAGCACCCAAGGCTGAGACACCAAAGTGCGCCCCTCCATCCCTCCCACCCCAGCCGTCACACACTGATTGCTCTTAGACTAAGGGGCAGCCCAGGGCCCCCAACACCTTAATCTCTAGTTATCTGGCTTGCAGTTACTGCCATCTATCCCCTTTTCTTATTTCTTTCTGCTTCAAACACAATTAGGAATGACAGCTGAATGAGTTGTGCGCCCCCTCCTACCCTGCGCCCTGAGGCTGGAGCCTCTCCAGCCTATGCCTCGGCCCGGCCCTGCTCTAGATCAACAGGGATATATGAGGGAGCAGGCTGGTGTTGTACTTTGTTCTCTGGTTGAATTCGATGGACGTATGTCTTTTTTCAAGCCAAGTAACTATGTGTCCCCAGTGCATCACTGCTGAATATGCAAATCAAGTAACTATGTGTCCCCAGTGCATCACTGATGAATATGCAAATCATCTCTTTGTTATTGTCCCTAGTAGAGTACT
Organism: Hyperolius riggenbachi; assembly: GCF_040937935.1. Lineage (NCBI taxonomy): Eukaryota > Metazoa > Chordata > Amphibia > Anura > Hyperoliidae > Hyperolius > Hyperolius riggenbachi. The sequence continues at coordinate 392,569,807 of NC_090647.1, read as the reverse complement.
TAGACATGTCACATCAAACTCAAAGTGACAGGTGCCCCGCCCCTTTTTCACACCCTTTCCCCGCCCCTTTTTCACACCCTTTCCCCGCCCCTTTGTCACACTCTTGCCCCAGCCCACACAGTGAAACACCGCCCACCATATATTAACCCTCCTGGCGTTATAAAAAAATACGCCAGGAGGCAGCGCGGCAGTTTTTTTTTAATTTTTTTTTTCTATATCATGTAGCGAGCCCAGGGCTCGCTACATGATAGCCGCTGCTCAGCGGCATCCCCCCGCCCTCTTCGATCGCCTTCGGCGATCTCCGATCAGGAAATCCCGTTTGGGGGCGGGGGCCGCGCGCCGCACCGTATAGCGGCGATCGGGCGCGCGGCGGCGGCGATCGGGGTGCTGGCGCAGCTAGCAAAGTGCTAGCTGCGTCCAGCAAAAAAAAAATTACACAAATCGGCCCAGCAGGGCCTGAGCGGCACCCTCCGGCGGCTTACCCCGAACTACGTTCGGGGTTACCGCCAAGAAGGTTAAGCATGACTGACAGGCAAACCACAAGCAGGCAAATGCCTTCTACCAAAGAAATTTTGAGAAAGCATTAAAAGGTTTATGTGTTTATTGAATATAAGACTTACTTACAGCTGTGTATGCCCGGCCAAGAATGACAAGGATGAGGGAAAAATTACTTTTTAGAGCTCTGCTTTTTGTACAAATATACACCTGGTAGGTCCGGAGGGAACAGACCAGATCTTAAGCGGAGTTCCTCCAGGGGAATCCGACCGTAAATCTACCAATAAGTAGCCGTAAGGCGGGTGTGTGGCATCTTCAAAAGCCTCTAAAAAGAAACGTATTTTACCAGGGTACATTTGTCTAGCAAGCGTGGTGATTTGTAATTTATCACGCGGGTTTTTAAAAAGAACCATATATTTAGTGTTCAGATTTATGGTCCTGCTTTTTTTACCCTGGCAAAAAACATTTTGGACAAGATACATTATGCTCAGGTTTCTGTGGTGAACATACTTGGTAAATGCCTGCTGTATTTCAAGGTTTTCACAAGCCGCTTCCATGAGATCATCAACAACTGCCAAATTTACCTTGTCAGGTGGGAACAGCTCCTCATCTGTAAAAGTAGGCGGTAACCCTTCATCAAATTTGATGTGTAAAAACAAACGAGAGAGGTCATCATACAGTTTTTGCCAACATGCATAAAACCAAACAACATTTTCAGGTTTGTGCGACATAAGTGTGTCGGAGTGTAATAAGAGCTGTTTTACAAAATAACTCTTTCCAGAATTGGAGGGGCCGGCCAAAATGCATGAGAAAGGGTGTTGAATCCGTGGGTCCATAACTATGTGTTTCAGTAGCCAAAAGGCAGTGTAGTATAGTCATTTACCAGTTGTCTTTTTGTGTAAACGCACTTCTGTGTTTTGCGTAGAGGCCTTGTCTCTATGCGCCAAAGCTTCTTATTTCTGACAATACCAGGCTGTTCTATGCCTATTCTTTTCTGCGTCTTAGAGTCTGAATTGCCGGGGTAATCCAACACAAGATCTTTCAAGCTGTCAAAATTAATAACCTGTGCGTTAGCCACATTGAGCGTTATACCCTTAACTTTCAAGACCGTTTTCCCTGAATTTAATTTGTAGCCGTAGGTCTTGGGGCCCGCAGAGACAAACTCTGTAATGTATGTATCATCATCCACTTCGCTAGTCAATTCCCCAAGAAAATCACCCAACAGAGGGTTCCACTCACCCTCTTTACTTACAAAAATGACAGAATCTGTGTCGTGGTAAAGAACATGTTCTTGCAGTCTGTCCAGTAATTGATACAGTTCCAATCTGGCATAAGCTGTGGTAAAACAGGCTATAAAGATGTTAGTGTTTTTGTTGGCGGTATAGCGGTCTTTGGTATATTTCCAATTGGCCACAGCTGTCTCATCAGTGATAAAATTTACCTCAGACAGCTCATGGCACGGTAAAAATGCCAGCTTTAAAAGTTCATCAGGATCTGAAACGATGCTGGTGCGCGGCAGGTTTGACCTTTGACCGAATTTACCCCACAAAGAATTCAGGAAAAGTTTGGATATCTGTCTTTTAGCGGGGTTCACCGCTATTTCATCAGCTCGTAGGCAAACACCCTCTTTTTCATAAAACGAGTCAATGTATTGCTTTTTGTCAGCATCGTTTTTACACCAGCTGGGATAACCAGAAGCCTCTTGCTTATCCCTGAGGTGTAGTTTTATGTATGGGGCAAACAGCTCATCTGTGGTGTTTGGGAAGTGCCAGATCTCATAAACAGTTGCAATCCTATAACCCTTCTCTACAGCTAAAATGAGCTCTACAGTGCACCACGTACCTGTCAGGGAACGTTGTTCGTCTGTGTGGTTGCAGATGTCTGGTTGGGAATTCAAAGCACAAGTGTAGCAAAGGGGGAACATGAGTTTTTTGTTGAGTTTTACAGGTAGAACTGGAAAAAATAAATCTCTAGGTGGGTACACCTTCACCTTAGCAATGCCAAAGTATTTTTTGATATAACCAAAGTTGTCAAAAATAATTTCTGGATGCCCCACAGGGTATGTTTTAGTCTTGTTGACAAAAGGGTAGAGACTGGTGAAGTCATAATAATGAATATTTTCACCATCCTGAATTTTGTGATAAAGTTTGATGGCGTTTGTTCTCCCACCATAAAGAGCATCACGGGGGTCCAGAGGAGCTGGGAACTCCATTTTAAGGAGAAAATCTTTGACCCTGTCATCTTTTTCAACCATTTCATTCCACTCATGCTCCCACATTATACGAAGTGTAAAACTACATTTCAAGAGGTAACTTTTCTTCACCAAGAATGCATTGTACAGCTGTCCGTATGTAGACTTAGTAACTTCGTTACTATCACCCTCATTATAGCACACAGGGCAACCATTATAAAAACAGCCCTGAAATTCAAAAGCGGTGTGTGTACCATCAACAAAAGCGTAACCATCCAAAAAGTAATGCCCTACCTGCTTTTCACCACCTCTTAGAGCGTGTTTTATAGAGATGCCCTCTGAATGTTGAACATACTTAAGCCATTGTATAGCCGGTGTGGAATAACGTTTCTGTGTTTTATGATAGTTATCAGCAGGCAGAATGGCTATTGTGTCGGTTGGTAGAAATTTAAATCTGTACATAGCCATGCAGACAGAGGCCAACGTCATGAGTTGAAAGGGGTCAATGCATTTAGTCACTATAACGTGCTCCTTCTTACGTTGGCAATATTGTCTCACTTCTTTTCTAGTCATTTGCATAACCCGCTCTCTGTAACACTCACAAGCTTTTCTCAAAATCTCCACATCCTGTTTGCAATAAGTTTTTAACTGGTCCTGAAAATTAAACGTATCATGCTTGTGCTCTTCATACCAGGCCAAGACTTCTTTTTTCTCACCAGCCATCATGTATTCCACACCATAAAACTCTATGTCGGGCATGGGGCCTACATAGCTCTGGTTTGTTTCTGTGTTAAAAAAATGTGGAAAATGGCCTTTAGACCCTGAAAAGCCCATGGCGGCGGGCATTTTACTGAGTTTCATAGGTATGAAATTTAAAGAATCTATGAATCTCATTTTTAAACCCACCAGGGTCACACACAGCAGACGTCCCCCTTGATTCACAATACACATTTCCAGCTTTTCTCTGATCAGTTCCTGAACAACAAAATAGTTATCATACCTACCGGCGTTATGCGCTATGAAGGTATAGCCGGTAAATTTACCGCTGGTGAAAAACAGTACAAAATCGCGTGTGCAGTTTTTACCACTGAATTCCCAGGATGTTGGACCGTATAACATTGTTGCATAAATGTAATTGGGTATGTGTGTGCCTGTCTCCTGCATGCATTCAAAGTCATAAAAAATGTACTTTTCTGTCATTTGTTTAACACTGTAGGGCTGCATATAACAAATATGACTGTCAAATCTGGAGACACAGCACCACAAATGCTACACTTCAGACCACTGCACTTATGCTCCTCACCATTGTTGACAAAACGGTAACAAGAGTCACAAAAATATTTCACCCTGCAGAAAGCTGTATTATCAATCGCTAAACGTTTATGTTCTTCAAAACAAACAAATTATCGGCAAAACACACGACAACGGGGGCACCTAGGCTGTTCACCAACCACCTCTCCGCAATCTGCTCTTTGACAACTTTTGCAAAACTGTACACAACCGTGATTAAACTTGTGGGTATAGACTGAACAACATCTCTCACAAAAGTAAGTAGTACCAATAAAGGCTTTCACGTTCTTAATACCATAATAATGGTTTTCATGGTGTAAAACAAACACAGTCTTCTCTTTAGGGGTTTGGTCAGTATGATAATACTGCCACTTTCCACGGTCGTGATACAGTACTTTAATCGTGGCATCAAAATAGTTTTCAAACATTGTTATCTGACTGAACGACACCATTTGACCGTCTGGTATGCTCAAATCCTTATGGGTCTGACAAGCTTTTGCCAACAAAACATGGTCGTCTATGTCTTTACCTGCCAAAAGAGCATGCAGACTAGCAGCTAGACAAGCATTAGTGCTATAATTGTTAAAATCATAGAGCCATTGTTTCTTACGTTTAATAATCTGGCTGTATGTAATAGACTTCAAAATCCTTCTAGCACCACCACGCCTATTCTTGATTACAATGACAGCAAGTTTGAGAGAATTGCAGGCCACACATTCGGCGTTGCTTTGTAAAGCATTTGCAATGTTGTTCAGAAATGTTTCAGCATTAAACTCCTCTCTAGATTGCTTAGCTGACACAACTGGGTGAAACGCGCCCCCGCCATCGAGTCTAAGCCGAACAAAATCACCCGGTTCTATGTCAGTAACTATCTGGGACAGCAGTTCCTGAATAGCAGAATGGATAACACGTAGCGCCTCAACAAAGCTCTGTATTCTGTCAAGATTTACAAACCGAAAGTGATCAACATATTCCAAACCATTAAAATGTACTAGCTCCCGCCGGTGATGGAAAACATGGTCTAAAAATACAGGGGCAGCGCCAACCGGCCCAGAAGCAACACCCGTGTCATTGTCTGGATCTTGTGAGGAACTGTCCGCTATGGAGCTGTCGGTCTGTTCACACGTGTCATTGTCTGGACCTTGTGTGGTACTGTCTGCTATGGGCCTGTCAATCTGCTCACTACCGACACACGGTGCAGAATTACCAGGTGTATGTAGCGTTTGTGCGTTAGGCTGATGAATGTCGACAGTAACAACTTTTTGTGCAAAAAAAGTGGGATCAGCGCATCACCAGGCCGCCTCTGAATGGCCTCAGCTCAGAGATGCGCTGAGACCCCCAGAAACTGCAAACGCACCTTGAACCCAAACAGAGGCTCTGCATATACACCAAAGGAAAACTATTAAGTGGAAGCAGCTGACCAGAAATAAATCAATCAAACATAGCAAAGAAATGAACAGCGCTACTTAAAAACAGATGAGTGCTTACCTGCAAAAAAGTGCACACCCCACTCATAGGATTCAAATACACAATGAGCATACACATGACCTGTCTACCACTTGGAGGATGTTAGTTTCCACTAACAATTTGCAATTTGTTAGGTACTCGTCCCTCCCACTGTCGAAGAAGTCTTTCCTCCATGGGAGGGGACCTAACACTAACTAAATTCTACCTATGCATATGCATAGCCTGGGCGCGCTACCAGTAAAATTGAGAATTGCGCAAAAAAAGTGGGATCAGCGCATCACCAGGCCGCCTCTGAATGGCCTCAGCTCAGAGATGCGCTGAGCCCCCAAAGAAACTGCAAACGCACCTTGAACCCAAACAGAGGCTCTGCATATACACCAAAGGAAAACTATTAAGTGGGAGCAGCTGACCAGAAATAAATCAATCAAACATAGCAAAGAAATGAACAGCGCTACTTAAAAACAGATGAGTGCTTACCTGCAAAAAAGTGCACACCCCACTCATGGGATTCAAATACACAATGAGCATACACATGACCTGTCTACCACTTGGAGGATGTTAGTTTCCACTAACAATTTGCAATTTGTTAGGTACTCGTCCCTCCCACTGTCGAAGAAGTCTTTCCTCCATCGGAGGGGATCTAACACTAACTAAATTCTACCTATGCATATGCATAGCCTGGGCGCGCTACCAGTAAAATTGAGAATTGCGCAAAAAAAGTGGGATCAGCGCATCACCAGGCCGCCTCTGAATGGCCTCAGCTCAGAGATGCGCTGAGGCCCCCCAGAAACTGCAAACGCACCTTGAACCCAAACAGAGGCTCTGCATATACACCAAAGGAAAACTATTAAGTGGGAGCAGCTGACCAGAAATAAATCAATCAAACATAGCAAAGAAATGAACAGCGCTACTTAAAAACAGATGAGTGCTTACCTGCAAAAAAGTGCACACCCCACTCATGGGATTCAAATACACAATGAGCATACACATGACCTGTCTACCACTTGGAGGATGTTAGTTTCCACTAACAATTTGCAATTTGTTAGGTACTCGTCCCTCCCACTGTCGAAGAAGTCTTTCCTCCATGGGAGGGGACCTAACACTAACTAAATTCTACCTATGCATATGCATAGCCTGGGCGCGCTACCAGTAAAATTGAGAATTGCGCAAAAAAAGTGGGATCAGCGCATCACCAGGCCGCCTCTGAATGGCCTCAGCTCAGAGATGCGCTGAGCCCCCCCAGAAACTGCAAACGCACCTTGAACCCAAACAGAGGCTCTGCATATACACCAAAGGAAAACTATTAAGTGGGAGCAGCTGACCAGAAATAAATCAATCAAACATAGCAAAGAAATGAACAGCGCTACTTAAAAACAGATGAGTGCTTACCTGCAAAAAAGTGCACACCCCACTCATGGGATTCAAATACACAATGAGCATACACATGACCTGTCTACCACTTGGAGGATGTTAGTTTCCACTAACAATTTGCAATTTGTTAGGTACTCGTCCCTCCCACTGTCGAAGAAGTCTTTCCTCCATGGGAGGGGACCTAACACTAACTAAATTCTACCTATGCATATGCATAGCCTGGGCGCGCTACCAGTAAAATTGAGAATTGCGCAAAAAAAGCGGGATCAGCGCATCACCAGGCCGCCTCTGAATGGCCTCAGCTCAGAGATGCGCTGAGCCCCCCCAGAAACTGCAAACGCACCTTGAACCCAAACAGAGGCTCTGCATATACACCAAAGGAAAACTATTAAGTGGGAGCAGCTGACCAGAAATAAATCAATCAAACATAGCAAAGAAATGAACAGCGCTACTTAAAAACAGATGATTGCTTACCTGCAAAAAAGTGCACACCCCACTCATGGGATTCAAATACACAATGAGCATACACATGACCTGTCTACCACTTGGAGGATGTTAGTTTCCACTAACAATTTGCAATTTGTTAGGTACTCATCCCTCCCACTGTCGAAGAAGTCTTTCCTCCATGGGAGGGGACCTAACACTAACTAAATTCTACCTATGCATATGCATAGCCTGGGCGCGCTACCAGTAAAATTGAGAATTGCGCAAAAAAAGTGGGATCAGCGCATCACCAGGCCGCCTCTGAATGGCCTCAGCTCAGAGATGCGCTGAGCCCCCCCAGAAACTGTAGCGCTGTTCATTTCTTTGCTATGTTTGATTAACAACTTTTTGTGTTTGCCTTCGCAGTGGTCTGTCTCTTTGATTGGGGCTTGTTTGATTGTTCGGGGGCCCAGGAGGTATAACATGTTTGTTAGAAAGCCTCTTTTTTCTAGCGTGTAGAGAACGCCTGGCTGTATGTAACATCTTTATAGCCCGTTTTAAAGCTCTAGACCTTTTGCTCAGACGTGTTTTATTTGTTTTTTTCAGGAGATTGCCAGTAATACCACTACCCAACATACATAGTCATGCATTGTCACAGCTATCTTTTTCATATAACACCACATATCTCATCAATTTGTCGTGCTTTTCACGTACCTCTCTTAAAGCGGCGGCATTTGAGGGTGATGGTATGGCTGTTTGTAAAATATAACTGTTCCAAACACTACATAATAAATCATTTGCCATAGCACTCACGCGATGATTGTTACTTCCCAAATACTCCAAGTCCTCCTGCGCTTGTCGCCCCCATAGGGCATAGGTTATAAGTTGCGGGAGCTGTGTTGGTGTGCTTGTATTTTCTGTTGCATTTGGTGAAGATCTTTCCCATAGGCCTTGGGTTATAAGCGGCGGCAGAGGCGCTCCTAGAGACCAGCTGACCAGCTAATTGCCTAGAGCGCCAGATTTATTGCAGGCGCACTTTGAGGGAAGAAAAAGTTTATTTTTCCTGTCCTTAGAGACTGAAAAATTAGGGAACGGAGATAAAAAGTTCAAAGGAAAGTCTTTGCTGCTCAGCCTCAAATAAGGAATCTACAAACCTTTTGTCTACAACACTTTGTATGGCATTCCCTAATGTTGTGTTATCTCCAGATCTAGAGTGTCTGTGTGCCTGCTGGAGGCTCCCACCCCTCCCTGTGCCAAAGAGGAAACATAAACACAGCAGAAGAGCATGTCTGTTGGAGGAGGTAATAACAAGCCATGCAAGACATGCCAGGAGTGCAGAGCTCCAGCTAGAGAAAATCAATCCCCAGACAGTTACGTTACTGGGCACTGACTTTGCAGCACTAGGGACATTTGTATTTCCTCACCAGACCCTATCACCTGAATGTGATGGCTTCCAGACTGATAAGGTACCCTGTGAATAGCAGGACTACTAGCTAAATGAAAAGCTTTAGTCACTGATTGAGCACACAAAAGGTTAAATTCTGGCTGCAGCTCAGGGGGGGGGGGGGGAAGGGGAAGCACAGCGGGACAGCAGGTCATCAGGATGTGAATAGAGTGACTTGCTGTATAAGATGCTGATCAGGCTGCCTATTCTTTGACCAAATCATAGACTGCAGTGCACACTGGGGAACTACAGGTACCAGCATGTCCTACTGTGATTATTTATGTGTCATGTATGGAATTATAGTTCATCTTCACAAAGAAATGCTGGTAATTGTAGATCTCCCAGTGGTTTATAAGGTTCTTACAAAGGTACAATAATGGATAATTGTTCATATACAAGTGATAATTAAGTTTTTTTTTTTTATAGCACTGACATCTCCTGCAGCACTTTACAGAGTACATAGTCATGTCACTGACTGTCCTCAGAGGAGCTCACAATCTAATCCTACCATAGCCATAGTCTAATGTCCTACCATATTATGTATTTATATAGCAGTGACATCTTCTGCAGCACATTACAGAGTACATAGTCATGTCACTGACTGTCCTCAGAGGAACTCACAGTGTAATCCTACCATAGCCATAGTCTAATGTCCTACCATATTATGTATTTATATAGCAGTGACATCTTCTGCAGCACATTACAGAGTACATAGTCATGTCACTGACTGTGCTCAGAGGAGCTCACAGTCTAATCCTACCATAGTCATAGTTAATGTCCTACCATATTATTATTATGTATTTATATAGCACTGACTTCTTCTGCAGCACATTACAGAGTACACAGTCCTGCCCCTGACTGTCCTCAGGGGATCTCACAATCTAATCCTACCATAGTCATAGTCTAATGTCCTACCATATTATTATTATACTGTATATTTATATGGCACTGATATCTTCTGCAGCACATCAGAGAGTACATAGTCATGCCACTGACTGTCCTCAGAGGAGCTCACACTCTAATCCTACCATAGTCATAGTGTAATGTCCTACCATATTATTATTATTATTATTATTATTATTATTATGTATTTTTATAGCACTGACATATTCTGCAGCACTTTACAGAGTACATAGTCATGTCATAGACTGTCCTCAGAGGAGCTCACACTCTAATCCTACCATAGTCATAGTCTAATGTCCTACTATATTATTATTATTATTATTATAATTATTATTATTATTATTATTATTATTATTAATTTATATAGCAGTGATATCTTCTGCAGCACATTACACAGTACATAGTCATGTCACTGACTGTCCTCAGAGGAGCTCACAATCTAATCCCACCATAGTTAAAAAGTCTAATATTCTCAATATAGGATTGTTTTGGGGGAAACCAGTTGACTTGTTAGTGTGTTTTAGGGATGTTGGGGAATATGAAGTGCCTAAATGAATTCCTGGGGAAGATAGTAACTCCATGCAGATTTTTGCCCTAACCAATGTTCAAACCTAGGAGTCAGCCCGTGGGGTCTGTGGCATGCAGAGCAGGGCGGCAGCTGAATTACGATTATTTTCCAGTGAAACGCAGCCGCATCACGATTATTTTCATAGGGAGGCACCACAAGGGGAAGGATGGGGGAGCATGTCGGGGCACCATGGGGGGGGGGCACCACAGGTTTTCTCGCCTGGAGTGCCAAGATGGCTAGAAGCGCCCCTGAGCGGCGGTGTGTATGTAGGGCTAAATGCACTTGTTGTAGGCGTTGGGGCTGTAGCGGCCATTTCTGAGGCATCACCGTCTATTCTTTGACGTTTGGCATCAGGTGTAGCAAAGATTCGTCTCTTTAAATTGTCTGTCTCAGCAGCTGCTATGGGCGTGTCCTGAACAGCGTAAAAAGCGGTGTTTAGTCTTTTGTTTATTGGCCCACCCCCATATTTGAGATGCGGTGGGTTAGTTGTGTTTTCACAAATCGGTGATAGCGGCGTTGTCCTTATCGGTCCATTATTCCTTTGTTGCGTAGTTGGTTCTCTCATGACAGTTGATGTTGTGGGTTGATTGACCATTGATGGGGGCGTCTGTCTGAAGGCGGACAGCGACGCATTAATTCTTTTGTGGTTCTCTTTTAATTTTTTTGCTAGAAGTAAAAATAAACAAAATATAAAAATTAATTACACCGCCAATTTCCCAACCAGACACAATGCATTAAAGCTTTTAGATCTCATAAAAAGAATCACATTACATATTTCAGCTTAGATAAAACATACACTTACGTGCATTAGGAGCGGCTCCGCCAGTTTTCTTCCCCTGCCCTCTTCCTTTTGGACATGAATTCGGTTTACTACGTCTTTTTTCTGCGCATGATTTCGATAACCCACTTTTTCCTTCTGCAAGTGCAAATTAACAAGATATAAAGCTCTATAGACAACACATTTATTCCAAACGATATTTCACATTAAATATTACAGCCTGCATAAAATGATACTTACGTTTCTTAGTTTCTGTCACTGGTGCGACCTCTTCCTGTGTGACTGTTTGTGTCACCGATCCGTCCTCATCCTGTGTATCTGTTAAGTCAATTAGGTCGGATTTCACCACAATCCTGCAGGATGGCGTTGTAGTTGTTGTTGTGCCCAAGGATATTACAGCTAATTCGGCATTAGTTGTTACAACCCTAAAAGGGTCTGGAACTAAAATGAAAAAAAAAAAATAATAATTAATAAAATAAATATAAATAGGTCATTATACGCAAACCATAAGGCTATTTACTGCGAGATATACATATTTAAAACACATTTAGCTATTTTAAAAAATCGTAGCACGCGCTTACTGTTTATTTCTCTCTCTGACGCATGATTGGCAAATTCATGAAAACTCTCAAGCACACTCTCTTCATCGAATACTATAGTAGAAAGAAAACAAACATTTTTTTTTTTTGATAATTGTAGGTGGCTATTCGAAATTAAAAACAACACTGTACTACCAAAAACAGCATTCATATGTAAACTTACACATCTGCGAATCTGGGATGTCATCATAATAACCGTTCCATGAGCTGTCAGGAAAGTATTGCGCCATCTATAAATATAAAAATGGATGCTGTAATCGTCCAACATATTATAGCAAATTACTAATATTGGGTACTACAGCCATAGAAAAAAATACAAAAGCTTATAGAAACCTATAAGTATTCTGTACACACAAATTTTCCAACAATATCAAAAGCCAGGCTATTTATCGTTGCTATGTGCGTAGAAAAAAAACACAACAACCATAAAAAACATTAAAAAAACAAACATAAAAAAAACTAAATATTTGTGCTTGGGGGAAAAACAAAAACAAAAAACAAAAACAAAAACAAAAAACAAAGCATATATAGGTCTATAATTGTTTTGTGCGCGCATATTTACCAACTACATAAAAACATAGCTATAAATTATAAAGTATATTGAGGAAAAATAAAAAAACTAACCTTCTTTCCTTAGCTGTAGAAAGTTCTAAAGCACGCGTTTTGGTAGTCAGCGGTAAACGATGTCGATGGGGCCTTTGGTATTCAAGGTTGTGACGGCTTTGAGTGTTTGCTCCAAGCTGTAACTTTAGCTTTCTTGGTCCGTCTTATTTATGCTAGGTCTATCATCTTATCTGAGTTCGGCAGCCAATAAAAAGTGCCCTTTTATTTTGTTGCGTAAGCTACAACCCCTCTGCATGCTTTTTGCTGAGTGGTCTAGAAGACGTGCATGCTTTTTTGCTGAGTGATTGCTGAGTAGCCTAGAATCCACGCGGGTGCTTTTTGTTGCGTAATTGCTGAATGGTCAAACACTCTACATAAATAAAATATGTTATATTCAAAGGGGCATTCTCTTTGCTGAATTTGTGATAACCACACAAACTGTATAGAGATATTTTATTTCTCTATTAATAATTTTATTGACTACTTTTCAGATTTAAAAACTTACAGTGCAAACCTACACACACACCTTTTATTAAAACTATTAAATATACCCACAGAGCATCTTAACTTTACATGTTGTATGTAATTGTGGATACATAAATGCTATTTTGTTGGCTATTAGTAATCCCATTTAATTTAAAGATTGATTCTCTATTAATAATTTCATTGACTAGCTTTCAGATCATTTAAAAACCTGCCAGGTAACCCTAAACACGCCTTTTATTTAAAATATTAAATATACCCACAGACGATCTTAGAGTTATATAATTTTGAAGAAATAAAGGCTATTCTCTATTAGTAATCACATATAATTTAAAGATTGTGCACTTTTTTTTTTTTTTTGCCCATGTGATATTTTGCTGAGTGTAATACAAGCCATGTGCTTTCTTTTTGCTGCGTGTGGGGTATTGCACAACCTGTATATAGACAGCCTATTTTGCTGTGGATTGTGTTTTTTTTCACAGTGACACCCTGTGTGTGTGTTCTAATAACTTAAAACAACTCCCAACCATAAGCTCAGAGTAGATAAGAGGTGTTATCTAAAAATCCTGATCGTGCATTTTGCAATGTGTAGAGGGATGCTGATGACAGAACAAAAGACAGACCCTCAGATGTGATGAAATTACATTTTTTTATTAACCAAGTTTATTGTACATTGTCAAAATAGCATTCTGTTCATTTAAACACATTTATTGTACGTTGTCAACATAACAAACACATGATTGATTGTAGTAACAACAGTTCATTTTACTTTTGAATCTACGACCCACAAATGCTTGTACAAAAGCGTCATTAGTTTTAAAATTATTGTCAAATCTTTTCAATAACTCTTCTAGCTTATATCCTCTGGCTAGGTGATGGAGCATATAAACGCAGTAATGCCCGCACACAGCGCTATCTGTAGACTGCAGCTGTTTATTGTTATAGGTGATACAGTCAGAATTCCTGTTTAAGAACTGTATGAAATCCTTAGGAAAGATGATATTATCTGGCGACATTCCATAACTGTCAAAAAAAAGTGATGTATCCTCGTTCAATAACATTATTAAAATCCAGTGCTGCCCCCAACGCGAAGAAGGATCTGTATTCACAATATACGCAGGTCTCTGAACGATCTTATATGTCGGTAAAAAAATCACACGGTATTACACCTCTAAAGATTCGTCTAGTGCAAGAATCGGCTTTCACAGCGTTCTCGATTTCAAAATTATTCATTATTGTTAATAATCATATAGAACTTCTCTTTTATGGTTGATTTCAATAACGTTATCGTTTAAAGAGTACACAATTCATGTTCAGGGTTGTTGGGGTGGGGTCGGAAAAACGTAGTTCTGCCCTCAGGTTACCCGTTTTTACTAGAGAAAAGTGCCCTGACCCCGCTTCTTGATCCGGCGTTGTGTCAAACGCGAACAGGGTGTAACCATTCATGTATTCCGACCTGTCAAACGATGCGTTGTCAGCTTTTTGTTTGCCTGTGATGTGCACCAGCGCCATATACTCGCGTATTGCCGTTTCTGCCTGAAAGTTAGGCTGGAAAGGTTTTGCAGGTATCTGTTGACCGTCTAAATACAGGCAGGCATAATTTACATTATAGTGACCGAACTGCAACGGGTTTCTCGGGTAGCTTCCAGAAAATTCTTCATTTCCTACCAGAGCGAGTATCACGATTTTTGGTATATTGCCGAGAAATAGATTTTCATGGTTGGAAATTCGTGTCCCGGCTGGTATACTGTATACTTTGAGACACGCCCGGTCAATGGCGTACTTTGCGTTAGCGGTTAACAGCGCCTGGCTGTGACCGATCCTCACGGCTGGTGAGACTTGAACCCTTTTAATATATAACGACGCTGTTTGTATCTGCACTTTAAACGCCTCAGCTTCAGCACTCATAAGGCAAAAAGAGTCTTTATTCCTGGTGAGTTTAATCTTCAGGTCTAGCCCATTCAGGACCAGCTTTGGCTGATTAAAGATATCGGCGTAAATTGGACCCACTAGTTCGACGCTTCTGGACCGTGCTGTAAATTGCGCTCTTTTGATGAAGCCTGCATTGTTACCGTCCAGCGCACGGTCATCAAAATGTCCCGCTGTATCCTTATATAATAAACCGGCTGTAAACTGTGTCGCCAAAGTCTGTGCGTTATAGTTTAGAAGTGTTTCTATATAGGCTCTGTAGGTATACAGATTATCGCTTGTAGATATTAATCGATCGCCGAGTGATATATCTAGCTGACTGAAAAGACTGGCTATAGGGTAATTAACCAATGCTACACGAGCGCCATCTTGCAGGAGCGTGTTGTCCGCTTTAAGTATTCGGCAGGTGATATGTAGCAAGGTATTATTTAAGTCGTAATAATATTCGCCGCTTCCGAATATAAAGAATTCCAAGGGAGTGCCGTCAGCTATTGCGGCGATAGGGTGTATTTCTACATAAATAGATTTTTCTATACTTGTTTGTGTCGGTGGTATTTGAAAGATATCCAATTCTGATTTGGCATACTCGGTCGAGCAGTCGTGCACGAAAGCCATGTCGCCGATTTAAAAGATGTCGCCTGGTGAACGAGCTGGTGATTTCTGCCTTCTGCGCTTCTTGCGACCATTGGTTTTATTGAGAAAAGGTGGAAGAACTATGCTGTCAATATGTCTTTTTCGTTTACGTTGTTTTTTGCGTATATACACAACACCTGACCCGTCCTGCTCTTGTTTTGAACGATTGATTCTATCCATGACAGCCGTTGACACTGACGCTACGGCATCTTTAGCAATGTTTTTGGCTGCTGTTTTTACATGCGGCTTTACAAGTTCAATGCCTTTTCTAAACAGAGGAACAACCCTACGGAATAACCCTCTGAATAGACCTGCTAGGCCCGAACCATGCATAAATTCCTCTCCCTGGAAACCTTCCAATCCATAGCCCGCTTGCGCAAGGTAATATCGCGTGTAGATATTCGGGTCTCCATACAACTTCTGCGACAACATTTCAATTCGCTGTTACGCGCCGTTGTCTGAAATGAAGTCTCACAATGGATTTTCCGTACTTAAACCTAACAGGTTTCCCTTGATCGGTTTGAATTGAAATGGTTACTGAATCGAAGTGGTGCTTGCAGAGTGGTATATAGTCGGGTCTGCTGTATCTTTGTGTGCTTATCCCACCACCTTTCCCGCTGATTTCAACGGTCCTTAGTAATTGAACGTAGGCATCCCCTACTAGCTGATGTTCTATTATATCTGTGTACACAAAGAGTGTATAAAATCCTGCTCTGATATCAGGGTAGAATATTTTGGTGTTTTGGGGTGTTTGGCTCTGATCTGGTTGGTAGTAAGGATGGTGACCAGCTTTTAGACGTTTCAGCTGATCAGGTGTTGGTACAGGTAAACCTAATATATGCCCCAATTTTTTACCCGGTATGAAAAAGTGTGTGGTTGAATTATACAGGCTAACAGTTCTTTCCGCTTCATCATAGGTCAATTTAATCTGGTCCAGGGGTAGCTTTGCTTTTTCGAGTCTATGATTAACTCCTTTGATAAGATTGTCAATAGTGTGATAATACCCGGCTCTAACATAATAATCTCTTAACGGTTCTCCACGTTTCCCGGCGTGAAAAATACCCTCGGGCACTTCAAAGGTATACCATGAATGCGGATACTGTATTTCGGTGATTGCTACTTCCCACGCGCCACGAAGGTCCACAGATTTAGCCAATTTAGTTGTATAGGTTGAGATGGTATTCTCTGGGTAAATTTTTGATGAGGCATTGCACGGTAGTGTAATAAAAAAGGAATCCGTCTGCATATTTTATATATCGGTCAGCTGGTTTTCTGGAATTCACTCGTTGAATTTTTCAGGGTATCCAAGCCACTTAACTAGGTACAAATTTTTACCCTTCACTCGTTTTTTTCTTATAATTTTTTCTATCCGATAAATTCTGTTTTTATGAAGCGGCACTTTTTGTAGCTCATCATCATAGAACGATCCCTCAATGACTTCCCCAGCCAGATCTCTCAACTTATAAAGAGGCCTGAGACCTCTAGTGTTGATAGCTTGTATTGTAAAGATCTCTTCCGTGTAGCTTTGCTCATAACCTTTTGTAAATATACTTTTATAACAGGAAATTCTCACGTGGTCACCAACTGCAAGCGCCGGCTTAATCTTTTTAATAGATGTATAATCTTGGTACAGATTTTTCCAGATTAACAAAGAATTGTTTTTTGTAACGGACGCTGGCTTGCATCGTATAGAGGAGTGGTATGTGTTATTATAACTTGTTAAGATCTTTTGTAAATTATCGATGTATCGGTATGTATTTCGGTGTCTGAGATAGCGCCACAGCTTGGTTTTCAAAGTGCGATTAAAACGTTCTACGATGGCTGCCTTGACTGTGTTTGTTGTAAAAAAAATGTTTTATTCCACGCTCTGCACAAAGCTTTTTCATAGGTTTATTCATGAATTCTCGACCTCTGTCGGTTTCTAGTTTTCTGGGTATTCGATCGCTAGTGCGAAATATGTACTCAAAAGCCTTAGCCACAGTTCCCCCAGCTTTATTGCGCAGCCCAACACACCAAGCATATTTAGATAAAACATCTATGACCGATAAAATATATTTCACACCGTCGTTGTAACTTGAAAAATCTATCATAGACACCAGGTCCGCCTGCCATTGTGCGTCTATATCTGAGACAACAATTTTGTTAGTTTTAAATTTTTTCTTAATAGGTTTAAACAAAGTATATGTGTCTTGTCTATTAAGCCAGTTTTTGACAGCTTTCCTGCTCAATCCATACTTCCGAACAACTCTATGCAGGCTGTCGACACCGCCATAAGAACCGGCGGCTTTTAAATTATAATAATGCTTTCTCAAAATTTCTTTGGTAGAAGGCATTTGCCTGCTTGTGGTTTGCCTGTCAGTCATGCTTAATATATAGTGGGGCGGTGTTTCACTGTGTGGGCTGGGGCAAGAGTGTGACAAAGGGGCGGGGAAAGGGTGTGAAAAAGGGGCGGGGCACCTGTCACTTTGAGTTTGATGTGACATGTCTAAGTACTCTACTGTCCCTAATAGCTAAACACACCTCCAGATCTGCTGGTATGCAATTATGTGTCAGCTTGTTAATATTACAAATCCAAACTAATCCAACATGCATACAGATGGTTTTTGATTGGTTGAGCCTTAGCAGTTCATGGCATGGATTAAAACCTCCTTAGCGGTATGCCCGACACTGTGTCGGGCATACTGCTCTGTGGCCCCAGGAGTCCCCCATAAATAAATAAATGTGCTAAATGGCTATAAATCCTTTAGCTAGCACTAGGCTAGCTAGTAAGAGTCTTCGGTACCTTCTGATCGCCGCTTATCCCCCGTGATCCCCCCATTTATACAAATCAAATATCGCTTTATTGGCATGACCAAGCTTCAATACAGGCATTGCCAAAGCAGGGGGAATGAGGGACATAAGATGGGATGGGGTGGGGTGCAGTGAGTTAGCAGTTCGTGGACATTTTGGGGGGGGGGGGGGAGTTTACAGTTAATTTATGCTCCTCTCAGTCTGTGGCATGCTGTGACATAGTGTGCAGCGATTGTCACTGCGGATTTCTCTTCTCCTAGTAGAATGCAGTGTTTTCTCTCATCCTCTAATGTGTGAAAGTCTGGAAATAGTCCCATCAGTTTCTTAAAGAAAGTTTCCCTGGTATCGGTATATTTGGGGCAGTGCAGCAGGAAGTGATTTACGTCCTCGAGGGTCTTCTGCTCACAGTGTTGGCACAGTCTCTCCTCCCTGGGTTTGTATGTCTGTCTGTGTCTCCCAGACTCTATTTCGAGGTTGTGAGTACTCAGTCTGTAGATTCTCAGGATTTTCCTCTCTTAAAGGTTTTAGAGCTTTTCCAGGTATGGGGCTATTTTATATTCTCTTTGTAGAGACTGGTATATGGTTAGCTTTTGTGACTGTTATATTTCATTCCTCCATTTATCTACATAGTCCTCTTTGCTCTTGGCTGTGGTGTGCTCTTGATGGGACTTGTGGGTCTGAGTTTGGAGGGACCAGAGAGTTGACAACTTCTTTCAGGGCACATGGCTTTTCTTGGTCTTCATTGTGCAGCATGGCTTTGTAGTGGGGCGAGTCGGGCCTGCTGCTCTGTAGATGGGCCCAGTAGGACAACACTCTCTTTTGTATCTCAAACAGTAGTGGGAATCTACCCAGCTCAGCTCGGCAGGCATTGGTTGAGGTACTCCGATGGACCTGGAGGAGGTGTTTGCAGAATTCCAGGTGGAATATTTCTGGGGGGATAAGATTCCCATTTTGAATTATCTGAGTAGGTGATGGGGCCCCATATTTCGCTTCCATAGAGTAGAATTGGGGTGATGACACTATCAAAGACTTTCAGCCAGACCTTCACTGCTGGTTTGAGGTGATACAGTTCTTTCCTGATGGCATAGAACGTTCTGCAAGCTTTGGCTTTCAGGGCCTCTATGGCTGATTTAAGACTTCCATGTTGGTTGATTTCCAGACCAAGGTAGGTATATTTGTCAGTTCTGCTGATTTCACAGTCGTTTAGTGTAAAGGATGGGCTCTGGGCTGACCTTGTGTTTTTTCTCTGGAACACCATGGTTTTGGTTTTCTTCAGATTAATGGGGAGTGCCCATGGTGTGCTGAATTTCTCCAGGATTCCCAGCTTGTCTTGTAGACTTTCTTTAGTTGATGATAGCAGCAAGATGTCATCTGCGTACAGTAGGAATTTCACTGTTGTGTCATGCAGGGTGAGTCCTGGTGCTGGTGAGGCCTCTAGGGCTGAGGCTAATTTGTTGATGTATATGTTGAAAAGTGTTGGACTCAGGCTGCAACTCTGTCTTACCCCCTGACCCTGGAGGAAAAAAGATGTTCTTTTCCCATTCACTTTCACACTGCACTTGTTCCTAGTGTATGAGCTCTTTATGACATTGCATGTTTTCCCTCCTATTCCGCTCTCTAGGAGTCTCAGGAACAAACCTGGATGCCACACTGAGTCAAAAGCCTTTTTAAAGTCCACAAAGCAGGCAAATATTTTTCCCTTTCTTCGTCTGTGTACATGGTGCTTGATAAGGGTGTGCAGGGTGTAGATGTGGTCGGTGGTGCGATGATTTGGCATAAAACCTGCTTGGCTCTTACTGATGACATTGTGCTGTGTGAGAAAGGTGAGGATTCTCTTATTCAGGATACTGCTGAATAGTTTTCCCAGTGTGCTGCTCACACAGGTGCCTCTGTAGTTGGCTGGGTCATAGCGATCTCCACTCTTGTAAATGGGAGTTATAAGTCCTTCATTCCAGACTTCAGGGAAGTAACCGGCGTACAGGACCAGGTTGAATAGTTTCCATATTGCAGCATGGATTTCTGGGGTGCCAGATCTGATCATTTCTGATAGGATTCCATCTGTGCCACTAGCTTTTTTTTCCTTGCATGGATTTTATCTTCTCTTTTACTTCCTCCAGTGTGAAAGGTGTGTCAAGTGGGTTTTGAAAGTCTTTAACCTTCTCCTCCAGGTTCTTTAATTTGCTGAATATTTGTGATTGATCTGGGCTGAGTTCTTTTATAGGAATATCACTGTATAGATCTTTGAAGTATTGTAGCCAGACTTGGCCATTTTGGATGTGCTGATTATTTTGTTTGGGTTTTTTGCCAATTTGTTTCCAGGTCTCCCAAAATTAGTTGTCTTGCAGGGATTCTTCAAGCCGTTGGAGTCGATTTGGACGTGGTTTTGTTTTTTCTTTTTAACCACTTTACCCCCGCGCGTACGTATTTCTCCGCCCCTTTTTCCATCCTTTAAAAACCAGGGATGGAAAAACACGTACTTTCCGCGTTCCCGACGCTGCCCGCGCTCCCGCTCGTAAACACGCCGCCCGCCGCTAGTAAAACCGCCGCCGCCCGCTCGCCCAGAGATCAATGAACGGGAAAATCCATTCCCGTTCGTTGATCTAAGCCCCGCAATGATCAGCTGCTCTCCTATGGGCAGCGCGATCATTGTGAGAAAAAACTCACGTGTCCAGCCTCCTTATTCTTCCTCCAAGCTTCCGGAAGGAAGCTTGGAGGTCGCATTAAAACAAAAAGTTACTGTGGCCATCTTGTGGCCAAATAGTAAACTACACCCTACACATTTTTCACATACAAATAAATGACTTTTACACATAAAATTAACTCATTACCTCCCACACTTCCCATTTTTTTTTTTTTTGTAATTAAAAAAAAATTAAAAATTTACAATTAAAAAAAATACATAAATAGTTACCTTAGGGACTGAACTTTTTAAATATTTATGTCAAGAGGGTATAACACTGTTACTTTATAAACTATGGGCTTCTAATTAGGGATGGACGCAAAACTGAAAAAAATGCACCTTTATTTCCAAATAAAATATTGGCGCCAAACATTGTGATAGGGACATAATTTAAATGGTTTTATAACCGGGACAAAAGGGAAAATACGTTTCATGGGTTTTAATTACAGTAGCATGCATTATTTAAAAACTATAATGGCCGAAAACTGAAAAATAATTATTTTTTTCCCCACATTTTTCCTATTTTCCCATTAAAACACATTTAGAAAAAAATAATTCTTGGCATAATGTCCCACCTAAAGAAAGCCTAATTGGTGGCGAAAAAAACAAGATATAGTTCATTTCATTGCGATAAGTAATAATAAAGTTATAGACGAATGAATGGAAGGAGCGCTGAAAGGTGAAAATTGCTCTGGTGCTCAGGGGGTAAAACCCCTCAGTGGTGAAGTGGTTAATGGTTGCTTTATATTGACGTTGTGCGGCGTCATGTGCTGCCCTTAATTCTATGTTGTTTGGATCTCTGTGTTTTTTGTTTGATATGGCTCGTAGGTTGTTTCTTAGTGACTTGCATTCACTGTCGAACCGTTTGTTTAAGTTATTCTTTGATGGTCTCTTTTGGGCAATCCTTCTTATGTTGGCTATTTCTGCAATGGTGTGTAATATCTGGTTGAAGTCCTTTGCTGCTTGCTGCACACCTTGTTGATCAGGGTTGTAGGTATACATTTGATAGTCCAGAAGTACAGTAGCTGTATTGCTTCTGGTCTGTTGAGAGTCTCCTTGTACTTTATGGTTGATTCTCTGGACCGTTTAAAAGTGGGTGGTAGGTTACACAGGCTTGATATGTGCATAGATTAGCCTTGCTACCCAAAACTTAACCCCACACCCTAACACTAGAAATAAAAACAGGACTGCTTCTTAATGAATGGAATTTTATTAAGGCCAAAGCAGCCCTTCAATTTTGATAAACAAATAACTCGGTATAAAATATATATGTAAAACGTAATACGAATAACAGGAAAAACTGTAAACGTGTTAGGGGAAGGGCTTCGGGATATTTTAACCAGAATCAGAAAAAACTTCTTTGCAATTCAGCCTGCAATCTGCCGGCCCCCGCCGTATGGACCGACTCAGGGACAGCTGCATGTACGATCCTCAAGTTTCTCTTAGTAGACACCCTTCGCAATCCTTCAAACCCGAGGTGGGAAATTTTAATTGCCCCCACCATCATTAATTGTGACCAATCTCTGGAGCCCTACACCCTGCCAGCTGCAATGATGTAACCACCACCACCAACACATAAACTCAAAAACAAAACAAAACCAAATCAAAGAGGGAGGGTGGGTGACAAACGCGTCCTGCTGCCTCAATGTCCCCTGTGCGTCTGCTTCCCCTCCGCCAACGTCACTTCCCTTGCCTCAATTCTGCTGCTCACTTCCCCTAATTATGCGCTCATACGCGCAAACCCGGCCAGCAGACTTGCCCGCCCCCCCTTATACATTAACCCCTGCCTGCAATCTAGCCCCTATCATGGGGCCCAGCGCTCAACTCGCTGCGCTGCCTTGCTATGGGCCATGCTTGATATGTGCATAGATTAGCCTTGCTACCCAAAACTTAACCCCACCCCCTAACACTAGAAATAAAAACAGGACTGCTTCTTAACGAATGGAATTTTATTAAGGCCATAGCAGCCCTTCAATTTTAATAAACAAATAACTCTGTATAAAATATATATATATAAAACTTAATACGAATAACAGGAAAAACTGTAAACCAGTTAGGGGAAGGGCTCCGGGATATTTTAACCAGAATCAGAAAAAAACTTCTTTGCAATGCAGCCTGCAATCTGCCGGCCCCCGCCGCTTGGACCGGCTCAGGGACAGCTGCATGCACGATCCTCAAGTTTCTCTTAGTAGACACCCTTCGCAATCCTTCAATCCCGAGGTGGGAAATTTTAATTGCCCCCACCATCATTAATTGTGACCAATCTCCGGAGCCCTACACCCTGCCAAACCACACAGGCGTGAAACCTTACGGCCGTGAGGCCCACAAATAAAGTGCCCTCTGTATGCCATCGCCCAGCACCAAAGTCCATAGATCCATCCCTGTGTCGTTGAGGTGAACCCCACATGGGCAAATAAGAAACAGAAGTTCCCTATAGAAACCGCACCACTCAAAAAAATGTATCAATGTAATCAAATCTTTATTCAACAAAAATAATAAAAACACTTAAAAACATTGGAAGGCAGCCATGCCAAAACAATCCAATAATGGATAATATATAATACAAAAATCTCATCCAATTGGGAACTCCAGCCCCTCTCCAAACGACTCAAAGCCTCCATGGTCAATTAGTACATCAATATTGAAAAAGGCCACTCATCCAACCGTCAACTGTAATACGAGCCAAAAAAATGGGATGTGCTGTAGCCCTGAAAAAGACCAAAAGACGGTCAAAAACTAAACCATGACATACACACACAATCTGGCAAGCACCATCTACCACATAAATGATTATAAGATGTAATGGTATATGAGTGTGCAGAAAGGAACTGTAGAAACTCACATGGGCAAATAAGAAACAGAAGTTCCCTATAGAAACCGCACCACTCAAAAAATGTATCAATGTAATCAAATCTTTATTCAACAAAAATAATAAAAACACTTAAAAACATTGGAAGGCAGCCATGCCAAAACAAACCAATAATGGATAATGTATAATACAATAATGACATGTTAACCATAAGGCTAATAATAATACAAATGTGAAATGCATGTAGCCAACAACAAAACAATTGAATGTAGAAGAAATCAATAGCAGCAACACTATAAAAGTGTAAATCAAACAATATATATGTGCAATTAAACAGTGCAAAGAAGATCCCATGAAAGGACAAAGATAGCAATATGTGCAAACAGCATGAGAAAATAAGGTGCAGATAGTGCATAGGACAGTGTCAGGACACTGAAAGAAAGTGCTCGTGCTTACCAATATATAGGTCAGTAAAGGAAGAGGGGCATGGTGTCCACCTATTACCGTCGCGATTCGCCGCTCTCTCGAATCTGGCGGCTTCCACTGGGCTTAAACACTTCTAAGCAAACTCGGCTTTTAAAGGGATAGACCTAATGAATTGGGCGGGGCCAGGAAACGTCACCTAACAACATCATGTGCACGGCCGTGGACATCCAGGGAACTTCGACAGCGCTGAATAGCGCTATGTCACTTCCCCCTCCTGACCTAAAGGATTATGGGTAATGTAGTTGCCAATCAAGATTAAAAAAGATTAAATAAAGATAGAAAATGGCTGCAAACAGCCAAAAATGAATACAGTACATAAATATAAGAAAAGGCTCCACAGAATACGTACTAAAGTAGAGAAAATAACATATAATAATCAGAATCCGTGCAACGGCACTACTGAAAATGATTTATATACAGTTGAACGCAGAAACAATAACAATATCGCCATCTAGTGGCTAAAAATTGTATATACTCCAAATATATCAGTAATTAAACAAAGCCAATACAAATGTAATCACATCTTGAGTAAACCGTAACGTGAGGTCAGGAAACACTTCAGAGATTTTCCAGAATTCCCAAAGGACGGACTGCTGGTCCTCATTCTTATTCAAGGAAGTAGTCAGACGTGTCCCACAGACACAAGGACACCAGGGGTAAAGCCAACTACAATGCAAAAGTGTAACGATTGGTGTCAGCACGCAGAGAGAATCTGATTATTGGTGATCTGCAGTATCACCAAGAATACAGATATATGCCCGATTATTGATGATCTGCAGAATCACCGATAATCAGATATATTGCTAACCTCTGGACACCTATAGGTATGTGAGTGTTTGGTGTAACAGTAATACTTTGAGTGATGCACCTGCTGAGCAGGCGATATACAGTCAAGAGACACTGCTCTGGGAGCACCGGAACCTTCCAGCAACCTGAGGCTCTCCAAGGGGAGGAGTCAGGCTGGAGACAGGAAGGGCCAGAGAGTGAGTGACACCTAAGGGTGGATGTCACTATATGATCTGGAGACTATCTCTTAAGGGGAGAGATAGCTCTCGAGGTCGGCCAGGCCGGGTCGGCAACACACTGACAGATAAAGTACAAAGACAGAAGGCTGATTCGGTATCCAAGTCAAACAGGGTCTGGCAACGGATATCAGATATACGAGGTACCGAATCAGAAGACAGAGGAGTAGTCGGAAAAGCTATAAGTCATAACAGATATCAAACAATGCCTAGTCTGGGTGTGAGGTCCTTGGTCTCTACACCCCGGAACTAGTCTAAAGCATAACAGAATGATTTGCACAAGTTCCCTAGACTTAGGTGCGAGATCCGTGGTCTCAGCACCCTGGAACTAGTCTGGAGTATAACACAGATGATAATACAGTTCCCTAATCTTGGGTGCGAGGTCCGTGGTCTCAGCACCCTGGAACTAGTCTGGAGTATAACACAGATGACAATACAGTTCCCTAATCTGGGTGTGAGGTCCTTGGTCTCTACACCCTGGAACTATCTTAAGCATAAACAGAATACAATTCAAATAATCTGGCTAAGTGTGAATTCCCAGGTCCACCTGGTTCAAACTCACTGAAGGATCTGACTAGGTCTGAGTGCTTCCACGTAGTGATCGCAACGGCAGACAACTTGCAAGTGTCCAGCAGGAACTATATACGGTGTAGTGCTCTCCAGCACCACCCCTAATTGCTCAACCAATCGTATCCTGCTCTGGAGTCAGCTGATCGGCGTGGTCAGCTGACTCTTCCTGCTTAGTATAAGAATTCTGCCTCTCAGCGCACACGCGTGTATTCCTAAGCCTATGTGCACTAACAGACTCAGCCACACCAGACACATGCTGCCGCGTGCAATCCGCCGCACTGGACGTGGAACCAGCCGCCTTACTGTTGTTGCATGCGGCGGCTTTTCCGCGTTCTGCCTTGCTACCAAACACACGCTTCCGCGTGCAAACCGCCGTGCTGGACGCGGAACCAGCCGCCTTACTGTTGTTGCATGCGGCGGCTTTTCCGCGTTCTGCCTTGCTACCAAACACACGCTTCCGCGTGCAAACCACCGCACTGGACGCGGAATCAGCCGCCTGCTCAGAAGCACATGCGGCGGCTTTTCCGCGATCTCTCACAAAAAGACAGAAGGACACAAATGTCAGTAAAACATTCAATCATGTCAGGTCCCGACCCAGAACACTCTACATCCGAAATTACACAAAAACTCACACAAATCCGTGTCCCTGAGTATATCCACTCAGCAATAATTATTTTAAAAGGATGTGCAACAGGACAAAAAGGCAGATCTAGGAGGACTACTTACCCATCCTCCATATAAGGAAGAAAGAATGTAGTTAGGCATGAGAAGAGTACCCCACAAATCGGCCACAGTGTGATAAAAAACACACGTATATGGCAGAGGGGACTCACTTACCACAGGTCCCCATCCAATCAGATACCAGAATGTGAAACAAGGTACACAACACAAAAACAAATCAGGAAGGACTACTCACTCATCCTCCATATCTAGAAACATAGGTTATTAGGCAAGGCGAGAACACCCAGATCTTCCACAGTGTAATCAAGAAGCGAACATATACGGCAGAGGGGACCCACCCACCACAGGTCCCCATCTCCCCAAAAAATACACTATTAGTGCAGGAACCCAAGAAACGAGAAGTCCTCATTCAAACCTACCGGAGACCTTGAACCCAAGTCATAGATCCACTTTGTTTCGTGTTTCAAAAGAGATGACATTGCCGCCCCTGGAAGATAAAACAATACGTTTGAGGCCACAAACTGTCCACCCGATACTACTACCCCCATGGACTTTTAATGCATGTTCAGCCACAGGGGTGAGGACTTTGCCTTCCTCGGCATCCCTTTCTGCCAAACGTATGGTAGAAAGGTGTTTCTGTATCCTTGTTTTCAACTCATTTTTAGTCTGGCCTACATAATAAAGATTGCAGGGACATCTCAGTAAATACACAACTGCCTCTGTTTGACAATTCATAAACTCATTAATGCGGTGAACTTCATTAGTTTTGGGACTCAGAATCTCTTTAGTAGGTATCATCAGCAGACAAATACTACATCGGTCACATGGGTAACTCCCTTTTGCTCCATGACCTAAGTTCTGTGACCTCTGAAAGTGGCTCCTGCAGAGTTGTTCTTTAAGGTTCAGTGCTCTTTTGGCTGTTAAGGAAGGCCTTGCCGAAATATACTTTTTCAAAACAGGGTCAGTATGTAAGATCGGCCAGTGCCTAGATAAAACTTCCCTCAAACCGTTCCAGCATGTGTTGAAGGGTGTACACATCCTTACCGTATTGTCGGTAACTCTCCTCTTGCCATAAAGTAACTCCTCTCTTTTTGAGTGAAGTGCCCTCCGATAAGCTTTCTTGATGGTGCCTTTGGGGTAGCCTCTCTGAAGGAACCTCTGCTCCAAATCCAAAGCCTGCCTTTTAAATTCCCTGTCATCTGAACAATTTCTCCGAAGCCGCAGGAACTGTCCAGTTGGGACGTTGTTCTTTAGTTGTGTGGTGTGGAAAGATCCATAATGTAACAGGCCATTTACTGCCGTCGACTTCCGGAACAATGTGATCCCAATTTGTCCAGTTTCTGTGAAGTAGAGATGCAAATCTAAGAAATCAACTGAATCCCCCGATATATTGGACGTCAGGACAATATTTTTATCATTATCTCCAAGCTGCAATATGAACTCCTTTGCCAAACATTCAGGCCCATCCCATAGTATCAGTATATCATCTATAAAACGGTAACACCCCAAAATATTGGGGTGGTACCGTTCCATGGTGGGGCCCCACACTACTCCTCTCTCCCACCACCTCAAAAATAAATTGGCTATGGCAGGAGCGCACTTGGCGCCCATTGACACACCATGCGTCTGAAGAAAGTATTGACCATCAAAAATGAAAAAGTTGTGAGATAATATAAATCGCAAAAGGTCAATTAAAAAACGATTAAATTCAACCTTAACTGTTGTAGTCATAGATAGAAAATACTGTACAGCTCGGCAGGCATCGTCATGGTGGATGTTAGTGTAGAGTGATTCTACATCCAGAGAGATAAACAATGTACCTGAGGGAACAGAAATATTATTAAGTTTCGATATCAAATCCAAAGAATCACATACATATGAATCCAATGTCGTAACATGTTCTTGAAGGAAAAAGTCAATAAAACTACAACCTTTCTCAATCAAACTCCCGATACCCGAAACTATCGGGCGGCCTGGAGGCCAGTTTAGGTTTTTATGCACTTTCGGTAACAAATAGAAAGTGGGCACCACTGGTTCAATGGTAGTGAGGTATAGTTTTTCTTTTTGAGAGATAATCCCTCTTTCCTTAGCGTCATCGAGGAGATGGTTGAGGACATTTTGAAACTGATTAGTGGGGTTCCCCGACAAACATTTATAATATTTCCTATTTCCAAGTTGTTTCTTCACCTTATCAATATAATCCTGGATGGCCACAAAACAACATTCTCACCCTTATCCGCTTCCCGGATGATGAAGTCATCTCTACCAGCCAATTCCTTAATGGCTAAGTATTCCTCTTTATTCAGATTATACATATGTGGATTTTGTGCATTCATCCGTTCAATGTCCTGTACTACCATATCAAAGAAATTTTTTATCGGAGGAAAAAGAGACAAATTAGGCAGAAAGGTGGAACGAGGTCTGAACCTACCTCTTGATGTAGAAGGATTATCATTTGAGGGCGTCTTGTTTTCATTTTCACTTAATAAGTCCATTAGGTCTGCCAGGACCTGTCTATCATTGGCATCAAGTAAATCTATAGCCTGTTGTGTCCTCATATCCAAATCCCCACTTTTACGGTGATACATTCGTTTAAGCGTTAGCCTTCGACAAAAAAGATATCTAGAGCCTTCACAACCTCAAAAATATCCATGTTCCTTGTGGGTGAAAAGTTAAGACCTTTTTGCAGCACCCTTGATTGAGCAGGAGTCAATTGATAATCAGTCAAATTGATAATTTGTAAATTGTTCGTTTCCTCAGTTAATCTGGACTCACATGTAACTTTCTCTTCTTGTTGATGTTGTCTCTGGGGCTGTCTATCCCTCTTCCTTTTATAAGCGAGGCCGCACCTTCTGCTTCGCTTTCTGTTTTCCAAAAAATCTGTGCTAGATTCCGACACAGATGTCAATTGTGGGATACCCGGTGTAATAATATTAGGATCCCCATTCCTAGGTTTCCTAGGTTTCCTTGGGCGTCTTGGGTACTCATAACCTTTCTATCCCCTCGGTGTTTCCACCGGAAAGCTTTACCAGAGGCATAATCACTTCTGTCACGTGACAACTTACTTTTCTTACTCTCAATAGTACTCTTCTCAACCTGCTGAACATCCTTACTAAGTTGGTTCAGGAACGGCTGAACAAATCTGACGCTGCCAAATTTGTTCAGTTGGATCAATAAGTTGTTAATTTTCTCCTTCAATTTTGGCAATAGCTCCCTATCATGCTTAAGTAACATATCTATAATAATGATGGAGCATTTACCAAGGCCCAGTTCCCAGTCCCTCCTCTCCTGTTCCGATACTTCCCAGGAGGGAAAGATCTGGACCCTCAAACCTCTGGGAAAGATGCCCTCTCTTTTGTAGTTCTCCAAACTATGAATATTCCACCAGAGTCTCACATACTCAGCATGTGCATTTTTGATGTCATTACACAGTGTTTTGAAGTCTGGAGGGTATCTCACATCCTCCCTTACAGTACTGTTGCCAAAAATCTCATCCAATTGGGAACTCCAGCCCCTCTCCAAACGACTCAAAGCCTCCATGGTCAATCAGTACATCAATAATGAAAAAAGGCCACTCATCCAACCGTCAACTGTAATATGAGCCAAAAAAATGGGATGTGCTGTAGCCCTGAAAAAGACCAAAAGACGGTCAAAAACTAAACCATGACATACACACACAATCGGGCAAGCACCATCTACCACATAAATGATTATAAGATGTAATAGTATATGAGTGTGCAGAAAGGAACTGTAGAAACTCACATGGGCAAATAAGAAACAGAAGTTCCCTATAGAAACCGCACCACTCAAAAAAATGTATCAATGTAATCAAATCTTTATTCAACAAAAATAATAAAAACACTTAGAAACATTGGAAGGCAGCCATGCCAAAACAAACCAATAATGGATAATGTATAATACAATAATGACATGTTAACCATAAGGCTAATAATCCATATAAATTACTGACCACTCAAGCAGTATATACAAATGTGAAATGCATGTAGCCAACAACAAAACAATTGAATGTAGAAAAAATCAATAGCAGCAACACTATAAAAGTGTAAACCAAACAATATATATGTGCAATTAAACAGTGCAAAGGAGATCCCATGAAAGGACAAAGATTGCAATATGTGCAAACAGCATGAGAAAATAAAGGTGCAGATAGTGCATAGGACAGTGTCAGGACACTGAAAGAAAGTGCTTGTGCTTACCAATATATAGGTCAGTAAAGGAAGAGGGGCATGGCGTCCACCTATTACCGTCGCGATTCGCCGCTCTCTCAAATCTGGCGACTTCCACTGGGCATAAACACTTTTCAGCAAACTCGGCTTTTAAATGGAAAGACCTAATGAAGTGGGCGGGGCCAGGAAACGTCACCTAACAACATCATGTGCACGGCCGTGCACATCCAGGGAACTTCGGCAGCGCTGAATAGCGCTACGTCACTTCCCCCTCAAGACCTAAAGGATTATGGGTAATGTAGTTGCCGATCAAGATTAAAAAAGATTAAATAAAGATAGAAAATGGCTGCAAACAGCCAAAAATGAATACAGTACATAAATATAAGAAGAGGCTCCACAGAAGGCTAGCGCTTAAATGAATGTATCACCGTAAAAGTGGGGATTTGGATATGAGGACACAACAGGCTATAGATTTACTTGATGCCAATCATAGACAGGTCCTGACAGACCTAATGGACTTATTAAGTGAAAATGAAAACACGACGCCCTCAAATGATAATCCTTCTACATCAAGAGGTAGGTTCAGACCTCGTTCCACCTTTCTGCCTAATTTGTCTCTTTTTCCTCCAATAAAAATTTTCTTTGATATGGTAGTACAGGACATTGAACGGATGAATGTACAAAATCCACATATGTATAATCTGAGTAAAGAGGAATACTTAGCCATTAGGGAATTGGCTGGTAGAGATGACTTCATCATCTGGGAAGCGGATAAGGGTGGGAATGTTGTTTTGTGGCCTATCCAGGATTGTATTGATGAGGTGAAGAAACAACTTGGAAATAGGAAATATTAAAAAATGTTTGTCGGGGAACCCCACTAATCAGTTTCAAAATGTCCTCAACCCAGTGGCGTAGCTAAGGAGCTGTGGGCCCCGATGCAAGTTTTACAATGGGGCCCCCTAAGCACTCTATATATAACAATTGATTTGGCGCACCAAAACCTGCCAATGAAAACCACAGTGTCAGAGGTGCAAGAAGGGGATAGGAAACAGTTTGTTAATGATTGCCACTATTCAAAGTATCTATAGAAGTGAATATTATGAGCACAGGACCAATAGAGAGCTAATTACTGTAGTTGAGGGAGGGCCCTTTGGGGCCCCTCTGGCCCAAGGGCCCCGATGCGGTCGCTACCTCTGCAACCCCTATTGCTACGCCCCTGCCTCAACCATCTCCTCGAAGGCGCTAAGGAAAGAGGGATTATCTCTCAAAAAGAAAAACTATACCTCACTACCATTGAACCAGTGGTGCCCACTTTCTATTTGTTACCGAAAGTGCATAAAAACCTAAACTGGCCTCCAGGCCGCCCGATAGATTCGGGTATCGGGAGTTTGATTGAGAAAGGTTGTAGTTTTATTGACTTTTTCCTTCAAGAACATGTTACGACATTAGATTCATATGTACATGATTCTTTGGATTTGATATCGCTCAGGTACATTGTTTATCTCTCTGGATGTAGAATCACTCTACACTAACATCCACCATGACGATGCCTGCCGAACTGTACAGTATTTTCTATCTATGACTACTACAGGAAGGGTCAAATGTAATCGTTTTCTAATTGACCTTTTGCGATTTATATTATCTCGCAACTTTTTCATTTTTGATGGTCAATACTTTCTTCAGACGCATGGTGTGTCAATGGGCGCCAAGTGCGCTCCTGCCATAGCCAATTTATTTTTGAGGTGGTGGGAGAGAGAAGTGGTGTGGGGCCCCACCATGGAACAGTACCACCCCAATATTTTGGGGTGGTACCGTTTTATAGATGATATACTGATACTATGGGATGGGCCTGAATGTTTGGCAAAGGAGTTCATATTGAAGCTTGGAGATAATGATAAAAATATTGTCCTGACGTCCAATATATTGGGGGATTCAGTTGATTTCTTAGATTTACATCTCTACTTCACAGAAACTGGACAAACTGGGAGCACATTGTTCCGGAAGTCGACGGCAGTAAATGGCCTGTTACATTATGGATCTTTCCACAACACACAACTAAAGAACAACATCCCAACTGGACAGTTCCTGCGGCTTCTGAGAAATTGTTCAGATGACAAGGAATTTAAAAGGCAGGCTTTGGATTTGGAGCAGAGGTTCCTTCAGAGAGGCTACCCCAAAGGCACCATCAAGAAAGCTTATCGGAGGGCACTTTACTCAAAAAGAGAGGCGTTACTTTATGGCAAGAGGAGAGTTACCGACAATACGGTAAGGATGTGTACACCCTTCAACCCATGCTGGAACGGTTTGAGGGAAGTTTTATCTAGACACTGGCCGATCTTACATACTGACCCTGTTTTGAAAAAGTATATTTCGGCAAGGCCTTCCTTAACAGCCAAAAGAGCACCGAACCTTAAAGACCAACTCTGCAGGAGCCACTTTCAGAGGTCACAGAACTTAGGTCATGGAGTAAAGGGGAGTTACCCATGTGGCCGATGTAGTATTTGTCCGCTGATGATACCTACTAAAGAAATTCGGAGTCCCAAAACTAATAAAGTTCACTGCATTAACGAGTTTATGAATTGTCAAATGGAGGCAGTTGTGTATTTACTGAGATGTCCCTGCAATCTTTATTATGTAGGCCAGACTAAAAATAAGTTGAAAACAAGGATACATAAACACCTTTCTACCATACGTTTGGCAGAAAGGGATGCCGAGGAAGGCAAAGTCCTCACCCCCGTGGCTGAACATGCATTAAAAGTCCATGGGGGTAGTAGTATCGGGTGGACAGTTTGTGGCCTCAAACGTATTGGTTTATCTTCCAGGGGCAGCAATGTAGTGTCATCTCTTTTGAAACACGAAACAAAGTGGATCTATGACTTGGGTTCAAGGTCTCCCGTAGGTTTTAATGAGGACTTCTCGTTTCTTGGGTTCCTGCACTAATGGTGTATTTTTTGGGTGGATGGGGACCTGTGGTGAGTGGGTCCCATCTGCCGTATATGTTTGCTTCTTGATTACACTGTGGAAAATCTGAGTGTTCTCGCCTTGCCTAATAACCTATGTTTCTAGATATGGAGGATGAGTGAGTAGTCCTCCCTGATTTGTTTTTGTGTTGTGTACCCTGTTTCACATTCTGGTATCTGATTGGGTGGATGGGGACCTGTAGTAAGTGGGTCCCCTCTGCCATATACGTGTGTTTTTTATCACACTGTGGCCGATTTGTGGGGTAATCTTCTCATGCCTAACTACATTCTTTCTTCCTTATATGGCGAATGGGTAAGTAGTCCTCCTAGATCTGCCTTTTTGTCCTGTTGCACATCCTTTTAAAATAATGATTACTGAGTGGATATACTCAGGGACACGGATTTGTGTGAGTTTTTGCGTAATTTTGGATGTAGCATGTTCTGGGTCGGAACCTGACATGATTGAATGTTTTACTGACATTTGTGTCCTTCTGTCTTTTGCATTGTAGTTGGCTTTACCCCTGGTGTCCTTGTGTCTGTGGGACACGTCTGACTACTTCCTTGAATAAGAATGAGGACCAGAAGTCCGTCCTTTGGGAATTCTGGAAAATCTCTGAAGTGTCTCCTGACCTCACGTTAGGGTTTACTCAAGATGTAATTACATTTGTATTGGCTTTGTTTAATTACTGATATATTTGGAGTATATACAATTTTTAGCCACTAGATGGCGATATTGTCATTGTTTCTGCGTTCAACTGTATATAAATCATTTTCAGTAGTGCCGTTGCACGGATTCTGATTATTATATGTTCTTTTCTCTACTTTTGTACCTATTCTGTGGAGCCTCTTCTTATATTTATGTACTGTATTCATTTTTGGCTGTTTGCAGCCATTTTCAATCTTTATTTAATCTTTTTTAATCTTGATCGGCAACTACATTACCCGTAATCCTTTAGGTCAGGAGAGGGAAGTGACGTAGCGCTATTCAGCGCTGCCGAAGTTCCCTGGATGTGCACGGCCGTGCACATGTTGTTGTTAGGTGACGTTTCCTGGCCCCGCCCACTTCATTAGGTCTTTCCATTTAAAAGCCGAATTTGCTTAGAAGTGTTTAAGCCCAGTGGAAGCCGCCAGATTCGAGAGAGCTGCAAATCGCGACGGTAATAGGTGGATGCCATGCCCCTCTTCCTTTACTGACCTATATATTGGTAAGCACGAGCACTTTCTTTCAGTGTCCTGACACTGTCCTTATGCACTATCTGCACCTTATTTTCTCATGCTGTTTGCACATATTGCTATCTTTGTCCTTTCATGGGATCT
Organism: Hyperolius riggenbachi; assembly: GCF_040937935.1. Lineage (NCBI taxonomy): Eukaryota > Metazoa > Chordata > Amphibia > Anura > Hyperoliidae > Hyperolius > Hyperolius riggenbachi. The sequence continues at coordinate 392,535,128 of NC_090647.1, read as the reverse complement.
CCTTTGCACTGTTTAATTGCACATATATATTGTTTGGTTTACACTTTTATAGTGTTGCTGCTATTGATTTTTCTACATTCAGTTGTTTTGTTGTTGGCTACATACATTTCACATTTGTATATACTGCTTGAATGGTCAGTAATTTATATGGATTATTAGCCTTATGGTTATCATGTCATTATTGTATTATATATTATCCATTATTGGTTTGTTTTGGCATGGCTGCCTTCCAATGTTTTTAAGTGTTTTTATTATTTTTGTTGAATAAAGATTTGATTACATTGATACATTTTTTTGAGTGGTGCGGTTTCTATAGGGAACTTCTGTTTCTTATTTGCCCATGTGAGTTTCTACACTCATATACCATTACATGTTATAATCATTTATGTGGTAGATGGTGCTTGCCCGATTGTGTGTGTATGTTATGGTTGAGGTGAACCCCATCTCTGCTCAAAAAGGCCTCCGTGTCAGTCTCCAAATCTATATGTCGCACTGCCACTCCCCATTCCTAGTCACAAAATGAGACACTTCTCTGTTCAATTTTTTTCTGGCCCTATTAACCCGGTCTACTGATCTGGCCATCCTCCAGCTTTTCCTAGCTATGACCTCTGACCAAACTGGAACCGTGGCCGGGAACTCAGATCGGATCGTCATAAAGTCGGCTTTAATGTCTTTTATGATTTGCCTCAGTGTCCAAGCGGCCAAATCATTGCCCCCCGCATGCAGGACTAAAATATCTGGAGCCTGATCCCAACTCACGAACTGACGAATCTCGGGCAGCACTCTAGACCACATCATTCCCGGCATACCAATCCATCTTATGCGTGCCTGGGTCCGAGGGAAACCCAACTGCCGACCTTCAGCTTTGACCCGCGCTCTCCTGGCACCCCGAGCCATGTATGAGTGCTCAAAGATCCATACCAGATGCAGAGATTCATCTGTAAAACAAAGCAAAGAAATGAAAGGACACGCACCCAAAACCACCACCAATAATAAATTGACCCACCAGGTGTGGTCGTACATAAGAAAGAAATCTCGCAGATTCCCACTGGCCAATCCTCTTTATGATGTTGTCATCCAGGCCCCAACGAGCTGCCTCTGTGGTGGCTCCAATGCAAAAGGAATGGGAAGCGTACTCCAAAGGAGGGACCCTCACCCACCTGAGGCCTTTTCGAAGAACTGCCACGAATTGGTATTTGGTCAACGGGGCCCCGTTCAAATGCAAAGAAAAGATAAAATACCATTAGGGTGTGCCCGGGAAAACCTGCCCAAAACCTTCACTGGACACAACGGGGAACCCAATATGCGCTGCAACGCAATGACCCGTCCCTTACCGGTCTGGTCCATTTTTGATCGGCGCAGAAAAATCTCCGCTGATTCCTCCGACAACATGACCTCCCCCTCCTTGATACCCGATGCTGTCACCTTATTGGGGCTCACTAGCTCGCTTATCCGAAATGCTCCAAAGAAGGCTAGCACAAAAGCCGCCGTAAACAATAGGGCTTCAAAGTCCGAGCTGCAAATCTCCGGCAACACTGTTGCGAGGGAGGAAAGAAGCTCAAACGTAATTGGGCGACGCCCATCCCTCTTCACTGGTTTTGATTTGAAACCTCGTAACGCCAATTTAACCCGGAAATCTTTTGTAATGTCGACATTGCCTCGTAATTTGAATAAAAATGCCAAAGCCGACACCTTCTTGGACATAGCCGAGGGTGACACCCCCGCCGCACCATTTAACACTAAAAATGAAAAAACTGACACAACCTATCCGACCCTGACGAATAGCTTCCCATTTCGGCAGACAGCTTATCCCATTGGTTCCAGACGGTGGAATATGATGACCAAGTTCCTTCAGCCAAAGAATGAGCCATCCACTCTTCTATCTCCCGAACGGAACTTCCCATAATTCCTGAGGGCAAGGAATTCCGGCTTGTGCTGCTCCAGGGACGAGGCCTCTGAATCTTTGCCACTGAAATCGAGAAAGCACATCCGCTATGTCATTCTCGATTCCAGGCAGATGCGCCGCATATAAAAACATTAAATCACAGACAGGTCAAGACCAAATGGCGCAACAGCCGGATAACCGGTGGGGAAGATGCAGAGACTTTGTTAATTGCCATTACGACAACCAAATTATCACAATTGAATTTGATTCTTTTGTTGGATAAACGAGCACCCCAAATTTCTACTGACACCACTATGGGGAACAATTCTAGAAGCAACACATTTTTTGTGAAACCGGCCCGTCTCCATTCCTCCGGCCATTCAGCTGGGCTCCAATTGCCTGCGAAAAATGCCTCGTATCCATGGGAGCCCGATGCATCAGTGAAAAGCTCCAGGTCAATATTCTGAATGCTCTCCTCCAACCACACTGAACGACCATTGAATTCAGAGAGGCAAACCTGCCACATTCTCAAATCCCCCCTGTGCTCCCTATTCAGACGCACCCAATGGTGTGGCGAGGAAACCCCAGCGGTCGCCATCGCCAGCTTTCTGCAAAGAATTCGCCCCATGGGGATAATCCTGCAAGCAAAATTTAGTTTTCCAAGTAATGACTGGAGCATGCGCAAAGTGAATTTTTTGGGGGACAATACATAACCTATAACCTTCTGCAAATCAACAATCTTATCCTCCGGTAAACAGCACTCCATTGCCATTGAATCTATTGTGATACCCCAAAATTTTATCACAGTCTGGGGCCCTTCTGTTTTTTCCTCGGCTAAGGGGATGCCAAAACTTGCACAAATTTGATGCATGGTCGCCAAAAGGTAAGCACACGTAGAGGAGTCACTTTCGCCCATGAATAAGAAGTTGTCCAGGTAGTGTATGACCGAACCTACCCCAGACTCCTCCTTCTCCACCCACTCCACAAATGAGCTACATTTTTCAAAATACGAGCAGGAGATAGAGCAACCCATTGGCAAGCAACAATCGATGTAATAGTTGCCTTCCCAAAAACAACCCAAAAGATGGAAATTCTCCTTGTGGACCAGGAGCAAGCGAAACGCCAATTCTATGTCAGTTTTGGCAAGTAAAGTACCATGCCCCAAACGCCTGACCCACATCAAATGATGTGTAGGCTACCGTCACATCCCCTGGGTCAATTCCATCATTCACGGATCTACCCCAGGGATGCGACAAATGGTGAATAAGGCGAAAGGCGCCAGGCTCTTTTTTAGGGACGATGCCTAGAGGGGGAACAATCAAGTTATCCAGAGGAGGGGAAGCAAAAGGCCCGGCCAATCGGCCCAGCCAATCGGCCCAGCCTGACCTCTTTTTGTAGTTTAGCTGAAACGACTTCAAGAAAGCCCGCCACTGATTTTAAATTTCGTAAAGGAGGAGAGGAGCGAAAGGCTCCCGTACTGGGAATATGGAAACCCCCCGCAAAACCTTGGCGTAAGAAATCAGCCGCGTCGGTATCCGGGTACCTATTTAGGTACCGTTCCATCTTTTTGAGAATCACTGGGGTCCTCCGTCTTACCAGAAGACTCCCCACCCCTGTTCCTATTCTGCTTGTAGCAACGGGACCCAGGATGCCCACCTCCGCAATTTCCACACTCATGCTTGAAACGGCATGAATTCACGAATTTGCATGTGTTGTCGTTGTACTTCCAACACACGCCGGGACGTTTGTTGGCCAGCTGCCCTGAACTACTGGAGCTGCTGCCCCCCTCCCCCGAAAGGGATGGGAACCTTTACTTGCGGGGATCATAAGCTTCCTCCAAAGGATGACGTCTTTATGATTCCAGCGAATCTCTGGGCCTTACGTTGGCGAAACTCATCGTCATAGTGGAGCCATGAATTGCCTCCGTATGACCTATACGCTTCCCCAATGCTGTCCTGATACCCGAACACCGCCGAACAACATTCGGGCTGTTTTTCTACGATCACACTAGCCAATATGACGAAAGCTTGTGACCAATTTTGGTGAGGCCGAGGAATGAGCCTATAACGCCTGCACTCTTCCTCCTCCTTCTTGCTTTCTTTTCCGGCTTGCCCCTATCCAAGTTGAATTTGGAAAGCTGTAGCAAAGAAAAAATTTCAACGTATTCCCCCTTCCAAATTTTTTCGGTTACCTCTTTTTTTGGATGCGTGCCTAAAGGGGCCTAAAGACATAGGTACAGCTCGCTCTTTGCTGAATCCGACAATCTTACCGAATCAACTTCCTTGCTGGCCGCAGCAGCGGATTCACCAGGTGGCAAAATAGTCGATGCCACCGGAGCTGCCGTTACTGTTGCTGGGGCCGAGGGTTCCTCTTCCGAGTGCGAGGAAGCCTCTTCGTTAGGCGACGTGTTTCCAAGCCCAGAGTAACTGGCAGGATTGGTGATGACCAACCCCCTTTGGCCGCTGGATGATCTGCTGCTGGATGGGGACTGCTGGCTCTGCGCGCCCAGGTTGCGCAAGCTGTTGCTCCCCTTGCTGCTCGAGCTACGATCCTTTTGCTGCGTTGCGCTGCGCTTCTGAGGAAGCTTCCCTCTTTTATCCTTCTTTTATCCTTCGCTTTGGTTTGCTGAGAGGGGCACTTGGCCGGAGCCTGAGATGGCCCAGCCGTGTCCCTGAGGCCAGCCCCACGCCTGGAAGAGTGGTGGGCCCCCTGCTGTGCGTCCTTCTTCTTGGGCTGAGCTGCTTTCTTGGGGCCTGCTGGCGCGGGCTGCTGTGGGTCATCCGAAGCCCCGCCGCGGTGCTCACTGTGCCCCTGCTCACTGGATGTCCCTGGCTGTCCAGGGTCTCCTGCACCTGCTACCACCACTGCGCTGGGCTGGCCCTTGCTCTGTTTGGCTGGCCGCTTAGATGAGGGGGCTGGCGGTGTCTGGATGGGGGTACCCGCGCGCCTGTGGCAGGGCTCAGCCTATCCGGCGGGCGGGTGACACGCGCGCTGGTGCAAGGCGCCGGTCCCGTTCGCATGGCTGCCATCTGGATGGCCACCCACTGTGGGCCGCGTGACTCGGCCTCGCTCCTCACCCTGTGCAGCAACTCCTCAATGTCGGCTATGACGCACCTTCTTCTCGGCAGTGGAGAAACACGTCCTGCTGTCTCAATGTCCCCTGTGCGTCTGCTTCCCCTCCGCCAACTTCACTTCCCTTGCCTCACTTCCACCGCTCACTTCCCCTAATTATGCGCTCATACGCGCGAACCCGGCCAGTGGCCTTCCCCTCACCCCCTTACACATTAACCCCTGCCTGCAATCTAGCCCCTATCATGGGGCCCAGCACTCAACTCGCTGCGCTGCCTCGCTATGGGCCATACTTACTGGATGTTGTTGTACAGAGGGTTTGCTTGAGGAATTGATGTATAGTAGGATTTGATTGTGGTCTGACAGATGGGATTGTGGGGTGACTATGAGAGCACGGATGCTTGCAGGGTCCATGTCACTGATGGCATAGTCCACCACACTACTACCTACATGGGAGTTTAGTGCATATCTCCCTGGAGAGTCCCCCTTGGCCTGGCTATTAAGGATATGAAGTCCTAGACCTTTGCAGAGGTTCAGCAGTTGTTTCCCATACTTATTGACTGTGCTATCGTACCTATTTCTATCTTTCTGTATGATTTCAGGGTACTGGGTCTCAGGTCCAAATATATGGAAATTACCATCTGAGGTGAGGTAGTCTTTTTCTGTTCCTGTACATTACGCCCCCTGGATCCAGTGATCGCACAGCTTCGGTCTCTCTATGGGGAGGATCGGGTTTGCACATGACGTCAATTGTGATCCACCCCTTAGTGAAGACCGGAGCTGTCCGGGGAGGCTGCGTCGATTGCTGGATCCAGGCTGGGTAATGTATAAATGGGGGAGCGGCGGTGATCAGAGGGTGCCGGAGACTTTTTCTAGCTAGCCTAGTGCTAGCTAGAGGATTTGTAGCCATTTAGCACATTCATATTAAAATCGAGCAAAAAGTAACAAAACCTTCTGAGCGGAGTAACGCTCAGGAGGTTAATATGGCTCTTTGCTCCGGAATTGAAAGACTCATAGTTAAAGAGTGCCCACCAAACTCTTGGGGAATCAGAGTGTGTAAGGGGCTGAAAGAGACCAAAAAGCCTCCTTACTGAAATGATATTCAGCAGTGATGTACTGGGGGAGACAGCTCAGAGCTCACTCCAACCTGAATAATCGCAAATACGTTCTGTTTTAATACGGCAAACTTTTGATTTTCATATCATCTTAGCTTAGCGTTTTGGTCTCTTTCAGCCCTTTACATGCTTCTGAGAGTTCTGGTTCACCACAAGCTTGATAGGCAATCTGTAACTCTTTGTTTTTTTATATGTTACATACTATGGTCTGGTGTTGCCCACTGGGTCATCAATGTGATTTTAATTTTTTTAAACCGGTAATGATTTATTTGATAGAGTGGGAAAAGTATGAAATTCATTAAAACATTGGGTGTAGCTGTGCCAGAAGTGAATCCTCATTAGTGACACAGACACCCATAACAACCTCATTTATGTTTTAATCCTACACCCACTAAATTGAATAAAAATACATTTTGGTCTGGTCTTCAGCTTGAATTTCAACTTGCACAAGTGCATTGTAAGCTATCTATTTAGGTGATAATAAATAGTGTTTTACAGGTAACATGTAAATAAACAGACTGCACATTTTGCATATTAGACCTAAAAATAACTTGTTTGATTAATACTACATTGTAACTGTGTTTTCTTACACAGACTCCACATTCCGCTACACTGGCAGCCCTGATAGCCTTCGCTCACGTGCTCCTATGATTACTCCAGACCTAGAGAGCGGTGTTAAAGTTTGGCACCTGGTGAAAAACCATGAACATGGAGATCAGAAGGAAGGAGACAGGGGAAGCAAGATGGTATCTGAAATTTATCTAACAAGGCTTCTGGCCACAAAGGTATACAAAGTGCAAAGCTATGTTAAAATATTGCACTCCATATTAACATTATTAACATCAGACTACTTGTTAGTCCAGATTGTTGTCTATTTTATCAGTTAACCACTTCCCCTCCCCTGGGACGAGTACCTACATCCCTGCAAAATCCCACAACATTGCGCAGGGATGTAGCTATTATCCGGTGTGCACTCCTGATCACTCCCACACTCGTTCTTGCCGCAGATCATTAGACGGGAGATTAATAAAGGGGAACACAGTTCCCATTTGTTGATCTAAGTACCCGAGTGAATGACCGCCGCCATCAATGAGATGGCACAGTCATTCACAAGAGACAATACTTACATGTCCACGCATTACTTCCTGTTTGCGTAGTTATACTACGCACAGGAAAGTTATGCGTGAGGACATCTTGTGGCCAAATAGTACAATTACATCTACAAACATGTTTTTGTATATATCCTGCCTAATAAAAGGCAAGTGTCTCTGCGTCCCATGTCCGTCCATCAGTGCTTTTTGTGCATTGTGCATGTGCAGGGACGCAGAGACACTGCCAAGAGCCGGAGGAGGACGGGGCCAGAAGGGGCAGGCGTGTGTGCATCGCACGCGACTGGTGCACGCGTGCGACGGGTGTGCAGCGGGTGCATTAGGGACAGACCTAGCCCGTTTTTAAACAGACTTAGGTCCACGAATATACAGTGGTGTGAAAAACTATTTGCCCCCTTCCTGATTTCTTATTCGTTTGCATGTTTGTCACACTTAAAGAGACACTGAAGCGAAAAAAAAATGATGATATTATGATTTGTATGTGTAGTACAGCTAAGAAATAAAACATTAAGATCAGATACATCAGTCTAATTGTTTCCAGTACAGGAAGAGTTAAGAAACTCCAGTTGTTATCTCTATGCAAACAAGCCATTAACTCTCCCACTAAGTCTTAGTGGTGGAGAGGGCTGTTATCTGACTTTTATTATCTCAACTGTAAGTGAACTGTTTACTAGAGGAGAGGTCATTACTTCACAGACTGCACTGAAAGACTCATTTTGAATGCTGAGTGCTGTGTAATCTGCACATATTAAAGAATGCTGCAATGTTAGAAAAAACACTATATACCTGAAAATAAAAGTATGAGAATATTTTCTTTGCTGCTAAGCTTCTAGTAATTATTCATAGTACACAACCAATTCACTATATCATTTTTTTTTTTCGCTTCAGTGTCTCTTTAAATGTTTCTGCTCATCAAAAACTGTTAACTATTAGTCAAAGATAACATAATTGAACACAAAATGCAGTGTTAAATTTGTATTATTAAGTGAGAAAAAAAACTCAAAACCTACATGGCCCTGTGTGAAAAAGAAATTGCCCCCTGATCCTAATAACTGGTTGGGCCACCCTTAGCAGCAATAACTGCAATCAAGCGTTTGCGATAACTTGCAACGAGTCTTTTAACCTCCTTGGCGGTAATCCCGAGCTGAGCTCGGGGTATGCCGCCGGAGGTCGCCGCTCAGGCCCTGCTGGGCCGATTTACATTCTGAAAAAAGCAGCACACGCAGCCGGCACTTTGCCAGCCGCGTGTGCTGCCCGATCGCCGCCGCTCCGCGGCGATCCGCCGCGTGCAGCGGCGAAAGAGGGTCCCCCCAGCCGCCCGAGCCCAGCGCAGCCGGAACAAACAGTTCCGGCCGGCGCTAGGGGCTGGATCGGGCGGCTCTGACGTCAGGACGTCGACTGACGTCCATGACGTCACTCCGCTCGTCGCCATGGCGACGAGGAAAGCGAAACAAGATAGGCCGCTCATTGCGGCCTATCTTGTTACTTTCGATTGCCGGAGGCGATCGAAAGTACGCTTCCGGAGCGCCCTCTAGTGGGCTTTCATGCAGCCAACTTTTAGTTGGCTGCATGAAATATTTTTTTTTTAATTCAAAAAAAACCACATTGCAGCCTCCCTGGCAAAATAATTAAACCGCCAGGGAGGTTAAAGCGCTCTGGAGGAATTTTGGCCCACTCATCTTTGCAGAATTGTTGTAATTCAGCTTTATTTGAGGGTTTTCTAGCATGAACCGCCTTTTTAAGGTCATGCCACAACATCTCAATAGGATCCAGGTCAGGACTTTGACTAGGCCACTCCAAAATCTTCTTTTTGTTTTTCTTCAGCCATTCAGAGGTGGATTTGCTGGTGTGTTTTGGGTCATTGTCCTGCTGCAGCACCCAAGATCACTTCAGCTTGAGTTGACGAGCAGATGGCCGGACATTCTCCTTCAGGATTTTTTGGTAGACAGTAGAATTCATGGTTCCATCTATCACAGCAAGCCTTCCAGATCCTGAAGCAGCAAAACAACCCCAGACCATCACACTACCACCACCATATTTTACTGTTGGTATGATGTTCTTTTGCTAAAATGCTGTGTTACTTCTACGCCAGATGTAACGGGACACGCACCTTCCAAAAAGTTCAACTTTTGTCTCGTCGGTCCACATGGTATTTTCCCAAAAGTCTTGGCAATCATTGAGATGTTTTTTAGCAAAATTGAGACGAGACTTAATGTTCATTTTGCTTAAAAGTGGTTTGCGCCTTGGATATCTGCCATGCAGACTGTTTTTGCCCAGTCTCTTTCTTATGGTGGAGTTGTGAACACTGACCTTAATTGAGGCAAGTGAGGCCTGCAGTTCTTTAGATGTTGTCCTGGGGTCTTTTGTGGCCTCTCCGATGAGTTTTCTCTGCGCTCTTGGGGTAATTTTGGTCGGCCGGCCACTCCTGGGAAGGTTCATCACTGTTCCATGTTTTTGCCATTTGTGGATAATGGCTCTCACTGTGATTCGCTGGAGTCCCAAAGCTTTAGGAATGGCTTTATAACATTTACCAGATTGATAGATCTCAATTACAGTATTTTTGTTCTCATTTGTTCCTGAATTTCTTTGGATCTTGGCATGATGTCTAGCTTTTGAGGTGCTTTTGGTCTACTTCTCTGTGTCAGATAGCTCCTATTTAAGTGATTTCTTGATTGAAACAGGTGTGGCAGTAATCAGGCCTGGGGGTGACTACAGAAATTGAACTCAGGTGTGATAAACCACAGTTAAGTTATTTTTTAACAAGGGGGGCAATTACTTTTTCACACAGGGCCATGTAGATTTGGAGGTTTTTTCCTTACTAAATAATAAAAACCATCATTTAAAACTGCATTTTGTGTTCAATTATGTTATCTTGGACTAATAGTTAACAGTTTTTGATGAGCAGAAACATTTAAGTGTGACAAACATGCAAAAGAATAAGAAATCAGGAAGGGGGCAAATAGTTTTTCACACCACTGTATATATATATATATATATATATATATATATATACAGGGTCGGACTGGGACACTGGGGGCCCACCAAAGAAATTTCAACCTGGGGCCCACACATCCCATGATTGTGGTGAAAAAAGGGCATGCACCAGAAGGTGGGCGTGGTCATGATGTATTATGGACAGGGCCAAATGTACATGATCTTAGCAGCATTGTAATTCAGAGACACTGCTGCCCAGCAAAACTTTGCATAGAGTCCCCTCCTTCAATATAAAGTAATGTCCTTCTTTACAGAGGTTGTGACTGCAGAGGTTGCGACCACATCGGGGCCCTTGGGCCAAAGGGCCCTCCCTCAACTACTGTATTACCTCTCTATTTGTCCTGTACTCATAATAATCACTTCTATAGATACTTTGAACAGTGGTAATCATTAACAAGCTATTTCCCATCCCCTTCTTGCACCTCTGACACTGTAGTTGCCATTGGCAGGTTTTGGTGCGTCATATCAATTGTTATGTATAGAGTGCTTGGGGGGCCCCATTGTAAAATTTGCATCGAGGCCTACAGCTCCTTAGCTACACCACTGCTCTCAGCATGAGTGATTACAGCACTGAGAAAAGAATTTTTGTGCTGCAGGCAGCAATTGGAGCTCTGTCAGACAAGGGGGGGGGGGGGGCACCAGAGACCTGGAGGGGGGGCCCACTGAGGGAAAAAACTGTACTACTGTGGCCCAGTCCGACCCTGTATATACAGTGGGTTGCAAAAGTATTCGGCCCCCTTGAAGTTTTCCACATTTTGTCACATTACTGCCACAAACATGCATCAATTTTATTGGAATTCCACATGAAAGACCAATGCAAAGTGGTGTACATGTGAGAAGTGGATCGAAAATCCTACATCATTCCAAACATTTTTTACAAATAAATAACTGCAAAGTGGGGTGTGCGTAATTATTCAGCCCCCTGAGTCAATACTTTGTAGAACCACCATTTGCTGCAATTACAGCTGCCAGTCTTTTAGGGCATGTCTCTACCAGCTTTGCACATCTAGAGACTGAAATCCTTGCCCATTCTTCTTTGCAAAACAGCTCCAGCTCAGTCAGATTAGATGGACAGCGTTTGTGAACAGCAGTTTTCAGATCTTGCCACAGATTCTCGATTGAATTTAGATCTGGACTTTGACTGGGCCATTATAACACGTAGATATGTTTTGTTTTAAACCATTCCATTGTTGCCATGGCTTTATGTTTAGGGTCATTGTCCTGCTGGAAGGTGAACCTCCGCCCCAGTCTCAAGTCTTTTGCAGACTCCAAGAGGTTTTCTTCCAAGTTTGCCCTGTATTTGGCTCCATCCATCTTCCCATCAACTCTGACCAGCTTCCCTGTCCCTGCTGAAGAGATGCTCCCCCCGAGCATGATGCTGCCACCACCATATTTGACGGTGGGGATGGTGTGTTCAGAGTGATGTGCAATGTTAGTTTTCTGCCACACATAGCGTTTTGCATTTTGGCCAAAAAGTTCCATTTTGGTCTCATCTGACCAGAGCACCTTCTTCCACATGGTTGCTGTGTCCCCCACATGGCTTGTGGCAAACTGCAAACGGGACTTCTTATGCTTTCTGTTAACAATGCCTTTCTTCTTGCCACTCTTCCATAAAGGCCAACTTTGTACAGTGCATGACTAATAGTTGTCCTATGGACAGAGTCTCCAACCTGTGCTGTAGATCTCTGCAGCTCGTCCAGAGTCACCATGGGCCTCTTGACTGCATTTCTGATCAGCGCTCTCCTTGTTCGGCCTGTGAGTTTAGGTGGATGGCCTTGTCTTGGTAGGTTTACAGTTGTGCCATACTCCTTCCATTTCTGAATGATCGCTTGAACAGTGCTCCTTGGGATGTTCAAAGCTTTGGAAATCTTTTTGTAGCCTAAGCCTGCTTTAAATTTCTAAATAACTTGATCCCTGACCTGTCTTGGACCTGTCTTGTGTGTTCTTTGGACTTCATGGTGTTGTTGCTCCCAATATTCTCTTAGACAACCTCTGAGGCCCTCACAAAGCAGCTGTATTTGTACTGACATTAGATTACACACAGGTGCACTCTATTTAGTCATTAGCACTCATCAGGCAATGTCTATAGGCAACTGACTGCACTCAGATCAGGGGGGCCGAATAATTATGCACACACCACTTTGCAGTTATTTATTTGTAAAAAAATGTTTGGAATCATGTATGATTTTCGTTCCACTTCTCATGTGTACACCGCTTTGTGTTGGTCTTTCATGTGAAATTCCAATAATATCGATTCATTTTTGTGGCAGTAATTTGACAAAATGTGGAAAACGTCAAGGGGGCCGAATACTTTTGCAACCCACTGAATATATATATATATATATATATATATATATATATATATATATATATATATATATATATATATATATATATATACCGTATATACTCGCAAGCAAGCAGAATTTTTGACCCCCCAAAAGTGGGCCAAAAGTTGGGGGGTCGGCTTGCTTGCGAGTCATGGGTGGGTGGATAGGTGCTGTCCCTCCCCGCTCCCCCCGCGGCCGCCGCCGCTGCTATTACCTTAGGCGGTGCCGCTTCCTCTATCCCCGTCCTCCGGTAACTCATTCACAGCAGCGCGCCCCCCGCTGCTGTGATGACGCAGGAAACCATAGAGAGCGGTTCCCATAGTAACGGCATCGCCGCTACAGGAAGCCGCTCTCTATGGTTTCCTCGTCATCACAGCAGCGAGAGGTGCGCTGCTGTGAATGAGTTACCGGAGGAGGACGGGGATAGAGGAAGCGGCGCCGCCTAAGGTAATAGCAGCGGCGGCCGCGGGGGAGCGGGGAGGGACAGCACCTACCCACCCACCTACCCACCCATACTGGGGCACTATGCTAGCTATATGGGGCACTATGCTAGCTATATTGGGGCACTATACAAGCTATACTGGGGCACTATACAAGCTATACTGGGGCACTATACAAGCTATACTGGGGCACTATACAAGCTATACTGGGGCACTTTACAAGCTATACTGGGGCACTATACAAGCTATAATGGGGCACTATACTAGCTATAATGGGGCACTATACTAGCTATAATGGGGCACTATACTAGCTATAATGGGGCACTATACTAGCTATAATGGGGCACTATACTAGCTATACTGAGCTCTTAGCACTTCACTAGCTAAACTGGGGCACTTCACTAGCTATACTGAGCACTATACTAGCTATACTGAGCACTATACTAGCTATACTGAGCACTATACTGGGCACTATACTGGTTATACTGGGCACTATACTGGCTATACTGAGCACTATACTAGCTATACTGAGCACTATACTAGCTATACTGAGCACTATACTAGCTATACTGAGCACTATACTAGCTATAATGAGCACTATACTAGCTATAATGAGCACTATACTAGCTATAATGAGCACTATACTAGCTATACTGAGCACTATACTAGCTATACTGAGCACTATACTAGCTATACTGGGGCATTTTACTAGCTATACTGAGCACTACCTACCTATACTGGGCACTATACTAGCTATACTGGGACATACTGGGGGGATCACGCGGCCAGCGTTTCCTACCCCCGGCTTACATGAGGGTCAATCATTTTTTCCTGTTTTTTGGGGTAAAAGTGGGGGGGTCGGCTTACATGCTGGTCGGCTTGCTTGCGAGTATATACGGTATACAGTAGCCAGCATAAATAAGATAAGTACTCCCCACTACATTTGTCAGAAAACCTTTAGTTTCCTTTCAGTATTAACATTTTCTATTAGACAATGTACTACAAAATACTCCCACAAATTTGGGCCATTAATTGCAAACAAGATTTGTTCATTTTCACACACAAAAAAGTTATTTTCCTAACAAATTCATTCAAGCCCATGTTGCAAAAAATTAGTACACCCCAATTATAGTCTTAGGAGAAAAGCCACACTTAAGACTACAAAATTATAAGCCACACTTAAGAGTACAAAATTCTAATTAACAGGCATTCAACCACAGGTGATACTAATGATTCATTTAAGAGGTGTCCAGCAGACAGGTGACTATAAAAGGGCAGCTGTCAGCAATGCTCCACATGGAAGAGAAATGTCAAAAAATCTGAGAAAGTGAGGGCTACAACAAGATCGGCAAAGCTTTACATATCAGTCAAAATACTGTAGCAAAAGTGATCCAAATATTTAAAGAGGAGCTGTTAGGTATAAGGTCTCAGAGAAAAAAAAACACATATATCAGTAGCTAAATATTGGCTGTACTTACATTACATATACATTTCACTGTTCACGTTTGGATTTCACAGAATTTTTATATAGTATTTGCACAGAATGATGCTCCTGACAGCTCATGGCAGGTTCCATGTTTGTCTGTCTCCTATGAAGCCAATTGTGTCCTCCCTGCTTCCTGATGATTCAAAGATCCTAATAGACAACACTAGTGTGCAGTGAATATTAATTAGCCATGTGGCTAGGAACAATAGCGGACTCATGCAGTATACTCTACCGGAACATATGCCGTGATTTTTCAGTGCTGTGAGCTGGGCTAAGTTACAAGCTGCTGTAACTTGAGCCTGTAACTTCTCACTAGCAGCCGAGAAGAGGACCCAAGGTGGGAAGAAGCAGCCCCAGAATGCTTTGCAGTATGGTATGCGGCCTCTCATACTTTTAAGAGCTTGGCAGTAACAGCCTTGCTGTTCAGCACACATCAAAAGTAAGAGAGATTTTTAACTTCAGTATTGCTTTTTTGGCTTCCTTCTAAAATGTTTAATACAGGAGAATAGAGGTTTAAATTAGCTTTTGCAGCCTGACAGTTACTCTTTAAGAAAGATGGAGACATCCAGGCTGTCCTTGGAAGTTAACATCTGGAGTATCTTCTGATGAGAAGGGATGAAGAAAATCGCCATGCAAGTTCGCTGCATTTAGCTAATGCAGTAGACAGCTAAACTGGAGTGACCATTTCCCGTAACACCATACGGTGCACACAGCAGAGGAATGACATGCATGGGTATCGTCCAGGAAGGAAGCCTCTCTTAAAGCCCAAGCACAAAAAACACGCCTAGAATTTGCTAGGGCACATGCTGAAAAATATGAAGACTACTGGGACTCTATACTCTGGAGTGATGAGACAAAGATCACTGTTTTTTAAACTAATGGTTTCAAAACTGTATGGCGTTGTAAAGGTGAGGATTTCAAAGAAAATGCATAGTGCCTACAGTGAAACATGATGGTGGCAGTGCCCTAATGTGGGGTTGCATGAAGGCTTCTGGTGTTGGGGAGCTGCATTTCATTGATGGTATCATGAACTCAACAATTTACTGCTCTATACTGAAGGAGAAGATGATGCCATCACTCCGTGCCTTAGTCGTCATGCACTTTTCCAACACAACAATGATCCAAAACACACATTTAAAGCTACTGTTGCATTTCTGAAGAAGAACAGGGGGAAGGTGATTGGATGGCCAAGTATGTCACCTGATCTGAACACAATTGAATACCTGTGGGGAATTCTGAACTGAAGTTAAGCATCACGCTCCATCCAGCATCCAGGCTCTAAAAGAGGTTACGTACTGTAAGGGACTGGAGACCCATGTTCATGGAAAGGTGAGGTGAGTATATATATATATATATATATATATGTATATATATATATATATATATATATATGGTAGTATCCAACAATGTTCTAAGAATTGTCCTAACTTTAGGCTGTCTCGTTCTAGACTTTTGTGGACTTTTGTGTGGGGCGGTGGCAGTCTGTCCCCTTTGTGGTGGCCATATTAGTGGAGGCATATAGAGATGGCCCGAACGGTTCGCCGGCAAACGGTTCCCGGCAAACTTCCGGGGTTCGCGATCGCGGAGAACCGCAAACTTTTCCGGAAGTTCGTTTCGCCCCATAGTGCTGGCTTACTGAACAGGCAGAGCCAAGATTCGAACCCTGGTCTCCTGTGTCAGAGGCAGAGCCCTTAACCATTACACCATCCAGCCACCATCCAGCCCAACTTAGACCCTCTACATTACAGTCAGCAGGCACATTGTAGCCAATCAGGCTACACTCCCTCCTGGAGCCACTCATTGCTGATTCCTATTGCTAAAATAGCACCCCACAACAGCTCTTTTAAGATCTATTTTTTTTTCTGTGTGTCCCACTGACACTTGTGTTGCATAGACAGCCTTGATAATCCATTCTGTGTGTGCCACTGCAAGGCCCAGCACATTCAGTGACTACCTGTGTGTGTGACAGGTGCACATTGTAATACCCATTACTACATATGCCTACCTACCTGTTGTTCACAGTGCACCCACCCACCCACCCACTTACCTACCTACGTGAGTTGAGTGCACGCAGTGTCACTGTGCCTGTCCGCTACCTGTCTGTGTGTGACAGGTGCACATTGTAATACCCATTACTGCATATACCTACCTACCTACCTGTTGTTCACAGTGCACCCACCTACCTACGTGAGTTGAGCGCACGCAATGTCACTGTGCCTGTCTGTGTGTGCGTGACAGGTGCACATTGTAAAACCCATTACTGCATATGGGTACACCTAGCTACCTGTTGTTCACAGTACACCCACCTACCTATGTGACAGACCAAATTTGATCAGCTGGACAGTCACTGTTCTGTCATTCAGCTACCTCAGCCCGGCGACCATATGGGCTGGAAAGCCACCATCACCTGCACTCTCGTCATGGTGTGCACCAGTCCAGTACGGCCGTCACTACACAAACGACTGTTTGCAGTCACTGCATACCTTTCACTGCATCTTTGACTGCACATTGTATTATACCTGGCAGTCAGTGCATACCTTTCACTTGAATGTATGGCAGACTTGCCCTCCATAACAGATTCTCGTTAAAGGCAAGTGGTGTCATCTTTGCTCTCCATAACAGATTCTTGTTAAAGGATTTAGAGTTGATTCGTCTCATATACAGCAGGGTCTCAAAAGTCTTGTTATTTTTGGTCACTACTTCGGGACGTGCATGCCATGCCTGCTGCCTTCCTTGGATGTGTGGTGGTAGCCGTTCCTGCTCCTTTGCCCACAGCGTGCCTGCTGCCCTCCTTGGATGTGTGGTGGTGGTAGCCGTTTCTCCCACTCCAGACCGGAATCGAACCAGGATTCCCCGGCCATTACCCGTGGTCACCATGGTACTGAGAAAGTACCATTGAAAGTTTCAAGCAATTGAATGAATGGCAGACTTACCCTCCGTAACACATTGGCAAATGCTTTCGATTTGGTTCCTCTTGCGCTGGGTCAAGGGTCCATCTGACCACAGATGCCTGGTCTGCAAAGGACGGTCAGGGCAGGTACATTATTTATACAGCATGGGTCTCAGGCTCCCACTCCGGACTGGAATCGAACCCTGATTCCCCGGCCATTACCCGTGGTCACAATGGCAGACTTGCCTTCCATAATAGATTCTCGTTGCAGGTACTGAACAGCAAGTAGAAAATGTAATTTAAAAAAAATAGATGTAAGCTTTAACAATGGTAGAGAAAGAACCATCGAAAATTGATAAGGCAGTCAGACATTACCTGATATCACTGAGTGAGGAAGAGCAATCTCGCCATGGTGCGCACCAGTCCAGCACGGCCGTCACTACACAAACAGCTGTTTGCGGTACGTTACACAGTGCGATTGGTGTGTCAGTGTGAAGCAGTACTCTAATTACACTCCCTGATTGATGTATACACATGCAAGATGTTTTAAAGCACTTTAGGCCTGCAATTTAGCATTCAATATGATTTCTGCCCTTAAAACGCTGCTTTGCGTCCAATCCTAATTTTTCCTGGGGACTGTTGGCGTGTATACCACTCCGCCATGCCCCCCTCCAGGTGTTAAACCCCTTGAAACATCTTTTCCATCACTTTTGTGGCCAGCATACATTTTTCTAGTTTTCAAAGTTCGCCTCCCCATTGAAGTCTATTGCTGTTTTCAAAAGTTTGCGCGAACCAAACTTTTGCGGGAGGTTCGCGAACTGAAAATCTGAGGTTCGGGCCATCTCTAGAGACATAAGGGATCCAAGAGATCTCACCCTAGAAAAGATGAAAAGGGATTGCCTGGCATATGGCCCTATGAAAAGGGGTTGCCTCGCATAAGGCCCTATAAGTTTGGCACCATCTGGTGGATTTTTTAGAGAAAGGTTCTCGTACAAAAATATTAGAAAAAGTTACAAGGTTAGGTATTATCCCAAGGTGTGCTTGGCAATATAGATTTGTTCTAAGGTTATCATCTGGATATAAAGATCTTCTGGCCATTGGTGTATATAGTGTAATGTATAGTATATGTGTGGGTAATTATATCCCAAAAACATACACACATTGAAAGTGATAACATCAATTAAGAGAACAATATGAGGAATAAAATAACAGCAATATGAATTAGAATAGGAACAATAATAAAAAATAAAATAATATATATATATATATATATATATATATATATATATATATATATATATATATATATATATGAAAAACAAAAGTTTGCTTTCCTAAAACAGAAAGAATTTGCGATAATTCAGGTTGGAGTGAGCTCGAGATGTCTCCCAGGCACCACTGCTGAATATATGCAAATTAACCATTGTACCCTTAGAAGCTAAACACACCTCCAGAACCGCTGGAATGCAATGATGTGTCAGCTTGTTAATAAGTACAGAGCCATAATAATCTAACATGCATACAGACTGTTTCAGATTGTTTGATCCTCATCAGTACATGGCATGGATTAATTTGGCTCTATGGAGTAGGGCTTGTAAATCCGAGAGGCACATACTAAATATGACATACTAAAAATATGACATACTAAAAAGAAGCATATATACATGCATACAAATATGGTTCAATCTATAAACTAACGGCTTATAGGCCTGGTTGAAGAGTTTTTATACTGTAGCGATGTATGTATTATATATATATATATATATATATATATATATATATATATCTACATATATCTATCTCTCTCTCTCTCTCTCTCTCTCTCTCTCTCTCTCTCTCTCTCTCTCTCTCTCTCTCTCTATATATATATATATATATATATAAATATATATATATATATATATATATATATATATATATATATATACAGGATCTTCTCAAAAAATTAGCATATTGTGATAAAGTTCATTATTTTTTTGTAATGTACTGATAAACATTAGACTTTCATATATTTTAGATTCAAATACACACAACTGAAGTAGTTCAAGCCTTTTATTGTTTTAATATTGATGATTTTGGCATACGGCTCATGAAAACCTAAAATTCCTATCTCAAAAAATTAGCATATTTCATCCGACCAATAGAAGAAAAGTGTTTTTAAAACAAAAAAAGTCAACATTCAAATAATTATGTTCAGTTATGCACTCAATACTTTGTCGGGAATCCTTTTGCAGAAATGACTGCTTCAATGCGGCGTGGCATGGAGGCAATCAGCCTGTGGCACTGCTCAGGTGTTATGGAGGCCCAGGATGCTTCGATAGTGGCCTTAAGCTCATCCAGAGTGTTGGGTCTTGCGTCTCTCAACTTTCTCTTCACAATATCCCACAGATTCTCTATGGGGTTCAGGTCAGGAGAGTTGGCAGGCCAATTGAGCACAGTAATACCATGGTCAGTAAACCATTTACCAGTGGTTTTGGCACTGTGAGCAGGTGCCAGGTCGTGCTGAAAAATGAAATCTTCATCTCCATAAAGCTTTTCAAGATCCAAGCGGAAGTGACGTCAGCCGCTAGAGCGAGAAGGCAGCGATGGAACGCAAGGAAGAAGGTATGTATCCCGCCGCCGCTGCTGCCCGCTGCCCACACACATTCACTAGCTGGAGGGGGGCGCAGAGGGGAGAGCCCCGAGGTGAGGGAGAGGGGGGAACTTCCCCTCTCCCCGCCGACTGTGGGCAAGGCTTTCCCCTCATGCTGCCACCCCTCCAGCCCCCAAAAAACGGCCACGAGCGGGCCCGGGGGGGGGGGGGGGCCCGCTCTGAAATTCTGCAGGGGGATTTTCAGGTGTCTGCTGCCCACATTACGATTTTCAGGTGTCTGCTGCCCACATTACGCTTTTCAGGTGCCTGCTGCCCATATTATGATTTTCTGGTGTCTGCTGCCCACATTACGAGTTTCAGGTGCCTGCTGCCCACATTACGATTTTCAGGTGTCTGCTGCCCACATTATGATTTTCTGGTGTCTGCTGCCCACATTACGATTTTCAGGTGTCTGCTGCCCACATTACGATTTTCTGGTCACTGCTGCCCACATTGCGATTTTCTGGTGTCTGCTGCCCACATTAGGATTTTCAGGTGTCTGCTGCCCACATTACGATTTTCTGGTCACTGCTGCCCACATTGCGATTTTCTGGTGTCTGCTGCCCACATTAGGATTTTCTGGTGTCTGCTGCCCACATTACGATTTTCAGGTGTCTGCTGCCCACATTACGATTTTCAGGTGTCTGCTGCCCACATTACGATTTTCAGGTGTCTGCTGCCCACATTACGATTTTCAGGTGCCTGCTGCCCACATTACGATTTTCAGGTGTCTGCTGCCCACATTACGATTTTCAGGTGTCTGCTGCCCACATTACGATTTTCAGGTGTCTGCTGCCCATATTATGATTTTCTGGTGTCTGCTGCCCACATTACGATTTTCAGGTGTCTGCTGCCCACATTGCGATTTTCTGGTGACTGCTGCCCACATAAGGATTTTCTGGTGACTGCTGCCCACATTAGGATTTTCTGGTGTGTGCTGCCCACATTATGATATTCTGGTGACTGACTGCTGCCCACATTAGGATTTTCTGGTGACTGCTGCCCACATTACGATATTCTGGTGACTGCTGCCCACATTAGGATTTTCTGGTGACTGATGCCCACATTGCGATTTTCTGGTGACTGCTGCCCACATGGCGATTTTCTGGTGACTGCTGCCCACATGGCGATTTTCTGGTGACTGCTGCCCACATTGCGATTTTCTGGTGAACTCTGCCCACATTACGATTTTCTGTCCCACATTACGATATTCTGGTGAACGCTGCCCACATTACGATTGTCTGGTGAATGCTGTCCACGTTACAATTTTCTGGTGACTGCTGCTCACGTTACGATTTTCTGGTGACTGGTGCCCACATTACGATTTTCTGGTGAACTCTGCCCACATTATGATTTTCTGGTGAACTCTGCCCACATTATGATTTTCTGGTGAACGCTGCCCACATTACGATTGTCTGGTGAATGCTGTCCACGTTACAATTTTCTGGTGACTGGTGCCCACATTACGATTTTCTGGTGAACTCTGCCCACATTATGATTTTCTAAAGGCCCACATTACGATTTTCTGGTGAACTCTGCCCACATTACGATTTTCTGGCCCACATTACGATTGTCTGGTAAAATGCTGCCCACTTTACAATTAATTTACAGTGAAACGCTGCCCCATTACGATTATTTGGCACCTATGGGGGGGGGGGGGGCCCATCCAAATATTCGCAGGGGGGCCCAGTGATTTCTAGTTACGCCCCTGCCTCTGTTCCTCTATTTGTGCTTGCTCTGTGCCCCCCCATGCTCTTTTTGTGCATCTTTGCCCCCTCTGTGCTCCCTCTGTGCCTCTTTGCTCCCTCTCCGCCTCTTTTCCGCCTCTGTGCCCCCTCTGTGCCTCTTTGCCCCCTCCGTGCCTCCGCTTTGGCCCTCTGGACTCACCTCCGTACGAGTCCAATGCTGTCTGTCCTCCTCTCTCCGCATCCAGCTTCCTCTAGGAACATACAACAACCCTTCCTGTATGTCATGTGACATACAGGAACCTGTATGTCAGATGACATACAGCAAGCAAAGAGATGCTGTACGCGGCTAGAGGGAGCTGGATGTGGAGAGAGGAGGACAGACAGCGTTGGACTCGTATGGGAATGAGTCCAATGCTGTTGCTGCACACACCAGCACGTGGGGGAAGTTTGAAGCCGCTTCTTCAAGCTTCCCCCACGCAGAAATAATGTTATTGCGATGGGATCGGCCTGTTCGTATCAGCGGGTCGTTCGTAAGTCGGGCGTTCGTAACCCAAGGACTACCTGTATATCATAAAACCACTAGAACAGTTAAGCATGTTTGTAATAGGAAAAGTTTCTCCTGTAGCAGTTGCAGTGAGACTCTGTTGTTGTTGCCATAATTGAGGACAGCAGAGGCATTGGGGTTGTCAACATCATCTGATCTCACCCCCTTCCAGCTTTCTAGTTCCGTTATGGCTCCCTGCACACTGAAAATCCGATTTGCGATTCCAATTTGTGATTCCGATTTTCCCTGGATGTTAGCAAAAGAAAAACGCAGAAAAAACGCAGCATGCAGTACAGATTACAAAGCACAAATCGGAATCACATGTGAAAATCGATTAAAAATTTAAATTGGAATCGGAATTACATGTAGTGTGCAAAAGGCCTAAGAATAGTGATGGTTTTAATTCAGCTGGGTGCTGGTTGCTTTTTCAGGGTCTTTGCCCTGCGGAAAACACACTTTGGTTTCGTGTTTAGGCTTAACTTCAGAAAAGGGTCGTTTTGTAGTAGGGTCCAATGTTTGCCTATGATATCTTTAATTGTTTTGTGTTTGTTAGAGTAGTGTGTTATGATGTTACATCTGCCAGGGTGTTATCTTTCATTTGGAATCTCAATCCTTAGGAGCTTATCCCTCTCCATTTCTCTGTCTCTCCGTCTGGCCTCTGTGATAAGTTTCTTAGGGAAATGTTTTTTTCTTGACTTTTTTGGTAAGGATGTTGGCTTGATTATTTTACATCTTTACATCTGTGCAATTTTATCTAACTCTTAGGAATTGGCCATATGGTATATTGGTCTTCCAAGGTTTATGATGGCTACTATGGAAGTCTATGTAAGAATTAGTGTCCACTGTTTTGAAGTGATTCTGGGATTTAATGTTGGATTGATCATGATAGAGTAGCAGGTCCAGATATTCAATGTTTTACTCACTGTAATTGGCCATGAAAGATATCCCACAATCGTTGCCATTAAGGTATTGTTTGAAGGTGCTCCGTCCCAGATGAAAATCAGATTGTCTATGTATCTACTATAGAATACTATGGGCTCAATTCTGGTAGGGTTGAGTAAAAAATTACCTCATGGAATTGGGTTTACCTCATGAGGGAAATCAACTTTTGAATTCTGGTAGTTTAAGTAAAGTTTTACCTCATGTAATTTCATGAGGTAATTCATGTGGTAATTTTCTACAAACAATGTGTGGTATTTAGTAGTGAAATACCTCACACTTGAATTCTGAAGTGAAATAAGGTGCATGTTTGCATGTCTTTTACCTCACATAATTAGACCTACCTCTACCACATGATAAATGCAGTGCTGTGACAGAATTGTGATATCTGTCACATAACATGGAGCCTTTTCAGCTTGTTCTGTGTTCAGGGCTCCCATATTTTGCTAAAATAAGTAAAAGTGATCTGCCCCCACGAATCCCCCCCCCCCTTCCATTTGGGTTTAAAATAGAAAAAGTGCTCCAAACCCTGTACAATCCTTCATCTGCCGCGCCCCCCCCCCCTCCCTGGAAAAAAAAAGTAAAAATGCTCCAACCCACAGCCTCTATCTTTAAAAAAAATAAGTAAAACTGTGGCAAACACCAATTCCCCCCCCCCCCCTCCTCCTCTGGTTAAAAGTGCTCCGAGGGCCCCCCCCCCAGCAGCCTCTAAAAGTAAAAGTGCTGTAACCCCCCCTCCAGACCCCCAGCCTCTAAAAGTAAAAGTACTCACACCCCCAGTCTCTAAAAGTGCTGACCCCTCCCCCAGCCTCTAAAAGTGCTCCTACCCTCCAGCCTCTAAAGGTAAATGAGTTGGATTTTGTTTTTTATTATTTTTTTTTTCATAATGGATGCCTATAAATTTACTTTTCATAGTCAAATACACCTTCCCTGCTAAAAAAAAATATATATATAAAAAAAAAATCTTCCAAAGACTATCCTAACTTATGGAAGCCAAGTAAAGACTATTACATATTTGCTGCAGGTTTACCACTGAAATACCTCATGTTTTACCTCACTCTATGCATTTACCTCATGTTTTACCTCATGTTTTATCTCATGTTCGGAAATGAAGAAAAATCTTTCAGAATTGATAAAAGAAGAGGAAAATACCTCATGAGGTATTTTACCTGCTAAAAAATATTTACCTCACATAGCTACCAGAATTGAGCCCTATGTGTCTAGTGTATGGGTTATCCAGTCCCAA
This sequence comes from Hyperolius riggenbachi, assembly GCF_040937935.1. NCBI lineage: Eukaryota > Metazoa > Chordata > Amphibia > Anura > Hyperoliidae > Hyperolius > Hyperolius riggenbachi. Next base: position 392,510,761 of record NC_090647.1, on the reverse strand, counting down.
TAATAAGGTTTCTAGTAGGCCCATAGTTAAATTAACATAGCTGGGGGCAAAACCCCCATTGCTGTCCCTCTTGTCTGTAGGTAGGTAGTATCCCTAAATTGGAAAAAGTTATGCGTTAGAATGAAGGAGATAGCTTGGATGATGAAAAACCTCTACTTCACTGGCATCTCAATCCCTATATTGAGGAAGTGCCAAACCGCTCTCAGCCCTATGTGATGGTGGATGTTGGAATATAAAGAACATACATCTAAAGTTAAAGAGACACTGAAGCGAAAAAAAAAAATATGATATAGTGAATTGGTTGTGTACTATGAATAATTACTAGAAGATTAGCAGCAAAGAAAATATTCTCATACTTTTATTTTCAGGTATATAGTATTTTTTCTAACATTGCATCATTCTATAATATGTGCAGATTACACAACACTCAGCATTCAAAATGAGTCTTTCAGAGCAGTCTGTGAAGTAATGACCTCTCCTCTAGCAGAGGAAAAGTAAATAGTCCAGGAACAGTTGAGATAATAAAAGTCAGATAACAGCCCTCTCCAAGACTGCTGGGAATACACGTTTCGTTTTTGCCTTCGTTTTAGCCTTCGATTCTTTCGGTAAACTAATCGAGTGTTGAAAACGTATGTGAAAATAGTCATAATCTCATTATAGTTTCGATTATAGTTTCGATTAATAGACCCCAAAAACGAACGACTAGTGATCGAACATGTTTGATATTATCTCTCTTTATCCATCGAATCGAGCCATTGGTAGGCTTGATGGCTGTTCAGATCGATTATATATTCGTTTATGCCGTCCGTCCCTGTACTACGTTTCGTTTCTTTGCAGCCTTCGATCATTGGAAAAACGAAACCATCAGAATCGAAAAAAAAAAAACGAAACCGTGGGTGGTGATATTAACCGTACGATCGATTATTTCGGGATCGAAAAGGACAAAAGGCACAATCGAAACGAAGGTTTAAACGAAGGCAAAAACGAAACGTGTATTCCCAGCATAAACTTAGTCAGAGAGCTTAATGGCTTGTTTGCATAGAGATAACAACTGGAGTTTCTCAACTCTTCCTGTACTGGAAACAATTACACTGATGTATCTGATCTTAATGTTTTATTTCTTAGCTGTGCTACACATACAAATCATAATATCATCATTTTTTTTTCGTTTCAGTGTCTCTTTAAGTACTGTAAGAACTGGAGGCGCCTGTTTCTAATGTTAAGTGTACAGAGATCTCCAAAAGGCAGTATCCAACAATAGCTTATGTGGTGTCCTACCTTTTAGGGTTCCAGTTCTAGATATATAAATCAGGATTCGGATAAAAAGTTCAAAAATATTTAATTGTGCACTCGACAACGCGTTTCATGGTTAAAACCGCTTCCTCAGGTCAGTAACGTGTGAATGTAAAAGACAGCGCTTCAGAACTAGCAATGGAACGACTGTTTCAAGTTAAAATACAATCAGCATAAAAGCAGATCAGTATAAAGTTCACAAGGGCCCAATGCCCAGTCTGTTAACAGTTCTCCTCTGTGTATGCGCTCTATTTGGGTTCAGCAGATCCCCATTGGCAAGTCTATTATGTATTGATAGATAGCGCTCCACTTCTACTCAAGTACATCAAATTACAATGAGATGGAAGAAGGAAGCCCCCCTTGGGGCCGCACTCACCCGACCTGTGTGACCACTGTGAGACTGGTCAGTATGCGCACTGTAGTCCTTCTATGGCCGACTGCCCGTCCTGGTTCAGATGGTTCCTCTTTCGGATGGGTGCTTTCCCTGCAGTCCTTCCTTTTGCCTGTTTCTTGTTGTGTGCTCACCTCAAATACAATGAGCCTCACATAGCATAACTCCGTTAGGTTCAGAAAAACTTTATTAAAAGTATGGTACTCACAAGCATGTGCATGTATCAGCGCATAGAGTGTTAAAACGGGCTCTCCCCCGTGCCTCTCCGGATAGGCTCGCCGGGTGCTTCCGCTTTTCTCCGCTGAGTAGTTCCCAGACCGTCCTGTCGGCTGCTAGCTCCTCCCGACGCGTTTCGTCACGTGCGCGTGACTCATCAGGGGCGTGGCTAGCCTCAGGACGTCTGGCTGGTTATATACGTGAGGGCAGTCAGGCTCCCCCTACGCACACTCCCCGCGCTTACTTCCGCGTTCCAAGCGTGTGCCTTACGCATGCGCGTCCACCCGTACGCAATGACATAGATGTTTCAGCTGGGCTTATCCCCTCCGCCGCATGCTTGACGTCATCCGCATAACATAGAGCTGAGGCAAGAGGGAGGCCCATACAATTAAAACAATACTAGTACATAATGATTCCTATAGCAGTTCTTTCCCAAATTGTAAGGTACATACATCATAGACATATTAACATATTTGTGTAATTCACTAACATGAAATCTTGTAACATTTCTAGTTTCTCCATAAGCTTTCACATTTATGCACTCTGTCGCCATCATGTGGTCATATAGTATAAGACCCCTTTCTCCGTTATGGTAGATGCAGATGGATAGCAGTATGTTTTGGCTTTGTTTGTGTGAACATAAAAAGTATAACAGATATATGAAAAATAAAAAATATAAAAGATATATAAAGAATATAAACGTAATAAAAAATTAAGGAGGTTAAAAAGATTCATTAGTAGCATTAGACCTTCTTATATTGCTTGGCTAGAGAGGTCTGTATATAAAATTATATCAAAACCCTGGTTATTCCAAGGCCTCTATTGTCACTATATCTATCTGTCATAAGTGTACGTACAGGAGGCTAGATATAACCCTGTGTCCTAACTGTTGGCTATGTAGCAGTTGAGGTCTATTTCCACATTATGCCCTCCTGGGTTCAGGGTACCCATCTGATAAATCCATTTTGTTTCGGCCTTCTGTATTTCTCGGATTTTGTTGCAGCCCCTCCATGAGTAGGACATTTTTTCTATTCCACAGAATTTGAGGGTGCTGGGATCTGATTGATGGTGTGTTCTATAATGGTCTGACACGCTATGTCCCACCAGTCCTCGTCTGATATTTCCAATGTGTTCTCCTATCCTCTTCCTTAATTTCCTAGTTGTTCGACCTATGTACTGTATATTACACGGACACCAAACCATGTAAACGACTCCCTTTGTATTGCACGTGATGTTTTGTTTCAGTTTAAATGTGTTCCCTTTTGATGTTGATACTACTTCATTACAACTCACTGGTGTGCCTACTTTACATCCTGTGCATCCTCTGCATGGGAAGAACCCATGTTGCTGCCAGAATGGTATTACCTCCCTGGGTGGATTGACGCAGCTTGGCGCTAGGTAAGAGGGGCTTCCTTCTTCCATCTCATTGTAATTTGATGTACTTGAGTAGAAGTGGAGCGCTATCTATCAATACATAATAGACTTGCCAATGGGGATCTACTGAACCCAAATAGAGCGCATACACAGAGGAGAACTGTTAACAGACTGGGCATTGGGCCCTTGTGAACTTTATACTGATCTGCTTTTATGCTGATTGTATTTTAACTTGAAACAGTCGTTCCATTGCTAGTTCTGAAGCGCTGTCTTTTACATTCACAGTTTAGCATATCAGCTTTTAGATACAGCAGCTCAAACATGATGGACATTTTTGAATACAGGTATAAGCATAGTGTGGATACAGAGGTCATCTTTACCACGGGGGAGGAGGAAACACATGACGAGGTAAAAAAGGACATTGAGGATAAATTCAGAACATTGGAGCATACACTCCTAAAGGAACAGACCACATGGTGGGATGTAACCACGCTCAACAAATATATATCTAAAGGTGTGGTACCACAAAAGCTAAGATGGGATATGTGCCCTGATGACGGCGAGGAAAACGAGCAAAACGATAAGGAATGGGGTGAATATTTTGACGCATGTGGCATAGGTCTGATGGAACTTTTGATAAAAAGAAAGACAGTGCGTCTGGAAAGACTGGGAAGGGAGGTCAACCAGATGAAAGCTGACTTACATATGCACAAAGAGGAAGCACTATACAAAACACTGTCAGAGCGAACATGCGAAATAATAATTAAACAGGAAAGGGAAATCATTATCAAAAAGAAGAAAAAATTCCAGATGGACTGGAATGCTTATAAGCTAAAGAAAGCATACAAATGGCAGAATAAAGGAAAAGCAGACGTGCCCCCAGCTATGCCACCTAGGGAGCAGGCACCAAATGGGGGAGCAGCACCAAATGGAGGAGCGATACCAAAAAGAATACAAAATATCACACCACAACAGAACCCGAGGGGTCTATTACACACACCTAACGCGAGGGGACAAAGGCAATTTAGGCCATATACCCAGAAATTGAATGTGCCACAGTATGGAAATTAATCCAGACCCCAGCCTGAAAGAAGAAACCAACAGGAGAGAAGACAATATAATCTACCAATACAGAACAGATATGACCCATTAAGACAGGAGCAGAGCTACCAGCATTTTTTGGGGGATGCCCCAGGGAAGCACAAACCACCATGGAACCCACAAGTGAGGCTGGACTACGAAATAATGCAGCAACCCACACCTGGGGGGAACAAGTGAGGACCCGAAGGGGTGTACGAGGGGGGAGGCGCATACAAGAGAAGAAGAGAGAGGTAGGGAAAGGGATCTACAACCTATCAGGAGCTGTCCTGACTAAGCAGGAACTAAAAATACTTGATAAAGGTCTTAAACATGCACCACAACAACCTTTGAATAAATTTGCAACATACATAGATCTACAAAAATACACAAGGGTTCTGAACATTAAAAAGTACTTCCTAAGCAAGGAAGGGCCAACAAATAGAAGTAACCCCGTAAGTCAGTACCTACACACAGGCATGAAAAATCGATCCTTATTCAATCCACAAGGTACAACAAACGCTAACTGTGTGGAGGTGTTTAAGAAAATGGTGGAGGCCGACTTGGAACAAATCCAACCGCAAAGAGTTAGGGGAATGGCAAAGATGGCTAAGGAGATGCTGGAAGAAAAGAAACTGGTGGTGCGACCGGCTGACAAGGGAGTGGGGGTGGTAGTTCTGAGTCGGGAACAGTATGGGGAGGAGTTAAACAGATTAGTCAATGACACCACCACATATAAAAGATTAAAAGGAAACCCATGTGTCGAATTTGCAACAGAGCTCAGAGAAATATTGAAGATGGGACTCAGTGAGGGATGATAGGGAATATGAATTTTTAATACCAACGGCCCCAAGGACACCTATAATATATCAGGTCCCCAAGGTGCACAAAAGCCAGGAAAAACCACCGGGGAGGCCCATCATAAGCGGCATAGGTTCCATCACTCACCGGTTGGGACAGTACCTAGACTTCTTCCTGCAACCGCTTGTGATGGGCCTACCCCAAGTAGTAAAGGACACCAAGCACGTACTACAAATACTAGATGGACTCACAGTGGAGGAGGAAGATGTGCTAGTAACCGCCGATGTAACATCTCTGTATACGAACATTCCGCATGAGGCAGGTCTGGAGGCGGTACAGTACTATCTCGAGAAAGATCAACAAATGAAAGAGAAACAACGCCAATTTATTATGAAACTACTACAGTTTGCCCTTACACGAAATTACTTTTGGCATGAGGGGGCTTACTACTTGCAGATCAGGGGATGCGCTATGGGGGCGGCGTTCGCACCCTCCCTCGCCAACCTATTCATGGGGAAGTGGGAAGAGACGGTACTGGGGAATGGTGATGACAGCAGAATTTATATCTGGCGAAGATTTATTGACGATCTACTCATGGTGTGGAGGGGAGAAGAGGAGGATCTACCTATGTTCTTTGAGGGGCTTAACAAGAATCAGATGAACATTGAACTCACTATGGAAAAAAGCAGAACATCAATACACTTCTTAGATCTAAACATTGAGAAAAAGAATGGAAGAATATGCACAACAACATACTTCAAGCCTACAGATAGGAACGGATATCTCGACAAAGAAAGCTGCCACCACCCGAGATGGAAAAATGCAATACCTAAAGGACAAATGATCAGAATCCGCAGGAATTGCAGTGATATGAGAGATTACGTGGGGCAGGCACAAGTGCTAGCTAACCAATTCATTGACAAGGGTTATAATGAGGTAGAGATCCAGAGACAAATTATGGAAGTAGGTAGAATAGATAGATCAGAACTAATCAAGAAGGGGCCAAGACAGCAAATAAACCAGCAAACGGAGAATATACCCTTCCTTAGTGATTTTAACATTCAGTACAAGAAGGTTGAACATATTATAAGGAAACATTGGGCTATACTAAAAGAGGACAACCAGCTCAAGAGGGTGTTACCCGATCAACCTAAATTCATATACCGCAAGGCAAGAAACTTAAGGAACTACCTAGCGCCAAGCTGCGTCAATCCACCCAGGGAGGTAATACCATTCTGGCAGCAACATGGGTTCTTCCCATGCAGAGGATGCACAGGATGTAAAGAAGGCACACCAGTGAGATGTAATGAAGTAGTATCAACATCAAAAGGGAACACATTTAAACTGAAACAAAACATCACGTGCAATACAAAGGGAGTCGTTTACATGGTTTGGTGTCCGTGTAATATACAGTACATAGGTCGAACAACTAGGAAATTAAGGAAGAGGATAGGAGAACACATTGGAAATATCAGACGAGGACTGGTGGGACATAGCGTGTCAGACCATTATAGAACACACCATCAATCAGATCCCAGCACCCTCAAATTCTGTGGAATAGAAAAAATGTCCTACTCATGGAGGGGCTGCAACAAAATCCGAGAAATACAGAAGGCCGAAACAAAATGGATTTATCAGATGGGTACCCTGAACCCAGGAGGGCATAATGTGGAAATAGACCTCAACTGCTACATAGCCAACAGTTAGGACACAGGGTTATATCTAGCCTCCTGTACGTACACTTATGACAGATAGATATAGTGACAATAGAGGCCTTGGAATAACCAGGGTTTTGATATAATTTTATATACAGACCTCTCTAGCCAAGCAATATAAGAAGGTCTAATGCTACTAATGAATCTTTTTAACCTCCTTAATTTTTTATTACGTTTATATTCTTTATATATCTTTTATATTTTTTATTTTTCATATATCTGTTATACTTTTTATGTTCACACAAACAAAGCCAAAACATACTGCTATCCATCTGCATCTACCATAACGGAGAAAGGGGTCTTATACTATATGACCACATGATGGCGACAGAGTGCATAAATGTGAAAGCTTATGGAGAAACTAGAAATGTTACAAGATTTCATGTTAGTGAATTACACAAATATGTTAATATGTCTATGATGTATGTACCTTACAATTTGGGAAAGAACTGCTATAGGAATCATTATGTACTAGTATCGTTTTAATTGTATGGGCCTCCCTCTTGCCTCAGCTCTATGTTATGCGGATGACGTCAAGCATGCGGCGGAGGGGATAAGCCCAGCTGAAACATCTACGTCATTGCGTACGGGTGGACGCGCATGCGTAAGGCACACGCTTGGAACGCGGAAGTAAGCGCGGGGAGTGTGCGTAGGGGGAGCCTGACTGCCCTCACGTATATAACCAGCCAGACGTCCTGAGGCTAGCCACGCCCCTGATGAGTCACGCGCACGTGATGAAACGCGTCGGGAGGAGCTAGCAGCCGACAGGACGGTCTGGGAACTATTCAGCGGAGAAAAGCGGAAGCACCCGGCGAGCCTATCCGGAGAGGCACGGGGGAGAGCCCGTTTTAACACTCCATGCGCTGATACAAGCACATGCTTGTGAGTACCATACTTTTAATAAAGTTTTTCTGAACCTAACGGAGTTATGCTATGTGAGGCTCATTGTATTTCAGGTCAGTAACGTGTCTTTAAAAAACAAACAGTGGCACTCAGAAATGATACAGACATTGTGTTAAAACAACAACAAATAAACAAAAAGAAGTATTAAAAAAAAAATTAGAAAGATAAAACATGCTGCAGCTATAGTGCCTGCAGAAGCTGTCATATATGGCAAGTTTACAGCAAAATATTTTTATATTTAAAATATGATAAAACAGATAGCACATACCTTTGGGGAGGAGCAAATTATAAAACTCATTCTAATATATATGGGATTGTCAAAAAGGGGGGGGGGGGTGCAGGGAGAGTAATCCTGTGGTTCTCAGTAACAGTATAAGAGGACTGCTCTAATATATATAGGAGTGTCTCAGTGCCACAAAATCGAATGCTGCCTATGATAACGTGACAGGGGATAAATGGCCAGGTGCCCACATCTAAGGGGTAAGGGAGACAACTGTGAGAGTTATAATGTAGGTATGGACATTATAAAAAGGGCTGCAAGAAAAGGTAAATACCAATAAAAGGAAGGAAAATATGTCTCCGTTGTAAGCTTACTCATTAAAAGGCAGAGGACGGTGTAGGATTGTGGAGCAAAAAAAGGAGAGGAGAGATCTGTCTCTTACCTAACACCAGGGTGGTCCTGTTTCCGGGCGCCGTTTGTAAACACTGACACCACACTGTGCTATTAAATAAGGAAGTCTCGCAAGGTGACCTGCTGATGTCATCAGGTCTAACCCAGAAGGGTTTGCTGCTGTGTGTTAAAAGTATAGTGGCCCATCAGCAGCAAAGACCTTCCTAGGGAGACTACATACTGAGCGCGCTCAAGATGGCAGCCTCACCTTTTACCTGCTTCACACCTTGTCTCGGCTCTGGGAAGCATTAATGCACATATATGCACAGAAGGAACAAAAATACTGCACCATGAAATCTCTGGCTACAACTGCAACCTTCTGGGAGTCGTGGAAGTTTATGGATGGATAAGTTACAATATGGATTGTACTCACCATGAAAGTCCTGTGTAGCTGACCTTTGTTTTGGAGTCCTGCATGGGAAGCTGATAACCCACACAAACAAACAAAAGCCTTCTCTACTCCTACAAGGACACACAATGGAATAGGATTCCTCCACCAGGATACTCATGAGGTTCACAGCTTCAAACAAACCAACACATCAAAAAGCATGTCCATGCAACACAGCAGACAGATTCCCAAGTCCTCTTCCCAAGATAAGGGAATTCATCCTTTTTTCTGGCAATCTGTTTTTTGCAGACTGTACAAATACTTTAAATGCATTCAGAGGCTGAAATTATAGTGGTTTGCAAAAGTATTCGGCCCCCTTGAAGTTTTCCACATTTTGTCACATTACTGCCACAAACATGAATCCATTTTTTGGGAATTTTGTTTGGAATCATGTATGATTTACGTTCAACTTCTCACGTGTATGCACCAATTTGTATTGACAAAGTGGTGTGTACACATGAGAAGTGGAACGTAAATCATACATGATTCCAAACATTTTTTTTTACAAATAAATAACTGCAAAGTGGGGTGTGCATAATTATTCAGCCCCCTGAGTCAATACTTTGTAGAACCACCTTTTTCTGCAATTACAGCTGCCAGTCTTTTAGGGTATGTCTCTACCAGCTTTGCACATCTAGAGACTGAAATCCTTGCCCATTGTAACGTTTGCGGAACTATTTCTGTGGTCAGCGCACAGGACGCGCGCCGACACCACGGAAATCCTCCACAAGCGTGTAATTATATAGAACCCAGCTATGGTGCTATGCACCGGTAGAGGGAGATTCCCACCGGCAGATGGAGCTGTGGAGTACAGACGGACACAGCCTCTGTACTGCCACAGATGCCAGGTGGGAATTGCACGAGTTGAAGCAATGTAGGGCTGGATAGCCCTTAAAGAGAGAGAGCACAGAGACAGAAAGAATGTGTGTCCACCAATCTAGTCGTCATCCAGCAGAAACAAAGTATGAACGCAATCGCGAGAGTGGCGATTGCCAAAAGCGACACAAGACCGAGCAGGACAGAGCACGAGAGTAGCAAAGGCACAGCAAGCAAGAACAATAAGGAAAATAACAAATGCTAACTAAACGCGAACACCGCACTCATTCGCAACAGCAAACGCGTTTAAGCACGATCACCACGCGTTAGGCGCCCAGTGATAAGCGTGCCACCCTAACTAACCAATGACACACAAACACGAAATAGAGAACGCGAACGCTTGCTTAACGGTTACCTCACCGAGCCTACAGCAAGCGTTCGTACAAGACAAGACAGAGAGAAGGAGCAGCCAGCAGAAACCGCAGCTCTGGCCTACACTCCCAGACAGAGTTCAGAAGGAACCATCGCTGCTACCGCTAGAGCGAATGCGATCCAAACAGACAAACAGATGGGGCTACCAGTAGCAACCGCTGCTCTGGTTAGCGCCCCTAGGGCAGAATACAGAAGGAAGCACTGCCACTACCACTAGGGTGAATGCAATCCTGACAGACAAACAGATGGGACTACCAGTAGCAACCGCTGCTCTGGTTAGCGCCCCTAAGGCAGAATACAGAAGGAAGCATTGCCACTACCACTAGGGCGAATGCAATCCAGACAGATGGAGCAGCCAGTAGCAACCGCAGCTCTGGCCTACACTCCCAGACAGACAGAACGATTCCTTGTCGACCGCTGCTGGCGACAAGGCAATCGAGACAGAAAGGGAGAACAAGGCAATACAAATAATACAACCTGACTGCACTAGAAGGAATGCCTAGTGCAGTCCCCAGGAATTACTCTAAGATAATCTTAGCAAACGACAGCAAGGCTGACACTCTAGGAGTGTTTTGCAGGAACAAACCTTCATGACCAGCAAAAGACTCTGGGAGAACATGGTATTTATACTGCAAGCCTCCAAGGAGGCAGCTAGGCAATCTGCATGACAAGTGTATGCAAATTCCTCAGCAGCAGAGCAGGTCTGAAACTTGCAAAGTGAAGACAGGTCTCTTTTCCAGAGACCTGCAGCCCTCAGACTTAAGGAATGGACAAACAGCTGTCTGCCCGTGCAGACAGCTGAGCAGATCATTACACCCATTCTTCTTTGCAAAACAGCTCCAGCTCAGTCAGATTAGATGGACAGTGTTTGTGAACAGCAGTTTTCAGATCTTGCCACAGATTCTCGATTCGATTTAGATCTGGACTTTGACTGGGCCATTCTAACATGGATATGTTTTGTTTTAAACCATTTCATTGTTGCCCTGGCTTTATGTTTAGGGTCGTTGTCCTGCTGGAAGGTGAACCTCCGCCCCAGTCTCAAGTCTTTTGCTGACTCCAAGAGGTTTTCTTCTAAGATTGCCCTGTATTTGGCTTCATCCATCTTCCCATCAACTCTGACCAGCTTCCCTGTCCCTGCTGAAGAGAAGCACCCCCAGAGCATGATGCTGCCACCACCATATTTGACAGTGGGGATGGTGTGTTCAGAGTGATGTGCAGTGTTAGTTTTCCACCACACATAGTGTTTTTCATTTTGGCCAAAAAGTTCCATTTTGGTCTCATCTGACCAGAGCACCTTCTTCCACATGTTTGCTGTGTCCCGCACATGGCTTGTGGCAAACTGCAAGTCCCTTCTTATACTTTTCTGTTAACAATGGCTTTCTTCTTGCCACTCTTCCATAAAGGCCAACTTTGTGCAGTGCACGACTAATAGTTGTCCTCTGGACAGATTCCCCCACCTGAGCTGTAGATCTCTGCAGCTCGTCCAGAGTCACCATGGGCCTCCCGACTGCATTTCTGATCAGTGCTCTCCTTGTTCGGCCTGTGAATTTAGGTGGATGGCCTTGTCTTGGTAGGTTTACAGTTGTGCCATACTCCTTCCATTTCTGAATGATCACTTAAACAGTGCTCCGTGGGATGTTCAAAGCTTTGGAAATCTTTTTGTAGCCTAAGCCTGCTTTAAATTTCTCAATAACTTTATCCCTGACCTGTCTGGTGTGTTCTTTGGACTTCATGGTGTTGTTGCTCCCAATATTCTCTTAGACAACCTCTGAGGTCGTCACAGAGTAGCTGTATTTGTACTGACATTAGATTACACACAGGTGCACTCTATTTAGTCATTAGCACTCATCATTCAATGTCTATGGGCAACTGACTGCACTCAGACCAAAGGGGGCTGAATAATTACGCACACCCCACTTTGCAGTTATTTATTTGTAAAAAATGTTTGGAATCATGTATGATTTTCGTTCCACTTCTCACATGTACATTACTTTGTATTGCTCTTTCACGTGGAATTCCAATAAAATTGATTCATATTTGTGGCAGTAATGTGACAAAATGTGGAAAACTTCAAGAGGGCCAAATACTTTTGCAAGCCACTGTATATAGACTCCATTGCCTTTCTAAGTGAACTTTAGTAGGCCCCATGTTTCTGCACATCAATGGAATTTTCACACCTCTTCTAGCAGATTCTCAAGGCCAGCAGTTTGCTTTTGTCTACCCCCTACTGAGAAACAACAACAATCAAGGAAGTGCTTAATTAACCCATTCCTTCCCAAAGAGCAATGTTAACATATAAGGCCAGCTTCTTACTGTCTCTCAGGCCATCGAGAACTGCATCTCACATTGGGAAAAAACAAGCTAATTTGCTGGAATCTCTGGGGATTTTAAATAAAACGCACAGAGGTAAAAAAGGTGGCCAGGCACATAAAAAGTGCCACACTCAGACTCAGTCCAACTTCAGGGACCCCGGACCATTCAAGGAAAAGAACTTTCCAGCGATCCCCAGTGATATTTACTGGAAATCAGGGCTTAGATGCTTTCCTTGCGTTGAAAGACATCCATGGCTACAATTAGTAGGTAATGCTTAATGATGTTGATCCAGGGATTTTATCTGATTGCCATCTGGAGTCGGGAAGGAATTTTTCTCTTTAGGGGCTAATTGGACCATGCCTTGTAAGGGTTTTTTCGCCTTCCTCTGGATCAACAGGGATATGTGAGGGAGCAGGCTGGTGTTGTACTTTATACTGGTTGAACTCGATGGACGTATGTCTTTTTTCAACCAAAATAACTATGTAACTATGTAACAAGATGCAAATGAACTAATACATCTCATGGGTGGACTAGGCTTCACACAAGTTGTAAAATCTGCTACCCACAAAGGAAGGCATACCCTAGACTTAGTGTTCCACCTTGGAATGGACATTAGTAACATAACAGTAACCCCAGTGGTGTGGTCAGACCATCAGATAATACAGTTTACTATTGAACATCACCCTATCAAGCAGCTCTCTAAAGAAACAATCAAAATCCGTCCCCTAAATAAATTAACACCGGAGAGGATAACTGCCAACCTGGATTTTACAAATCTGCTGCACAGTCAAATGGACCCCAACATTCTAGTAACCTAGTACAACAACACAATATATTAAACACTTGACAGTATTGCCCCATGGCGCACCAAATCAGCAACTAAAAAGCAGAAAGCTAATTGGTTTGACAAAACCATCATGGATCTAAAAAAGAAAGGGCGCAGACTAGAAAGACAGTGGCGTAAATCAGGGACTGAGAAGCACAAATCTAGCCTAGTTCAACACCTCAGACAATACCAACAAGCAATAACCAAGAAAAAAACAGACTTTATCTCGCACAAAATATCTACAGCCAACAACAGAGCTGCTCAACTCTTCCACACAGTGAAATCACTCTGCAATCCTTCCTGCCTAAAAGCCCCAACCACATTCTCCAGGGAAAGGTGTGAAGAATTCTCTGTCTTCTTCACAAACAAGGTGTCTGCCATTCGTGCCAGCATTACACCAACAACATCAATTGACCACTGGACTTTGCATATGCCTACTACCATACCACCATGGCAAGTCTTTGACACTCTGAGTGAAGAAGATTTTGGAATTCTCATTCAAAGTCTCCGCCCCACTACCTGCGACCTGGATCCTGGCCCAACTGGATCCTTCATGCAGTGCCCAGAGCTGATCAGGCCAGCACTTCACAAAATCACTCAGTGCTCCTTGCAAAGTGGACTTTTCCCAGAAGAACTAAAGAAAGCAATCATAAAACCCCTCTTGAAGAAACCATCACTAGATCCTGATTCTGTGACCAACTACAGACCTGTTGTGAACTTACCATTCCTATCAAAAGTTATCGAGAAAGCAGTCGCCAACCAGCTAGAAGCCAGGCTTACAGATAACAACATCTTTGATACTTTTCAGTTAGGATTCAGGAAAAGGCACAGCACTGAAACGGCATTAGTCCGAGTAATGAATGATCTACTTACTGCAAGGGCAAGGGTGATTGCTCAATTCTGATTCTTCTTGACTTATCTGCAGCATTTGATACTGTGGATCATGAAATACTTATCCAGCGACTGAAGAATTACTGTGGCCTAAACGTTACTGTTCTTAGCTGGTTTCAGACCTTCTTATCTGTCAGGACACAGTAAGTATGTCTGGGCACCACTGCAGTTTCTAGGCTAAAATGCACCCAGGGCGAGGGTGTAAAAATTGCGCCCCCCCCCCCCGGACCCCTCCCCCCGGAGCAAGGTATGGGTGCCCGCAGTATAGGTTTGTCAGGTCTAGTTGCACGTAGTATAGGTCCCCCCAGTATAGGTAGCCAAGAATAGGTACCCCAGTATAGGTAGCCAGCTATAGGTCCCTCCAGTATAGGTAGCCAGGCATAGGTGAGCCAGTATAGTCACCCCCACTATAGGTTAGCCAGGTAGGTGCCTCCAGTATAGGTAGCCAGTATAGTTGCCCCAGTATAGGTTAGATAGGCAGGCGCCCTCAATATAAGTTAGATAGGTAGGTGCCCCAGTACAGGTTAGCTAGGTGGGTGCCTCTAATATAGGTAGCCAGAATAGTTGCCCCCAGCATAGGTTAGATAGGTAGGTGCCCCCAGTATAGGTTATTTAGGTAGGTGTCTCCAATATAGGTAGCCAGTATAGTTGCCACCTGTATAGGCTAGCTAGGTAGGTAGGTGCCCCCAATACAGGTTAGATAAGTGCCCCCAGTATAGGTTAGATAGGTAGCTGCCCCCCCCCCCCAGTGTAGGTTAGATAGGTAGCTGCCCCCCAGTGTAGGTTAGATAGGTAGCTGCCCCCCAGTGTAGGTTAGATAGGTAGGTGCCCCCCAGTATAGGTTAGATTAGGTTGCTCCCCCCCAGTATAGGCTAGTTTAGACAGGTGCCCCCCAGTATAGGTTAGATAGGTAGCTGCCCCCCAGTATAGGTTAGATTGGGTAGCTGCCCCCCAGTATAGGTTAGATTAGGTAGGTGCCCCCCAGAACAGGTTACATAGGTAGCTGCCCCACAGTGTATGTTAGATAGGTAGCTGCCCCCCAGTGTAGGTTAATTAGGTAGGTGCCCCCCAGTATAGGTTAGATAGGTAGATGCCCCACAGTGTTGGTTAGATAGGTAGCTGCCCCCCCCCAGTGTAGGTTAGATTAGGTAGCTGCCCCCCAGTGTAGGTTAGATAGGTAGCTGCCCCCCATTGTAGGTTAGATTAGGTAGGTGCCCCCCAGTATAGGTTAGATAGGTAGCTGCCCCCCCAGTGTAGGTTAGATTAGGTAGCTGCCCCCCAGTGTTGGTTAGATAGTCAGCTGCCCCCCCAGTATAGGTTAGATTAGGTAGGTGCCCCCCAGAGTAGGTTAGATTAGGTAGCTGCCCCCCAGTATAGGTTAGATAGGTAGCTGCCCCCCAGTATAGGTTAGATTAGGTAGCTGCCCCCCAGCGTAGGTTAGATTAGGTAGGTGCCCCCCAGCGTAGGTTAGATAGGTAGCTGTCCCCCATAATGGAGGGGGGAGCTGGAGCCGCGGGGAGGGCAGCCCTCCCTCTCCCTCCCTCTCATGGGCCGCCCTCCATGCTCCCCCCTCAGATGCATACTCAGGCAGGAAGCGCCGCTGTTTACAACTCACCTCCCTGGCTCCCAGCGCTGCTCTCTCGCCGCTGGTCTTTTCCTCTCTGCCTAAACGCAGATACACACGCTGATTCCGGCAGCGTGTGTATCAGCGTGTATACAGAGAGGAGACCTGCAGCGAGAGAGCAGCGCTTGGAGCAAGGGAGGTGAGTTGTAAAAAGCGGCGCTTCCTGCCTGAGTATGCCTCTGAGGGGGGAGCATGGAGGGCGGCCCAGGAGAGGGAGGGAGAGGTCGGGCTGCCCTCCCCGCGGCTCCGGCTTCCCCCTCCATTACATCGCCCCCCTCCCAACAGCGCCCAGGGCGGCGGCACGCCCCGCACAGCCCAAGAAACGGGCATGCTGGGCACACACTACTCTAATCCAGTGCCACTTGCCTGTGGAGTTCCGCAGGGTTCTGTACTATCACCATTACTCTTTGCAGTCTGCATGCTCCCACTGGGCAAAATAATACAGAACTATGGCCTAGGATACCATTGTTATGCAGATGACACACGACTGTATCTGTCCTTCAAGCCTGGCACCCAAGACCCATCAGCATTCATAAATGCGTGTCTAGTGGAATTACAAAATAGGATGAACACCAGCTGGATGAAGCTGAACTCTGGGAAAACAGAGGTGTTGGTGGTAGGTGGTCCACACAAGATGGATAAAGTTCAAAACGCTCACCACCTCAAACTTGCAATTGGGGGAGATACCGTACAGTATAAAGACTCTGTGCGAAACCTTGGGGTCGTCCTGGATGGAAATCTAAAACTCAGACATCAGGTATCAGCTGTCGTCAAGTCTTCCTTCTTCCATCTAAGAAATATAGCAAAAATCAAACACCTTATCCCAGCTGAAGACCTACCTACCCTGGTTCATGCATTTGTATCCTCCCGCCTAGACTACTGCAAAGCCCTGTTCATCGGATCTACAGATAAGGTTCTACGCCCCTTACAACTAGTACAGAATGCTGCAGCCAGACTCCTAGCCAATGCCCCCCACAGCTCACACATCACCCCAGTACTGAAAACTCTTCACTGGTTGCCAGTAAAATGGAGAATCAATTTTAAGATCTGCCTGCTGACATTCAAGGCTCTAAACCACATGGGACCCAAATACATAGAGGATCTATTGGAACTTTATGCTCCTCCATGCACCCTCCGCTCTGCCAACAAGATGAAGCTGGTTATTCCCAGGATACACTTAACATTTGGTGCTCGGGCCTTTTCCTATGCAGCCCCTACTCTATGGAACTCACTTCCACAATCAGTACGAGAGGCTCCTTCTCTGGACAGCTTTAAAAAAAAGCTAAAAACTCACCTCTTTTCCCTAGCCTTTGAGACTGCATAATGCAGGGTCACAGCGCTTTGAGTCCCCAGGAAGAAAAGCGCTATAAAAATATTATTGTTATTGTTGTTATTGTTCTGGCAGCCATGTTAACCACTTGAGGACCGTGGGCTTTACCCCCCTTAAGGACCAGGCACTTTTTTTCCATTCAGACCACTGCAGCTTTCATGGTTTATTGCTCGCTCATACAACCTACCACCTAAATGAATTTTGGCTCCTTTTCTTGTCACTAATAAAGCTTTCTTTTTGGTGCTATTTGATTGCTGCTGTGATTTTTACTTTTTATTATATTCATCAAAAAAGACATGAATTTTGTCAAAAAAATGATTTTTTTAACTTTCTGTGCTGACATTTTTCAAACAAAGTAAAATTTCTGTATACATGCAGCACGAAAAATGTGGACAAACATGTTTTTTTTTTTAATTCTTTATTTTAGTGTTATATTACCGGTAATATTTTATTACAATTAGCATTTCAAGTTTTCAGTGATCTTCCAAAAATGTGAGATATTAGGAGACGCAGCTCCATTGCAGTAAATAAGAAATAGATACATCAAAGTGAAGAAAAGGCTTAATGCTAAAATCCTGATTTGATCAGCTACTGTGGATTTTATTATGCATAAGAAATATAGCAATTAAGGAACAATACTATTTAGACCTATAACTCAACATCAGTTGGGCACACATTTTGTGTGTCCTGGTTAGGAATGGCATGTCGTCTCCTCTCCCCGCCTATTTCATTCATGTATTTTGAAAAAGATCCTCCGTGGTCAACTCCAAGGTATACCCAGTGTCTTGTGATGCCACATCTTTTCATATCAGGTCAAGCCCTCCAGTACTTTATTAAAATCCCCTGACTCTCTAAACACGCTCCAGTACGACCATGTTTTGCGAAAGACTTCTGTTCTGTTCAGAATGGAGTGAGTTAGATTTTCCATTGCATAGATGTGATCTAATTCTGTAATTAATTTGCTCGAGCTAGGCGGAGTAACGTCTCGCCATCTTCGTACTAAAAGGCATTTAGCTGCATTTAATATATGATTTTTTATATGCCTTCATTGACCAAGAGTTATGATGTAGGAGGTAGAATTTGGGGGAGAATGGTACCTCTCATTCTGTAACGTGCTTCAGAAGCCTTTCTATTTTTCCCCAGAATTCTGCTATAAGTGGGCATGTCCACATAAGATGCATAAGCGAGCCAACTTCCCTGCCACATCTCCAACATCTATCATCTAGTTCTGGAAAAAGGTTGTGTAGTTTAAGGGGTGTGTAATACCATTGAGACAGGATTTTGTAGTTGATCTCTTGTATTTTGGCCGATAAAGAGGTCTTATGGGCATATATACACATTCTTTCTTGTTGTGCTGGGGTGAAAGTTTTGCCAATATCCCTTTCCCACTTCTCGAGGAGTGGCGCACGCCGCTCCTGTGGCATAATTAACATAAGATAGATCTTGGATAAAGTTTTTTCCATCGGGACTGAACCCGAGCATAGATCCTCAAATTCAGTCTTTTTTCTCATCTGCGAGGGCTGCACCCCTAAATGTCTTAACATATATCTAATTTGGAAGTATCCTCACCAGTCTAATTCTGGTTTCCCATATGCTCGTCGAATGTCTGTCAGGGTCAGCCATGCTCTCTCTCCCACAATGGTAGATAAGTTCAGAAATTTTAGCTCTCTCCAGACTCCACCTGCACGTGTCCCGCTTATATTTGGAAGACTTGGATTGTCAATCAAGGGCAACAGAGGGGAAGGCCATGGCGAGATCCCCATTAGCTTCCTCACTTTAGCAAATACTTGGATTGTGCGAGTATACAGGGGAGGAAGAGGCCATTTTTTTTAGGTAGATTTGGTTAGCCACATTAAGTTGCATAGGCTATAAGTTGAGAGATCCTGTTCCAAGATAGTCCATTGTTTGGATTGAGCATGTCTGACCCAGTCCACCGCTCTGGTAAGAACCGCGGCAAAGCAGTAATAGGTTACATTTGGTACCGCCAGCCCCCCGTTTTGCTTGGGTCTATACAGGGTGTCCCTTTTAATTCTAGGGTGGTTACCTTTCCAGATATATTTATTAAATGTCGACTGAGCCTGTTATAGGAATGTCATCGGGATTGGAATCGGGAGGGTTTGGAAGAGATATAACAGTCTGGGCATAAGATTCATTTTTATAACTGCAATTCTGTCTAGCCACGAAAGCTGGGGGAGATCCCACTTCTTTAGATCTGCCTTCATTTGCTGTAAAATAGGCGGGAAATTGTGTATATAAACATCACTCAAGGAGTCGGAGATATTTGTCCCAAGATATCGTATGTGTAAATGTTTCCACTTAAACGGGAAGCTCTGCTCTAAGTGTTTTTTAACCCCACTTGTCAGTCCCACGTTGAAGGCCTCACACTTGTCATAGTTGATCTTAAAATATGAAAACTTACTAAAGGTGTTAAATTCAGCAAGAAGGTTAGGGAGCGTAATCAAAGGATTAGTTAGAAAAAATAACAAGTCGTCTGCGTAAGCAGCTACTTCATGTCTTGTCGCACCAATTTCAATGCCCTTTATGTCTTCATTTGATCTCACATGACACAGAAATGGTTCTAACGCCAATGCAAAAATTAAAGGTGATAGGAGGCAACCCTGTCTAGTGCCATTCCTTATTATAAGGGGATCAGATAGGAGACCGTTAACTTTAATTCTTGCTGTGGGGCGTGAGAATAATGCATCAATACAAGACATCAAGCGTTCTCTAATATTTATTTTGTGCAGAACAGTTCTAATCCATTGCCAGCTCACCCGGTCAAATGCCTTCTCCGCATCTGTGGAAAGCAGTGGCGTTCCTACCTAAGGGCGCAGGGGGGCGGGGCGCACCGGGTACCAGTCAGCCAGGGGGGTGTCGCCACGACCCCCCTACACCTGACTAAGGAGGGGAAGAGCAGCGCTAGGAGGAGGGGTGACAGCAGGGATAGCGGCGGGGAGGGGGAAATATCCCCCCCTCCCTCACCTGGGTCCCCTCCTTCTGCCTCTCTTCTCCCCCCAAAAATGCGGGCAGCGGGCCGGTGGCAGTGGGCAGCGAGCAGGCGAGCGTGGAGTATACTCACGTTACTTCCGCATATCAGCCTGGAACGCTGCGTCACCGTCACGTGCCTCTTCTGTGCCTCCAATCATTGGAGGCGCAGTAGAGGCACGTGACGGCGACGCAGCGTTCCAGGCTGATACGCGGAAGTAACGTGAGACTTTGGGAGTTGCTGGCTGCAGAGGATCGTGGGAGCTGCGCACTGGACGGAGGCCGGAACAGGAGCTCTGCTGCAGGTGAGTAAATGTTTTTTTTTTTCTTTTTAATTTATATTAGCAGCCAGGGGTAGCATTTATGTTCTGGCCAGGTCTGCTACACGATTGAAGTGTTTTCTGGACAGGTCTGCCACACGATTGCATGTATTTTCTGGGCAAATCTGCAGACATGATTGAACGTATTCTCTGGGAAAATCTGCCGACATGATTGAACGTATTCTCTGGGCAGATCTGCCGACATGATTGAACGTATTCTCTGGGCAAATCTGCCGACATGATTGCATGTATTTTCTGGGCAAATCTGCCGACATGATTGCATGTATTTTCTGGGCAAATCTGCCGACATGATTGAACGTATTCTCTGGGCAAATCTGCAGACATGATTGAACGTATTCTCTGGGCAAATCTGCCGACATGATTGCATGTATTTTCTGGGCAAATCTGCCGACATGATTGCATGTATTTTCTGGGCAAATCTGCCGACATGATTGAACGTATTCTCTGGGCAAATCTGCCGACATGATTGAACGTATTCTCTGGGCAAATCTGCCGACATGATTGCATGCATTTTCTGGGCAAATCTGCCGACATGATTGCATGTATTTTCTGGGCAAATCTGCAGACATGATTGAACGTATTCTCTGGGAAAATCTGCCGACATGATTGAACGTATTCTCTGGGCAAATCTGCCGACATGATTGCATGTATTTTCTGGGCAAATCTGCCGACATGATTGCATGTATTTTCTGGGCAAATCTGCCGACATGATTGAACGTATTCTCTGGGCAAATCTGCCGACATGATTGAACGTATTCTCTGGGCAAATCTGCCGACATGATTGCATGCATTTTCTGGGCAAATCTGCCGACATGATTGCATGTATTTTCTGGGCAAATCTGCCGACATGATTGCATGTATTTTCTGGGCAAATCTGCAGACGTGATTGAACGTATTCTCTGGGAAAATCTGCCGACATGATTGAACGTATTCTCTGGGCAAATCTGCCGACATGATTGAACGTATTCTCTGGGCAAATCTGCCGACATGATTGAACGTATTCTCTGGGCAAATCTGCCGACATGATTGCATGTATTTTCTGGGCAAATCTGCCGACATGATTGCATGTATTTTCTGGGCAAATCTGCCGACATGATTGAACGTATTCTCTGGGCAAATCTGCAGACATGATTGAACGTATTCTCTGGGCAAATCTGCAGACATGATTGAACGTATTCTCTGGGCAAATCTGCACACATTACATGTATTTTCACCCGGGTTCACGTCAAATTACAGTTAGCTCCGCCCTCATCCGGTCATGGCCACGCCCAATTTATTTGCCGTGGCGCGCTTATCGCACCGCATGTTATAGTGCCACCCATTTTTTGCCCCTTTACCTTTTTTTTTGGGGGGGGGTTGTCTTATAATACCCAGCACCGGGTGTCAAATGCCCTAGGTACGCCACTGGTGGAAAGCAACATACAGGGGATTTTCTTTAACCGGGCGAGCTGGAGAAGATCCAGAGCCCTAATGGTATTGTCTCTGCGTACATCAAAAAAGGGCGTAGGGAAAAAAGGGCGCGTGGTGTAAACGATAAACAGTATTATCGTTTATTGGAATATTGTGTAGAATTTCGTTTAGAAATAGTGTTTTAAGAATTTATAAATCACTAAATAATGTGTATGAGATCGGCAATTCTTAAAACGTTAATCTTCCCTATTTGTACACTAAAACTTATATTTACGTTTGTTAAAACCCTCCCTGTACCTATCCCTAACCCCTAGACCCCCTGTTGGTGCCTAAACCTAAGACCCCCCAGTTGGTGCCTAAACCTAAGACCCCCCTGTTGGTGCCTAAACCTAAGACCCCCCTGTTGGTGCCTAAACCTAAGACCCCCCTGTTGGTGCCTAAACCTAAGACCCCCCTGTTGGTGCCTAAACCTAAGACCCCCCTGTTGGTGCCTAAACCTAAGACCCCCCTGTTGGTGCCTAAACCTAAGACCCCCCTGTTGGTGCCTAAACCTAAGACCCCCTATGGATAATAATGTTTTACAGACATTAATAAATAAAAAATGTAAATAAAAAAATGTAATTAATTTTTTTGGGTGAATAATAATGTTTTAGAAATGTTTTAGAAATAGTGATTTATTATCTTTATAAACGTTATTCGTCACGGGCTCATTTTGTAAAGTTAAATCATCACAAACATAGTTATAAATCTTTAAAAATCTCCGGGCGCCGTTTGTTAAAACGTTAATAATCTCCGGCGCCTTTTTTTCCCTGTTCGGCGCCCGGTAAACGATATTTATAATGGGAGTGAATGGGGCGCCCTTTTTGTCCACTTGTCTCATGCGCCCAAATCTCCTGCTTCCATTGTCTCTAGCTTCCCTATGGGGCACAAAACCCACCTGGTCCCCGTGTATAAGGTGCCCCAAGTGTTCTGCCAGTCGATTAGCTATGATTTTGGAAAAAATCTTCAGATCTAAATTTAGCAGGGATATTGGGCGATAGCTACCACATGCAGCAGGGTCCTTTCCTGGTTTTGCTATCACGGTGACATGGGATTCCAGCGTCTGAAGAGGTAACGCTACATTTTGATCGCTATCTGCAAAGGCATTGAACATTTTACAAAGGTAGGGGGCTAGTACAGTGCTGGGCCGAAATTACGCATGAGCGTAATTACGCATCGTAATTCAATGTAAATTTACGCGTAAGCGCTACAAGTAAATTACGGTCTTACGCGTAATTATTTACGCGTAAGCAGTAGAGTGGTATCGTAATTACACTGTCTACCGTAATTGCTAGGTATGCGTAATTTTACGAACACTTACGCGTAATTTTACACGTAATTACTAACGTAAAAACTCCCCTTTTCTAAGAGTCAGTCAACATCCTAAGCAACCAATAGTATCTTCTCCCGCCCTTCAGTATAAGCGTACGTTTTGACGCATACGAATGATATGTACGCAATAACTGTCACATTGACGGCTATTGCGTACATATCGTCCGTATGCGTAAAAAAATACGCATTAATGGGTATTACAGCACTACGCGTAACATCGTAGTGTAAGCGCCTACATTACAGTATCCTTACGCGTAACTGCATAAGTTTACGCGTAATTACAGTGATGTACCGTAGATAATTTCCTACGCCGTAACCGTAATTGCGTAATACGTAATAGCGTAAAATTACGCGTAATGATCCGTAAGCGTAGATTTTTCCATTACGACCAGCACTGGCACCTTCATCCACTTCAGATAAATCAATCTCTTCAGAATGATCTGATTGATCAGACAAAGTATCATATTTATTACCAGTAGCAATAATTTTATTCCTCCTAATCTCCTCCAATTTCTCTTTTGACTTTTTCTCTGATAACATTTTTCTCCTTTCCTTCTTACTCATCACTTTTACAAAACCAGATTCTTCATCTCTATTTTCCTCCACCTCCTTCTGTTTAGCTTTACTCATTTCTGTCTCTGGAATCTTTTTCCCACTTGTTACATTTTTAACATCAGATTTCTTAACCACATTTTTCCCTGACATCTTCCCTTTTTCATTACTTTCAACATTACTTCCCTTTGAAGAAACACCCCCTTTAGGAACAGAAAATATATTTTTCTCTTTATCAAGGTCATTGATCTTAAACACATGATCTGGATTTTCATTTTTAGGCATTTCAGGAGGATTAATACCAGCAACGGTTAGGGATGGTGGAGGAGGGGGTGGGATTGCTGATTTTAATACTGACAAAAAATGAGGGATAATGGACTGGGGCTTCAAGGCGGCGGATTTTGACTGTGACGGCTCCTCACCAGGGGCAACCTTATCCTCGTTTTCCTTCAGAATTTTCTCCATTTCCCTATGGACCTCCTCCCCCATATTAGATAAGGATTCCGGACATTGCGAATAGGGATGGCCTAATTTTAAACAAATACTGCACCTAATATTTTTACAATATTTTGCTAGATGACCTAACGCATGACAACGTGAACATTTAAGTTCTTTACAGGATATACTATAGTGACTGCGTGATCCACATTTATGACATACACGAGGCTGCCCCTGGTAAAAAACCGTCACTCTATCTCTGCCAATAAAAACAGAGGTGGGGATATGCTTAACAACATTCCCCACTCTGTCCAATCTCACCATTAGCTCCCAACCACCCCCCCAGATCCCGAATTCGTCCATAACCTTCTTTGGAGTTGATAAAGGCACTCCATAGTTTTTTAGCCAGACTAATAAATCATGTACAGGTATGGACTCATTCGGGACCACGATCGTCACCTTCTTGTCCAAGGAACGTCCGGACACACTCTGGGGAGACAACCCTTTCCACTCCTCACTGACTTTCCAGGTGTTTTCATACTTCTCCCAGAATGCATCCAGACCAATCGGGGACAAGAAGCTGACATCGAAAAAAGTAGGGGGGTTTTCAGGAGCCAAAATGGCATAAAAATCCACCGCCTTGAAACCCATTTTCAACAACAACTGTATAAAAGTCTTCCTAGTATAAGTTAAACCATCCTCCCCAATGTAACAAACTCTTACTAGATTTCTCCGATTCCTTGCTGACATCCCATATTCATCAGAAATACCTGAAACACCAGCTGCCTCAGCCTTTTTCTTAAGCATCTGTGCATAAGAAACGACACTCTTTTCAACTTGTACTGGTACACTTTTTCCTTGCTGCACATTTTCCACAAGTGTTTTTTTTTATATGTCAGTCTTCTCCCTTTCTTCCCCAACCTCCTCCCCCTCCCCTGCATCCACCAATCTTTTTTTCCCTGACGCCACTTCCGGTTTTAAAAAAATTGAAACCGCCGCTCCTTGCCGCCTCCAGGACAGGAGGGGGACCCTGCAGACCTGAAACCGCCATTCCAGGGGTCCCCCCTGTCCCACCAAACACACTTCCCCCCCCCAAAATGTTCCCACTACATGAGGAGTTGCTTGGCCCCGCCCCCATGCCAGGAACACTAGCGGCCGTCATCTTGGATGTGGGCAGAGCATGCCCAAACACATTTACCATACTACCTGCTATTCCCCTCTCATCTGCTACCTGGGAAATCGCACCCTCTACCTTCTGTTCACTAATAGAGCCCACCTCAGAAAAAATATTTGGCTGACAGCCCAAAAATGAACCAGGTACCACACTCTGCACATCTGGGGAAGAACTTACAGGGGAATTACAAACAGGGGAAAACAATACAGGGTGGGAAGCTGAAACACTAGGATATAACACATTAGGGTTCGAATTTTGCACTACATGAGGAAACAAGGTTGGGGATTGGGGAAAACACATGTTTTGTTGCATAAATGCATTTCTTTCACCATTTGCAAAAGGCATATTGTTAGCAAATTGCATGTTATACAAACTAAATTGACTTGCAGGATTATTCTGATAAAAACCAGGAAGTTGCTGAAATCCTGCACCATACTGCATTGTATAATTGCTCAGACCTTGCTGCTGTGCAGGGTTAACCCCTGCTGCTCTATTTAAATCCGAAGTTCCTGTTTGCAGAATGTTCCCAATATAAGAACCACTTTGCATCAAATTTCCTTTCTGCATTGGATAATTGCTTAGACCTTGCTGCTGTGCAGGGTTAACCCCTGCTGCTCTATTTAAATCTGAAGTTCCTGATTGCAGAATGTTCCCAATACAAGAACCACTTTGCATCAAATTTTCTTTCTGCATTGGATAGTTGCTCAGTACTTGCTGCTGTGCAGGGTTAACCCCTGCTGCTCTATTTAAATCTGAAGTCCTGATTGCAGAATGTTCCCAATATAAGAACTACTCTGCATCAAAGTTTCTTTCTGAGAGTATACTTTTGAAGATACCAACTCCTTATTTGAGTTACTATCATCTGCTTCCTTCAATACATTATCTGGCATCTTTTCAGCTATTGCTGTAAACCTCCGCTGATGTTTCAGATTCTCAGAAAACATTCCACCATTTTTTTCCAATTTCTCCAAACATGCTGTCTGTTCATCAATCTGGGCTTGCAACTTAATTAACTGCGGGTTCGATTTCAGGAATGCCGGCTTCCATGATTGCCCATACTTATTTATGCGCTTTTTCAGTTCAAACTTCAAAGCACTTAGAGTCTCTTTAGTCTCCTTCACTTTCTTCTGCCATGCAACCACATTACTCACAGTTGAGCTGACCGTTGGTCCATTACCCCCAGCTTCATGAGCCTCCATTTTGGAGGACAGGGATATCTTCTCTGGCTCAGGCCCCCCAGAGCCTTCCAGCTCAGGGGAGCCCAAAACCTCTCCACAGAAGTCCTTCTCCCTCCTCACACGCACAGCCTTGGCAGGGACCTTGGTCTCAGGCAGGAATTCCCAATAAGGCTCCCCAGCAGCTGGTTCTGCAGGAGCTCAGCAGGAGAGGTCCTCTCTCCTTGTCAGCCACACACACACTGACCTCCAAAGGGCGGGGCAATGCATAGTGTGGACCCTGGTGGTGGGACCACTGACAGCAGCAGGATAAATACAACAGCAGCAGCAGGAGGAGGTGGAGTGACTTGTGGCACTGGCAGCAGGCAATGCATAGTGTGGACCCTGGAGGTGGGACCTCTGACAGCAGTAGGATAAATACAACAGCAGCAGCAGGAGGAGGTGGAGTGACGTGTGGCACTGACAGCAGGCAATGCATAGTGTGGACTCTGGCGGTGGGACCACTGACAGCAGCAGGATAAATACAACAGCAGCAGGAGGAGGTGGAGTGACGTGTGGCACTGACAGCAGGCAATGCATAGTGTGGACCCTGGTGGTGGGACCACTGACAGC
This sequence comes from Hyperolius riggenbachi, assembly GCF_040937935.1. Classification (NCBI taxonomy): domain Eukaryota; kingdom Metazoa; phylum Chordata; class Amphibia; order Anura; family Hyperoliidae; genus Hyperolius; species Hyperolius riggenbachi. Next base: position 392,483,643 of record NC_090647.1, on the reverse strand, counting down.
AGCAGGATAAATACAACAGCAGCAGTAGGAGGAGAAGTGACGTGTGGCACTGACAGCAGGCAATGCATAGTGAGGACTCTGGCGGTGGGACACTGACAGCAGCAGGATAAATACAACAGCAGCAGTAGGAGGAGGAGTGACATGTGGCACTGACAGCAGGCAATGCATAGTGTGGACCCTGGTGGTGGGACCACTGACAGCAGCAGGATAAATACAACAGCAGCAGGAGGAGGTGGAGTGACGTGTGGCACTGGCAGCAGGCAATGCATAGTGTGGACCCTGGCGGTGGGACCTCTGACAGCAGTAGGATAAATACAACAGCAGCAGCAGGAGGAGGTGGAGTGACGTGTGGCACTGGCAGCAGGCAATGCATAGTGTGGACCTTGGTGGTGGGACCACTGACAGCAGCAGGATAAATACAACAGCAGCAGGAGGAGGTGGAGTGACATGTGGCACTGGCAGCAGGCAATGCATAGTGTGGACCCTGGTGGTGGGACCACTGACAGCAGCAGGATAAATACAACAGCAGCAGGAGGAGGTGGAGTGACGTGTGGCACTGGCAGCAGGCAATGCATAGTGTGGACCCTGGTGGTGGGACCACTGACAGCAGCAGGATAAATACAACAGCAGCAGTAGGAGGAGGAGTGACGTGTGGCACTGACAGCAGGCAATGCATAGTGAGGACTCTGGCGGTGGGACACTGACAGCAGCAGGATAAATACAACAGCAGCAGTAGGAGGAGGAGTGACATGTGGCACTGACAGCAGGCAATGCATAGTGTGGACCCTGGTGGTGGGACCACTGACAGCAGCAGGATAAATACAACAGCAGCAGGAGGAGGTGGAGTGACGTGTGGCACTGGCAGCAGGCAATGCATAGTGTGGACCCTGGCGGTGGGACCTCTGACAGCAGTAGGATAAATACAACAGCAGCAGCAGGAGGAGGTGGAGTGACGTGTGGCACTGGCAGCAGGCAATGCATAGTGTGGACCTTGGTGGTGGGACCACTGACAGCAGCAGGATAAATACAACAGCAGCAGGAGGAGGTGGAGTGACATGTGGCACTGGCAGCAGGCAATGCATAGTGTGGACCCTGGTGGTGGGACCACTGACAGCAGCAGGATAAATACAACAGCAGCAGGAGGAGGTGGAGTGACATGTGGCACTGGCAGCAGGCAATGCATAGTGTGGACCCTGGTGGTGGGACCACTGACAGCAGCAGGATAAATACAACAGCAGCAGGAGGAGGTGGAGTGACGTGTGGCACTGGCAGCAGGCAATGCATAGTAATTCTTTATTAAAAAGACTGCAACTTCTATATACAAAAATTACAAAAATAACCAAATAAATAACAAAAACATTAGGCTAGCCGCCTTAAGTACCTTAGTACTTTTAGTCTCTAATAAGTCCATACCTGCAATAACTGAAATTCAAAAAAAAACAAAAAAAAAAAAACATGCCAATATATACATAATTTAATCCATTTTAAATTTAGAATTGAAGAACTGAAGGCTTCAAATTAAATCTTGCCACCTGGGCTTACTATACACTATATTACAACACTATTATACACTTTACATTACAGCAAGAAAGACTAAGCAACCTTACTCCACCTTATGCTTGCAAACCATTTCCCAAATTTAGATCATCTAGATAAGTGAAGAGAAAAAGAAAGCTCACCAAAGAGAAGGTTTGGCCAAGTCATGGAGGCTTAATGTTCCGCCAAAGCAGACACCATTCCCTCCGACTTAACCTTCCCTCCTCAAGACCCCGAATTTTCCCAACCTCACCAATAATGCCATGCACCACCACCTGGACAGGGAGGACTTTCTGATGGATCGCAATTTGACACCGTGCATTCCAAGTGTAATACCGAATCACTAAGCTAACTAAAAACAAAGTGCCCAAATTAAATGACCCCCGGTTATTGAATGCCCCATATGTCCACTCCGCGTAACTAAGCCGCTCTAAGAAAGGAGTACCTAAAGCACTACCCACCTGTTTATATACTTCTTTCTTAAAGGAACAGTCCACCAGGAAATGATCCATGGTCTCCTCCACACCTCCACACTCCTCATGAGGACAACCACGATCCCTATCCCCAATGAACTTCAAATTTCCTCTAACAAACAGTCTGCCGTGAAAGGAAAGCCAAGCCAGGTCCCTGAATTTGTTAGGAATCCTAGGAGAACATAGCAAGCGCAAACCCTCCTCCATAATTGGGCTTGGGCAATCTCTCAGGGCCAATGGGTCTTGAAAGAAGGTCTCAATCACTCTCTCCACCAGGGCTTTCCTAGGGATTGAAGTGATCTCCTCCCTCGTCAGTTCCCATTGCCTCATCACTTTCAGACACGGTGCAACATAGGCCGGGAGATAATCAGGACCAGCTCTCAGTCTTTTCACCAAACCACCACTTTCCCATTGCCTGAGAAAAGGCTTAAACCAGGACTGGAAAATACCCATCCATCCAGACAGTTCCTCCGCATACATTTTACCAAGATTGTGCTTAATAAATAACAGAGAAAAGAAAACCACTGGGTTGACCATACCTAAGCCACCCTTCTGCCTTGATTGATAAGTGACATTCCTCCTAACGTGGTTCATCTTATTTCCCCAGAGCATCTGGAAAAACAAGCTGTAAATTCTTGTATGAAGAGACACTGGCAAAATACAGACAAAACTGACATACAACATGATTGGAATCAGATAGGTCTTGATTATGTCAATCCTTTCTCTGAAAGTCAATCGCCAACCTTTCCAGCGGACCACCTTAGCCTCGGCACATTTTAGTCTGCTTTCCCAATTTTGGTGACCATAATCACCCAGGCCAAATTCTATGCCAAGTATTTTAATCATTTCCTTTGGTGCTGGAAAAGAGACCGGAAGCAAGAAGCTCTCATTTTCCTTACCCATCCAGAAAGCCTCACATTTGTCCTGATTGATCTTGGAACCTGATGCCAATGAGTAACGGGCAATCTCTGCACAAACGCCTTCTGCCTCCTCTTGCCCAGAGACCACCACAGTTACATCATCAGCATAGGCCACAACCTTGAGAGGAGGCACACCAGCAATGCCCGACGGCACCCCACACAAAGCTCCACCCTCAATCCTCCGTATGAAAGGATCAATGGCAAAAGCATATAGCAGGGGACTCAAGGGACACCCCTGGCGGCTGGCGCACCCCTGATCTAACCTCAAAGGTCTGTCCAACCCAACCATTGACAAACGGGAAACTTTCAGCACCTTTGTACAAAACTTTCAGCCAATTGATAAACCTCCCCGGCAGACCATACTTACTAAGGAGCATCCACAGATACTCATGATTGACACGATCAAAAGCTTTTGCCTGATCCAATGCCAGTAAGTACTTTCCCCAACCAGCAGCCCTGCACCTCTCCAGAATCTCCCGGACTGTTAATACGGCAGAAAAAGTGCTCCTCCCCTGAACAGAACAATGCTGCTGGCGAGAAAGCACCCCATTTGCCACCTGGCTCAGACGCCAAAAAATTATTTTAGCCAGAATCTTTCGATCAACATTGAGAAGGCTGATGGGCCGCCAATTCTCAATCATTGAAGAATCTTTACCCTTTGACAGAAGAATAACTGCTGATTCTCTCATAGAGGGAGGAAGCTCATCCTCTGCAAGGCTGCGATTGTAAACCTCTGCTAACTCAGGAGCCAGAATGTCTTTGAAGACTTTATAAAACTCCGCCGTCAGTCCATCCGGACCCGGAGTCTTCTTAACAGCAAGACATTCTATGGCTTTTACCACTTCCTCAGCAGAAATTCTATCCGTCAAAAATGCAAGGGGAACATCTATATTTTCCAGTCCTCGAATATTACACAAGAAAGACTCCATCACTGTCCCATCAAGAGGTCTGCTACCCAACAGTTCAGCATAAAAGGATCTCTCGATTTCCAGAATCCCTGCTCTGGACTGCACCAGAGATCCTGTACTATCCTTGAGAACATAGATGACCTTAACTGCTACACTTTGTTTGCAATTCTGATAAGGGTCCGGCGAGTGACTTTTACCGTAATCCCTTTCCAGGAGCAAAGAAGCATGCCGGTCATACTGACTTTTGCGCAACAAATCCTTGATCCTTTTGATCTCCTCAGGATCACCATCCCCCGAGACAGCGATTTCAAGTTTCCGCCTCAGACGCTGGTAGGTAACATATCTACCAAAAGCTCTCTTTTTTGCTATGTTCTTGAAAAGACCTACTGCCCGCCTTTTGACCATCTCCCACCACTCTGACCTACTGCTGCAACAGTCCAGCAAAGTAACCTGTGCCTGAAAAAAATCCCTGAAAGATTGTCTTATACTTTCTTCTTTCAATAGCAACGAATTTAATCTCCAGATACCCTTTCCTTTTGGAGGGACATCTGCAACATTCAACACCATAGACAGAATACAGTGGTCAGAGAACTCTACCACCTGCACCCCTGGAAATGAGGTAGCAGATCTCTCCTTAACAAAAAACCTATCTATCCTACTCTTACGCTCTCCACAGAAATAAGTGAACCCTGTGTCATCTGGAGTGTGTTTTATATGCACATCTACCAGACCAGCATCTCTAACCATATTATTCAAAAAGTTACTATCATAGCCCAGGCGGGTCTTGGTACCTCTCCTGTCCCTTAGCCTGACTACGGTATTGAAATCACCACCAAAGACCACCTCCTGGGCTGTAAACAGAAATGGCTTGATCTCTGTAAAGAGGCGTTTCCTCTCTCTCTCGGATTGAGGTCCATAGATGTTAATTAGCCTCAAATACTGCCCCCTTACAGAGACGTCCATGATCAAGCAACGCCCCATCTCAATTTCACTTACTCGCCGGAAAGTTACCATGTCGGTCTTAAAAGGACCGCCACCCCAGTATAAGGCTCAGCCGCAAGAGACCAGTAAGAGGGACCATAATGCCAGTCCCTTTTAGCTTCATGGATGTCAGACAGCGTTTGAAGCCTGGTCTCCTGCAAAAATAAAATGTCGGCATTAAACTGACCGAGAAAAAATATGGCTTCTCTTCGAGCACTTACAGATCTCATACTAGCAACATTAATGGTTGCCAGTTTCAAAGGGGGGGGGGGGGACCTCCATCAGAATAAATGAAAAGAGATTGCCTAGCCTTCCTTAAACTGCCTCTCCCGCCTCCCTACCAGAGGATATCTCCATACCCTCCGTTTTCCCATCACCATCAAATTCACCTTCTGTTTCACTATTTACAGTATTACTTTCAGACATATCAGATTGATCAGATAACACATCAAACTTATTTTTGACCGAAACAGATTTCTTTTTCTTGATCTCCTCTAATTTTTCAATTGCTTTTTTTTCCGTCACCACCCTCCCTCTTTCCTTCCTTCTTTCTTTTGCAGACTTGACCACTGTGAAATTCTCTGACTCATCCACCTCCTTCTCTTTCACCTCCCCACTTTGTTTATTCCTCCCTCTCCCTCTGCCTACACCTTCTGGCTTTGTTTCTTTTGGGGCTCTGGCATTAGCCTTCCTCTCCTCACCCTCCTCCCCTTTAGAAACTTCTTCCATATTATTCTTTTTCCCAGAAGGTGTCTCTTTCCCCTCCTGAGAAAACGTTTCTTTGTACACAGAAAATATGTTTTTCCCTCCACCAGGTTCTGCAATCTTAAAAATTGCTTCAGCTCCCAGAGCCGCCTCTCTCATCCTGGCGGCCACTTGAACCAGGGAAGGAGGAGGAGAAGGTGGAGGCATTGACTTCAACACCGATATAAAAGGCGCCAACACACCCTGTGATTCCAAGGCGGCGGATCCCGATTGTGACGGTCCACTATCAGGGGCCACCTCTTCACAGTCCTCTAAAATTTTCTCCATCTCTTTCACAACTTCCTCATCCACATTGGCCCATGCTTCAGGACACTGCAAGTATGGGTGACCCAACTTAAGACATATGCTACAACGAATATCCTTGCAGTCTTTTGCTAAGTGCCCTAAAGCATGGCAACGTGAACACTTCAACTCCTTACAGGAGATACTGTAGTGACTGCGAGAGCCACATTTGTAACACGCACGAGGCTGCCCCTGATAGTAGACCGCCACTCTGTCTTTTCCGATAAAGACAGAGGTAGGGATGTGTTTCACCACATTCCCCACCCTGTCCAATCTTACCACCAGCTCCCAACCTCCCCCCCAGATCCCGAACTCATCCATCACCTTTTTTGGCTCATTCAATGGTTTCCCATAGTTTCTTAGCCAGACCATGAGATCATGCACAGGTATGGATTCATTCGGGACCACGATCGTCACCTTTTTGTCCAGCGACCGACCAGACACAGACTGGGGAACTAACCCAGACCACTCCTCGCTTGCTTTCCAGGTTTTTTCATACTTCTCCCAGAATGTGTCCAGGCCAGTTGGGGACAAAAAGCTGACATCGAAAAAGGAAGGTGGGCTTTCAGGAGCCAAGATGGCATAGAAGTCCACCGCCTTGAAACCCATCTTCAACAACAGCTGAATAAATGTTTTCCGTGTGTATGTCACACTATCTCCCCTTCTGTAGCTCACTCTCACCACATTCCTTCTATTCCCTGCTGACTGACCAGCCACATCATGGACAGACTGTTTTGAGATTTCATTACTCGCATTTTTCTTTAACATATTTGCATACGATACATTTTTCACACCAGACACTGCTACCACATTTTGTTTATTTACAGGCATTTTATCAGTGGCATTAGGATTCCTCCCACCCTCCTCCTCCGTCTGTACACTTTCTACACTCTTTTTGCTTACCCCCTCCAGACCATCCTCCCTCCTTCTCTTTGCTGCCTGTATAACCCCTTTTGCAGTAATGCCCATTACCTTTTCAGCTGTGTTGTGAACTTCCAGAGCAGCATCAGATGATGCTGCCCTATTCTCAATGCCTCCACCTTCCATCCTCACTTCCAGAAGCCTGCAGTGAGGAGCAGGCACCATACCACTGGTGCCTCCTTCCTGCAGTCCATCAGCCTTCACTTCCCTGCTGTTTGCTGAACCGGAAGTGAACCCTGGAGCAGTGCTGACATCACTTCCGGTTTTGGTATGCCCAAATTTTGCACATTCCACCGCTGCTGGGGCATTGGGGGAGCTCTGCCCACCTGCCAGAACCTCTGCAGATGCTCCCCCAGCCCCCCCACCGCAAAAAACACGCTTTCCCCCCCTTTCTGGTCGCTGCCGTTAGGCCATGCCCCCTCCGCCGTTAGGCCACGCCCCTCACCGCTAGGCCACGCCCCCACGCCGACTGCAGGGACCGTCGCCATCTTGGGTAAAGGCAAAGCTTGCCCATTCCCTGCCAAACCAAAATTTGCACCATTTCTGGACATCATTGTGTTATCACACACAGGGAAGGACTCACAAGGTAGGGATTTGAAACATTTGGAAAATTTACACTGGGAAATAGGTTTGGAGACACATTAGGAAAAGGGGAAGGGGATTGGGACAAAGACAAACTTTGCTGCAACAACTGATTGTTCATACTATTTACATAACTTTGATAGTGTAAATTAGGATACATTCCGTATTGCTGTAACTGACCAGGAAATTGCTGTACATTCTGTCCATACTGAGGGGAAAAAACACTGTTAAAACTCTGTTGCATGTAATTTGAACCAGCAGAGTCCTGCACTACATGCGACTTCATACTGCTGCTTCCAAGCGTTACAGGTAACTCAGTTCCTTTCAAACCATCTGCAACCTGCACAGCACTAGGTTTTTGCCCTCCACTTGCGCTTTGCACACTCGCATTTGCTTTCCTGGCCTCCATTTCAGCAAACCTCATCTGGTTTTTTAACCCTTCGGCAAACATACCACCGCCTGCCATTAACGCCTCCAACTGCTTCTTCTTCAGCTCAATCTGCTCCTGCAGCTTCAATAACTGTGGATTCGTTTTTAAAAAAGCCGGCTTCCAGGACTGACCGTACTTATTAATGCGCTTTTTAAAGTCATATTGTAAGGAGTCCAAAGTCTCCTGCACAGTTTTGACACTCTTGTGCCACTCCACTACCGTACTCACAGTTCCGCCAGCCATTGGAACACTGTCCCCAGCTTTATGAGCCTCCATCTTGGAGGACAGGGATGCCTTCTCAGGGCCCAGGCCCCCCAGAGCTGTCCAGCCCAGGGGAGCCCAAAACCTCCACACACGAAGTCCTTCTCCCCTCCTCACACGCTCAGCCTTGACAGCGTCCCGGGTCCTGGGTAGAAATCAAGGAAATTCACTCCAGCAGCCGGATCTGCTGGAGCTCAGCAGAAGAGATCCTCTCTCCTCGGCAGCCACACACACACTGACCTCCAAGGGGCGGGGCAATGCATAGTGTGGGACCTCTGACAGCAGTAGGATAAATACAACAGCAGCAGCAGGAGGAGGTGGAGTGACGTGTGGCACTGACAGCAGGCAATGCATAGTGTGGACCCTGGCGGTGGGACCTCTGACAGCAGTAGGATAAATACAACAGCAGCAGCAGGAGGAGGTGGAGTGACATGTGGCACTGGTAGCAGGCAATGCAGAGTGTGGACCCTGGTGGTGGGACCTTTGACAGCAGTAGGATAAATACAACAGCAGCAGAAGGAGGTGGAGTGACGTGTGGCACTGGCAGCAGGCAATGCATTGTGTGGACCCTGGCGGTGGGACCACTGACAGCAGCAGGATAAATACAACAGCAGCAGTAGGAGGAGGTGGAGTGACGTGTGGCACTGGCAGCAGGCAATGCATAGTGTGGACCCTGGTGGTGGGACCACTGACAGCAGCAGGATAAATACAACAGCAGCAGGAGGAGGTGGAGTGATGTGTGGCACTGGCAGCAGGCAATGCATAGTGTGGACCCTGGCGGTGGGACCTCTGACAGCAGTAGGATAAATACAACAGCAGCAGCAGGAGGAGGTGGAGTGACGTGTGGCACTGGCAGCAGGCAATGCATAGTGTGGACCCTGGTGGTGGGACCACTGACAGCAGCAGGATAAATACAACAGCAGCAGTAGGAGGTGGAGTGACGTGTGGCACTGGCCGCAGGCAATGCATAGTGTGGACCCTGGTGGTGGGGCCTCTGACAGCAGTAGGATAAATACAACAGCAGCAGCAGGAGGAGGTGGAGTGACGTGTGGCACTGACAGCAGGCAATGCATAGTGTGAACCCTGTTGGTGGGACCTCTGACAGCAGTAGGATAAATACAACAGCAGCAGCAGGAGGAGGTGGAGTGACGTGTGGCACTGGCAGCAGGCAATGCATAGTAATTCTTTATTAAAGAATACCGCAACTCATTTTATACAAAAATATGAAAGTAACCAAAATAAATACAATAACAAAAACATCAGGCCTCTTGCCTCAAATACTTAATATCCAGTCCATATCAAGTCCATTTTTCCTGAAAAGAAGAAGACTCAAGAACCAAATAACGTAATCTTCAGCTACTTGACTATCATATCATCTCACACTATATACACTATACACTATTTACAATATTTACATATCTCAATAAGAAAGACTAAGCAATCTAACTCCTCCTATGTTTGCAAGCCATTCCTCAAATTTAAGTTTCTAACTAAGTGAAAAGAAATAGAAAGCTCACCATAAAGAGATTTAGCCAAATCAAGGAGGTCTGATGTTCTGCCAAAACAGACGCCATTCCTCCCGACTCAACCTCCTCTCCTCAAGACCCCGAATTTTCCCAACCTCACCAATAATGCCATGCACCACCACCTGGACAGGGAGGACTTTCTGATGGATCGTAATTTGACACCGTGCATTCCAAGTGTAATACCGAATCACTAAGCTAACTAAAAATAAAGTGTCCAAATTAAATGACCCCCGGTTATTGAATGCACCATATGTCCACTCCGCATAACTGAGCCGCTCAAGGAAAGGAATACCTAAAGCCCTACCCACCTTTTTATATACTTCTTTCTTAAAGGAACAGTCCACCAGGAAATGGTCCATGGTCTCCTCCACACCACCACACTCCTCATGAGGACAACCACGATCCCTATCCCCAATGAACTTCAAATTTCCTCTAACAAAGAGTCTGCCATGAAAGGAAAGCCAAGCCAAGTCCCTAAATTTGTTAGGAATCCTAGGAGAACATAGCAAGCGCAAACCCTCCTCCATAATTGGGCTTGGGCAATCTCTCAGGGCCAATGGGTCCTGAAAAAAGGTTTCAACCACTCTCTCCACTAGGATTTTCCTAGGGATCAAGATAATATCCTCCCTTGTCAGTTCCCATTGCCGGATCACTTTCAGACACGGTGCAACATAGGCCGGCAGATAATCAGTACTGGCTCTCAGTCTTTTCACCAAACCACCTTCTTCCCAACGCCTAAGAAAAGGTTTAAACCAGGACTGAAAAATACCCATCCATCCAGGCAGTTCCTCCGCATACATTTTACCAAAGTTGTTTTTAATAAATAACAGAGAAAAGAAAACCACTGGGTTGACCATTCCTAAGCCACCCTTCTGCCTTGATCGATAAGTGATATTCCTCTTAACGTGGTTCATCTTGTTTCCCCATAGCATTTGGAAAAACAAGCTGTAGATTCTTGTGTGAAGAGATACTGGCAAAATACAGACAAAATTGACATATAACATAATTGGAATCAAATAAGTCTTAATTATACCAATCCTTTCTCCGAAAGTCAATCGCCAACCTTTCCAGCGGATCACCTTAGCCTCAGCACATTTCAGTCTGCCTTCCCAATTTCGATGACCATAGTCACCCAGGCCAAATTCTATGCCGAGTATTTTAATCTTTTCTTTTGGTGCCGGAAAAGAGACCGGAAGCAAGAAGTTCTCATTTTCCTTACCTATCCAGAAAGCCTCACATTTGTCCTGATTGATCTTGGAGCCTGACGCTAATGAGTAATGGGCAACCTCCGCACAAACTCCCTCTGCCTCCTCCTGTCCAGAGATTACCACAGTCACATCATCAGCGTAAGCCACCACCTTGAGAGGAGGTACACCAGCTATGCCCGACGGCACCCCACACAACGCCCCACCATCAATCCTTCTTATGAAAGGATCAATGGCAAAGGCATACAGCAGGGGACTCAACGGACACCCCTGGCGCACCCCAGATCTAACCTCAAAGGTTTGTCCAACCCAACCATTGACAAGCGGGAAACTTTCAGCACCTCTATATAAAATTTTTAGCCAATCAATAAACCTTCCCGGCAAACCATACTTGCTAAGGAGCACCCACAGATACTCATGATTGACACGATCAAAGGCTTTTGCTTGATCCAACGCCAGTAAGTATTTTTCCCAACTAGCAGCTCTGCATCTCTCCAAAATCTCCCGGACCGTCAATACGGCTGAAAAAGTACTTCTACCCTGAACAGAACAGTGCTGCTGGCGAGAAAGCACTTCATTTGCCACCTGACTTAAACGCCAAAAAATTATTTTAGCCAGTATCTTTCGGTCAACGTTAAGAAGGCTGATGGGCCGCCAATTCTCAATCATTGAAGAATCCTTACCTTTTGATAAAAGAATAACTGCTGATTCTCTCATAGAGGGAGGAAGCTCATCCTCTGCAAGGCTGCGATTGTAAACCTCTGCCAATTCAGGGGCCAAAATGTCCTTGAAAACCTTATAAAATTCGGCAGTCAAGCCATCCGGCCCTGGAGTTTTTTTTATAGCCAACTTCTCTATGGCCTTCACTACTTCTTCAGCAGAAATTTTTTCCGTCAAAAACGCAAGAGGAACATCTAAATTCTTCAGTCCTGGAATATCACACAAGAAAGTCTCCATTACTGTCCTATCAAGGGGCTTGCTGTCCAACAGTTCAGCATAAAAGGATCTCACGACTTCCAAGATCCCTGCTCTGGACTTCACCAGAGATCCCGTACTATCTTTGAGACCATAAATGATCTTAACTGCTATGCTTTGTTTACAATTCTGATAAGGATCTGGCGAGTGATTTTTACCATAATCTCTTTCCAGAAGCAAAGAAGCATGCCGATCGTGTAGACTCTTGTGCAACAAGTCCTTGATCCTTTTGATCTCTACAGGATCACCATCCCCCAAGACAGCAATTTCAAGTTTCCGCCTCAGACGCTGGTAGGCAACATATTTACCAAAAGCTCTCCTTCTTGCTAGGTTCTTGAAAAGACCTACTGCCCGCTTTTTAACCATCTCCCACCACTCAGACCTACTGTCACAACAGTCCAGTAAAGTAACCTGTGCCTGAAAAAAATCCCTGAAAGATTGTCTTACACTTTCTTCTTTCAATAGCACCGAATTCAATCTCCAGATACCCCTTCCCTTAGGAGGAACATCTGAAACATTCAACACCACAGACAGAATACAGTGATCGGAAAACTCTACCACCTGCACCCTTGAAGATGAGGTAGCAGAGCTCTCCTTAACAAAAAACCTATCTATCCTACTCTTACGTTCTCCACAGAAATAAGTGAAACCCGTGTCATCTGGGGTGTGCTTCACATGCACATCCACCAGACCAGCATCCCTAACCATACTATTCAAAAAATTGCTATCATAGCCCAGGCTAGTCTTGGCACCTCTCCTGTCCTTGAGCCTAACTACAGTATTAAAATCACCACCAAAGACTACCTCCTGGGCTGTAAACAGGAATGGCTTGATCTCTGTGAAGAGGCGTTTCCTTTCCCTCTCAGACTGAGGACCATAGATATTAATTAGTCTCAAATCCTGCCCCCTCACAGAGACGTCCATGACCAAACATCGCCCCATCTCAATTTCACTTACCCGCCGGAACGTTACCATATCGGTCTTAAAAAGGACCGCCACCCCAGTATAAGGCTCAGCCACAAGAGACCAATAAGAGGGACCAAAGTGCCAGTCCCTCTTGACTTCCTGGATGTCAGACAATGTTTGAAGCCTGGTCTCTTGCAAAAATAAAATGTCGGCATCAAATTGACCGAGAAAAAATATGGCTTTCCTTCGAGCACTTACAGATCTCATACTAGCAACATTAATGGTTGCTAGTTTTAAAGGGGGGGGGGGGGGGGGGGAACCTCCATCAGGATAATTGAAAAAGGATTGCTTAACCTTTCTTATACTTCACTTTCTTCTTCCTTAGAAGAAGATATATCCATTTTTTCCGACCTCTCCTGAACTGAAACAACTTCAGCCTCATCATCAAATATATCACTTTCCATGTCACTATTTACATTATCTGATGAATCACTTAGTGCCTCATATTTATTTTGCACCTCAACACTCCCTTTTTTTCCATATTTCTCCCATTTTTCTGCTACCTTTTTTCCCGCTAATTCTCTTCTTTTCTCCTGTCTCCTCAGTTTTGCTGATTTAACACTTCCCAAATTTTTTGATTCCTCCACCTTTTTACCCTTCTCCTCCCTTTCCTTTCTACTCTCTTCTTTGTTTTTGACAGGTTCCTCTGTTTTTTCCTTCCCCTTTTTCACATCTTTCTTCAATTTTGACTCTTTATTCCCTTCCCCCTTTTCCTCAGCATCCCTCTTTTCCATTTTTTCATTACTTCCCACAGACTCCTCCCCCTTTTTTAAAGGAACTCCTTCCTCAGGGGAGGAAGAATTATTCTTTTGTCCCATAGGATCCAAGACCTTAAAGCCAGATGACTTCTCTGGAACTTCATCTGGTTTTTCCACTACCGAAGACAAGGATGGAGGGGGGGATGGTGGTGGTAGTGCTTTTAATACCGACAGAAACTGAGGAACCACAGACTGGGGTTCCAGGACGGTGGATTCTACCCGTGATGGTTCTCTATCAGATGCAGCCTCTACCGCCTCTTCTACCATAATTTTTTCCATTTCTTTATGAACTTCTTCGCCTAAATTTGACCATGACTCTGGGCATTGTGAATACGGATGCCCCAATTTTAAACAAATACTGCACCTTATCAGTTTGCAATCTTTTGCCAAATGCCCCAGTTCGTGGCAACGAGAACATTTCTGTTCTGGACAAGAAATGCTATAATGGCTCCTCGAATTACATTTGTGACAAACACGAGGCTGCCCCTGATAGAAAACCATCACTCGATCTCTTCCTATAAAAACTGACGTCGGAATGTGCTTGACCACATTCCCCGTTTTGTTTAGCCTTACCATTAGCTCCCAACCGCCCCCCCAGATCCCAAACTCATCCATCACCTTCTTTGGGGCATTCAAAGGCACCCCATAATTTTTAATCCAGACCAAAAGGTCATGCACCGGGATGGATTCATTCGGGACCACGATCGTTATCTTTTTGTCCAACGACTGCCTGGACACAGTCTGGGGAACCAATCCTCTCCACTCCTCTTTATTCTTCCAAATATCTTCATTCTTCTCCCAGAAAGTGTCCAGACCCGTCGGGGACAAAAAGCTAACATCGAAAAATGAGGGGGGGGCTTTCAGGAGCCAAAATGGCATAAAAATCCACCGCCCTGAAACCCATCTTTAACAATAACTGAATAAAAGTCTTCCTTGTGTATACCACACCATCTTCATTACCATAACAAATTCTGACTAAATTCCTCCTATTTCTGGAGGACTGACCAACATCATCCTGAACCACAGAATCTTTTCCATTAGTAATTTTTTGTTTCACCATCTGCGCATAAGATTTAACACCACCTTGTCTAGCAACATTTCCTGAAATTGCCTGATTTTGTCCCAAAACATCTTTAAGAGCAACTTCCTTCCCTTTCTCCAACCCACCCTCCACTTGCTCTTTTGATTCCCCACTTCTTTTATTTCCCACCAGCCTCCTTTTCCCTTCTGCATTATAATCATTACCATTCATATCTTCCCCCCTTCGTTTCCCACCTTGATTTATATCACTTCTCACCTGGTCAATCCTGCCCTCTGTAGCGTTTTTCTCCGCTCCAGCAGAGGCATGATTTCCATTTTTACTCTTTGTGCCTGTATTCCCAGACACAGTATGCCCATCCGCACCTTTTGCGTTGAAAACCGCCGCTCCAACATCTTTTCCCTTCCCTATAGGGCAAGTCGCCGCCGCCTCTGTCGCCCTAGTAACCATTGGACCGGAAGTGACGTTTGCGGCACTTCCGGTATCCGCCCCCACACCGAGAACCATAGCGGGCGCCATCTTGGAAATGGGCAAGCTCTGCATATCACTATCTGCAACTGCAGAAGCTTGCCCATTGGAACCCGTCACCGCTCCTAGCGCCATCCTGTGAGAATCAACTGCAGGAGTTTGCCCCTGAAAGGTGAACCTCATATCATAACTCTTTTCAGTACCCCCTACAGGGGAAAACGCATTACTACCAACATTTTGCAATCCATTAACCTTTTCAGTTCCAGGCTGCGCAATACTTTGAAGACTGACAGGGCTCATACAAACAGGGGAGACAAAACTAGGGCAAGGATTAACCACACTAGGTAATTGTACACGAGGATTTGGGATTTGGTTAACAAAGGGAAAAAGAGGAGAGGTTGGGGAAAAGGGAAAATTATGCATGTCTTGAACTTTTACATTACTTGACACCATGTTCATATTATAGTATGGGTTCCCAGAAAAATTCTGGTATTGTCCAGGAAACTGCATACTGTGATTATACTGGAAAGGAAAATAACTATTCATAGACTGCTGCATGTTTTGCATATTCAGATTTTGACTGTTATTCATTCCAGATGACATAGGAAAATTCATCTTATCTTCACCACTGTATATTTCCACTCCACTTGTATTGACTGGCACACCACTAGGGGATTCTAGGTTCCTGGTGTCTTGCCTCTCCTTATTTTCTATCCCCACACATCTTGATACCTCTTCACTCATCTGGGCAAACCTCTGCTGGTTCCTTAAGCCCTCAGAAAACATTCCTCCACTCGCTTCCAATTTCTTCAGAGCCTGTTCCTGCTCATTAATTTGGCTCTTAAGTTTTGCCAGTTGTGGATTGGTTTTCAAGAACCCTGGCTTCCACGACTGGCCATACTTATTTATTCTTTTTTTCAACTCAAACTGCAAGTTCTTAAGAGTTTCTTGGGTCTTTTTGACCTCCAACTGCCATGCAACAACGTCATTCACAGTCTTTCCAACAGAAAATCCACTGCCACCAGTACTATGAGCCTCCAACTGGCCCAGGCCCCCCAGAGCCAACCAGCCCAGGGGAGCCCAAAACCACACAACCAGAGTCCTGCTCCCTTTTTCTCACTCACCACCTTGACAGGGACCCAGTCTTTAGATGAAAAACGTCCACAGGCTGCTCCAAACTGCTGGAACCGCAGGAGCTCAGCCGGAGAGGTCCTCTCTCCTCCAAAGCCACACTCACACTGAACTCCAAAGGGCGGAGTCAGCAATGCATAGTGTGGACCCTGGCGGTGGGACCTTTGACAGCAGCAGGATAAATACAACAGCAGCAGGAGGAGGTGGAGTGATGTGTGGCACTGGCAGCAGGCAATGCATAGTGTGGACCCTGGTGGTGGGACCTCTGACAGCAGTAGGATAAATACAACAGCAGCAGCAGGAGGAGGTGGAGTGACGTGTGGCACTGACAGCAGGCAATGCATAGTGTGGACCCTGGTGGTGGGACCACTGACAGCAGCAGGATAAATACAACAGCAGCAGGAGGAGGTGGAGTGACGTGTGGCACTGACAGCAGGCAATGCATTGTGTGGGCGGTGGGACCACTGACAGCAGCAGGATGAAAATGAGCGCAGTGTAATATGTTGCCGCTTTAGAAATACAATAAATACATAAATAAATTGATAGGTAAATCAATGCAGCAGGCCAGCAGCAGCAGCAGGAGTCCGGTAGAAATACAATAAATAAATAAATTGATAGGTAAATCAATGCAGCAGGCCAGCAGGAGGAGGAGGAGTCCGGTAGAAATACAATAAATAAATAAATACATAAATAAATTCATAGGTAAATCAATGCAGCAGGCCAGCAGCAGCAGCAGCAGGAGTCCGGTAGAAATACAATAAATAAATAAATACATAAATAAATTCATAGGTAAATCAATGCAGCAGGCCAGCAGCAGCAGCAGGAGTCCAGTAGAAATACAATAAATAAATACATAAATAAATTCATAGGTAAATCAATGCAGCAGGCCAACAGGGGGAGGAGGAGTCCGGTAGAAATACAAGAAATAAATAAATACATAAATAGATTCATAGGTAAATCAATGCAGCAGGCCTGCAGCAGCAGCAGGAGTCCGGTAGAAATACAATAAATAAATACATAAATAAATTCATAGGTAAATCAATGCAGCAGGCCTGCAGCAGCAGCAGGAGTCCGGGAGAAATACAATAAATTAATAAATACATAAATAAATTCATAGGTAAATCAATGCAGCAGGCCAGCAGGAGGAGGAGTCGTCACGTATGGCAGGCAGCAGGCAATGTATTGTAATTCCCAGGCAGGCACCTCATGTCCTCCTTTCGCCGACAACAGGTACCAGGAACGTGCCTTCTATCCAGGCCTGGTTAATCTTCAAAAATGTCAGTCTGTCCACGCCCTCTGTGGACAGACGAGAGCGCTTCTCGGTGACCACGTCACCGGCCGCACTGAAGCACCTCTCAGACAGCACGCTGGAGGGGGGCAAGACAATACCTCCTGGGCGTACTGCGCAAGCTCCCTCCAGATGTGCAAGCGCTCCACCCAGTACCCCATGGGGTCCACAGGCTCTTCGCTGCCGGTGTCAAGCCCACTGAAGGACCCCATGTAGTCGGCCACCATCCGGATCATGCGCTTGCTGTGACTCTCACCGAAGGTGGCTGCTGCCCGCACCTCCTCTCTCGGCTGCTGTACCTTCATGTAGAATGCCTGCGTCAATGACAGAAGTTCTCCTGGGCACCTGATGCTGCTGCTGGCTGCAGGCACCTGCTGCTGTGCTGCTGGCTGCTGGACAGGGACAGAGGGAGTGGAAGGCGGGGGGAAGGCTTCCTCCAGTCGCCGAACAAGGATCTCCTGCAACTCCCTTGCTCGCTGCTCACGGTCTCTGGCAGGCAGAAACTGATCCCACCTCCCCCTCAGCCGTTGGTCCAGGATCATGCTGATGCAGGTGTCCTCCCTTGCTTGCATCCGCTTGACCCTGGGGTCTGTGCGCAGGCAGCGCAGCATGTGCGCTGCCATGGGTAACAGGGTGGACCGTCTAACAGAGACATCAGGGTCAGCGTCCTCCTCCTCTTGCCCCTAAGACTCTTCCTCCTCTCTCCACCCTCACACCACTGCTGCTGCGCTCCGATGTTCCCCCCCAGCAGCAACGTCCAGCACCTCCAACTCCTCCTCCTCCTCCTCCAGGGACTCAAATACCTGCGGAGAAGTGGACTGCACAGGTGGCTGCTGTTCCAGCTGCTTCAGGGCCTCCTCTCCCAAATCCACCAAATCGCCAAGTGCCCTGTCCAGCAGACAAACAAAGGGCACCCACTGGCAGAGGGATGCCCGTTGTTCACTCACCAGGTTGGTTCCCTGCAGGAAGGGAGCCAACACCAAGCAGACCTGCTGCATCTGCCCCCATTGCGCGTTGGTGAGGAGCTGGAGTGTGGTGCTGCTTCTGCTGCCGGTGCCAGCGACAGTGGCATCATAGATGTACCGGTTGACAGCCCTCCTCTGCTCAACCAGCCGCTCCAACATCTACAGGGTGGAGTTCCAGCGAGTTGGCACATCTATGATAAGGCGGTGTCATGGCAGGCCCTCCTGCTGCTGGATGTCTGCCAGCTTTGCTGCGGCAGTTGCTTAGCAGCGGAAAGTGCGCACAATTTTCCGCACCGCTTCTAACAGCTCCTCCATCCCCAGGTAGGTGCGCATGAACTTTTGCACCACCAGGTTCAGGACGTGGGCCAAGCAAGGGACGTGGAGCAAGTCTCCCCTGCTGATGGCAGACAGCAGGTTGGCGGCATTGTCGGACACCACCAATCCCACAGTGAGGCCTCTGGGTTTCAGCCACGTCCTCTCCTGCTCCCTGAGGTACCGGAGCACGTTAGTTGCCGTCAAGGAGTGTTTCCCCAGGCTTTTCATCTCCAGCAGCGATTGGCAGTGGCGGGCCTTCACGCTGCTGGAGAGAAGGGATTGCTTGGCGGTGGGAGCTGCTGCTTCTCCCCCGACCCCGCGCGGTGGCACCACGTAGTGGGCGACTGGTGCTGCTGTGCCCGAGGATGGACCTGCTGCTTCCTCGCTCTGGCTTTCCACCAGGCTGACCCAGTGGGCCGTAAAGGACAGATAGCGCTCTGTCCCAAACCGGCTGCTCCAGGAATCCATGGTTATGTGGATCCGCGCACTGACAGCGTGATCCAGCGTGCGGCCCACGTTCTCCATGGCAGAGCGGTGCAGTGCTGGGATCGCCCTGCGGGAAAAATAGTGGCGGCTGGGGACTTGCCACTCAGGGATCCCAACCTGCAGCAGCGCTCTGATGTCACTCCCCTCCTGCACAAAGGAATATGGCAGGAGCTGGGAGCACATGGCCCGGGCAAGCAACCCGTTCAGCAACCGGATGCGCCTGTGGGCGGGAGGCAGCACCTTGGTCACACCGGGAAATGCTTAGCTGAGCAGGGTCTGACGGCATTTGCCTGCACGGGAGGATGAGGAGGCCACTGTGGAAGGAGCTGATGAGGCCACTGAGGACTGGCTGCCCGGGGGGTGGAGGGGTGGGAGTGAGTTGCTGCTGTGCTCCTGCTGCTGCTGCTGCTGGATGGGCAGGAGGGTCGGCTGCTGCTGCTGCTGCTGCTGAAATCTGTGCAGTGGCTGTCTGGCTCTGACCACTGCCTGCACCACTTTGCATAAGCTTCTCCAACTCATTAAAGTCCTCAAAATGTCTGCTCTGTAAGTGGGTCTGCAGGCACGAGGTACTCAATTTGTGGATATCGCGACCTCTGCTGAGACTGAGATTGCAACTGTTGCAAATTGCACGGGTCGGGTCCACTGGGCACTTGGTGAAGTACCGCCAGACTGGGGACTTCAACCTGCTCTTTGCGCTTGAGGGCTGGGGTTTTTGGGTGCCCTTGGAGGATTGTGCCTTTTTGGTTGTAGTTAGAGGTTTGCTGCGAGTGGTGGTAGCGACTGAAGCAGTAGGCTGTGGCTCCTGCCTTCCACGCCCTGTGCTGGCCGCCTTGCTGCTGCCGCGCCTCTGCACCAGAGACGCCTCCTCCTCCGATGATGAGCTGCCTTCAACCAACTGTGCTGGTGGTACTGGTGGCACATAGGAAGGATCTATCAAGTCATCATCATCAACCCCAAACAAATCCTGTGAGCCCGACTCAACCAACTCCTCTACCCCAACATCCCCTGCATCACGCCCCTCCTCCTCAGCGCCAACAACAAACTTCTGCACCTGTAACTCCTCCTCCTTCTTGCATGGCCCCATCATCTCCAACTCATACTTCTCCAAAACATCCCTGTACATGGTCACAGTCTCAGGGGAGAAGAGCGTGCTCATTGAGGGCAGGCTGGTCGATGGGGTCACCGTGACCATGGCCTCAAGTGCTGGTGGCACTAGTCTCGCTGCTGCTGGAGGCCTGGCTGGAAAAGGTGGCTTCCTGCCCCGCCATCATTTCCACCACAGCCTGCACCTGACTCTCCCCAATGGGCCGTGGGCGACGACCCGTCTCAAAGATGGGCGCAACACGCTGCTGTTGCGCCTCTGCTCCCTCCTTCCTGTGGTCAGTGGCTGGCGGCGCACCAGTCCCAGACCTGCTGCTGCTGGCAGTGGCTCCTGCAATGGCGCTTCCTCTCCTGGTGGTGCCTCGCCCTCTACCTCTGCCAGTCATAGTGCACTATACAAATACAGTAAAAAAAAATAAGTAGAAGAGGGCGGGAAAGGGTGTAAACTTTAATAAAGTCTGTGTTGGTGGTGACTTGGTGGTGACTAGTAGTACAGTAGTAGACACTAGTAGTATGCACGCACGCAGGTAACTAAGAAACACCTAGCGTACTACACTACAAGTAAGTCGTGCGGCAGACAATCGGTGACAATTACAAACGGTCACACACGGTCAGACGCAATCAATCAATAGGCTCAGGCAGGTGAGGTGACAGACAGTCACAGGTCACTCACAACGGATGCTGGTGTGGTGGCCTGTATGTGTTGTAAGTAACTCTTATTTATTACACACACTACAGATGGTAATAAAATCACACAGTAAAATTGAAAAAAAAATTAGTGAACGGGTACTAGACTAGTAGACTAGTAGTATAGTAGTAGACAGTAGACACTAGTAGTATGCACGCAGGTAACTAAGAAACACCTAGCGTAATAGGCTACAAGTAAGTCGTGCGGCAGACAATCGGTGACAATTAATAACGGTCACACACGGTCAGACGCAATCAATCAATAGGCTTGGGCAGGTGAGGTGATAGACAGTCACAGGTCACTCACAACGTATGCTGGTGTGGTGGCCTGTATGTGTTGTAAGTAACTCTTATTTATTACACACACTACAGATGATAATAAAATCACACAGTAAAATTGAAAAAAAAATTAGTGAACGGGTACTAGACTAGTAGACTAGTAGTATAGTAGTAGACAGTAGACACTAGTAGTATGCACGCAGGTAACTAAGAAACACCTAGCGTAATAGGCTACAAGTAAGTCGTGCGGCAGACAATCGGTGACAATTAATAACGGTCACACACGGTCAGACGCAATCAATCAATAGGCTCGGGCAGGTGAGGTGACAGACAGTCACAGGTCACTCACAACGGATGCTGGTGTGGTGGCCTGTATGTGTGGTAAGTAACTCTTATTTATTACACACACTACAGATGATAATAAAATCACACAGTAAAATTGAAAAAAAAATTAGTGAATGGGTACTAGACTAGTAGACTAGTAGTATAGTAGTAGATAGTAGACACTAGTAGTATGCACGCAGGTAACTAAGAAACACCTAGCGTAATAGGCTACAAGTAAGTCGTGCGGCAGACAATCGGTGACAATTAATAGCGGTCACACACGGTCAGACGCAATCAATCAATAGGCTCGGGCAGGTGAGGTGACAGACAGTCACAGGTCAGGTCACTCACAATGGATGCTGGTGGTGACCTGTCACTCACAGTCAGTAACTAACTAACTAACACAGTACTGAAACTAATAAAGTAACAGACTACAGCAGTAATAATTAACTAAACTAGTACTACTAGTACACAACTAACTAGAATCCCTAACCTACCTAAGCTAGTAGTAGGCTAAGGCTACCTAGGCTAGCAGGCCTAGCCTGCTCACAGACTAACACTAGCCTAGCACAGTATACACTATACACTAGCTGACTAAAAACAATCAAAATACTAGCTAACTATATAAGACAACAATAAATGTGTTTACGAGGTATTTAGGAAGCAAAACGCTAGGTTTAGCAGTGAAAAGCACTTGCTCAGACACAGCACAGCACTGGAGAATCTCTCAGTACCAGCAGCAGTCACACAAGTGCGTGGCTCCGCAACATGGCCGCCGCCTTATATAGAGGAGGGGAGGGCCAGGCTCCCCTCCTCTGATTGGTTGCTAGGGTTGCCAGCTCCTCGGCAGGAGGACTTCTGATTGGCCCAATCACGTCATCCCCGAATCCCGAAGCCGAACCCACAGCTCCATCCGGCCGAATTCCAGCGCGCGCATTCGGCATGCTTCGTATTCGGGTTCGGCTCGGCATCGCAGCATTCGGGTTCGGGTTCGCATGCGGCAAACCTAAAAAACACCCGAATTTTTCGGGGAAACTTCGCATTCGGGGTCCTGCTGAGCAACCCTGGGTACGACCAAAATACATGACTTTACATTTTTCTACATTGAATTTCATCTGCCATTTATGTGCCCATATAGCCATCCTATCCAGATCCTGTTGCAATCCCTATCTTCCTGAGAGTTGATCATTCTGCACAATTTTGTATCATCTGCAAAAATAGCAACATTGCTCACTACTGAATCTACTAGGTCATTAATAAATAAATTGAAGAGCACTGGACCCAGTACAGACCCCTGTGGGACCCCACTGCTAACAGTAACAGTCTCCCATTTTGAGTATGATCCATTGACCACAACTCTTTGTTTTCTGTACATTAGCCAGTTCCCTATCCATGCACACAGACTCTTCCCCAGTCCTTGCATCCTCAACTTTTGCAACAGACTTTTGTGGGGAACAGTGTCGAAGGCCTTTGCACAGTCCAAGTATATCACATCTACAGCATTCCCAATATCCACATTAGTGTTCACTACCTCATAAAAGCTGAGCATGTTAGTCAAACAGGACCTGTCTTTATTAAACCCATGTTGATGCTGAGAAATAAGATTGTTTTCTACTATGAAGTCATGTATAGTATCTCTTAGTAACTCCTCAAATAGTTTGCATACAACTGATGTTAGGGTTACAGGTCTATAATTTCCTGGATCTGATTTTTTTCCCTTCTTAGATAATGGGAATACGTGAACTGTACGCCAATCCACTGGGACTCTGCCAGTTGAAAGAGAGTTACAAAAGATAAGATAAAGGGGTTTATCTATAACTGAACTTAATTCCCTTAGGACCCGAGGATGCATGCCATCTGGGCCAGGTGCCTTGTCTATTTTTATTAAAAATAGAGCACATATTGTGTGCATAGCACACCAATAAACAAATGAAAAGGAATAGAAAAAACCCATTTTTGCAAAAGTATAAACCAATTTATTAATCATCTTAAAAAAGACACGCAGTGTTTGTCCCTAAAGTGCAAATCCCCATAAGTTAAAAAGACCCAGGAAACATGTCCTAATCACCAACTGCATGTAATAACCCTGGCAGAGGAGAGAGACCACTCCAGGTAACGCTCCCTGCCTTAACCCTAAGTGCACTTTTTAAAGCAGGCCTGCAAATAAAGTTCCTGTGGCTGTGAATAACACTGGTGCTGTGAACAATAAGCAGGACAAGTTCAACATGCAGCAAATCAACTGCGTTCACACTATAAACGGCAAGCGCAAAGTGCATCCAGTCTAATATGCAAATCCAAGCTGCTCCAGTAGGAATCTTGTATATAGTATTATCCAGCACAAGCAAAGCGGCAAAGCATAGGCGGCAAATGGCAGTTCACAATGCAAATATATGCTTCCGGATGATGAATACATCCAACCTAATATGCAAGTCCAAGCTACTCCAGCAGCAAGCCTGTGTATAATATTATGCAGCACAAACAGGGATGGAAAGCATATGCGGCAGGTAGCAGTTCACAGTGCAAGTATATGCTTCAGGATGATGGATGCATCCAACTTAATATGCAAGTCCAAGCTACTCCAGCAGCAAGCTTGTGTATAGTATTATCCAGCACAAACAGGGATGCAAAGCATATGCAGCAGGTAGCAGTTCACAGTGCAAATATATGCTTCAGGATGATGAATGCATTCAACTTAATATGCAAGTCCAAGCTACTCCAGCAGCAAGCTTGTGTATAGTATTATCCCGCACAAACAGGGATGCAGAGCATATGCAGCAGGTAGCAGTTCACAGTGCAAATATATGCTTCAGGATGATGAATGCATTCAACTTAATATGCAAGTCCAAGCTACTCCAGCAGCAAGCTTGTGTATAGTATTATCCCGCACAAACAGGGATGCAGAGCATATGCAGCAGGTAGCAGTTCACAGTGCAAATATGTGCTTCAGGGTTATAATAATCAATCAACCGAGTCGTGATTTAGCTTACCAGCACCATCCTGTGTGCATGCAGTAGTGACACGACACAGGTTCCGGGCCTTAGGTGGTTGAGTCACCGCACGCTGCACTCTACCCTGCTAAGGCTGCAGGGGAGCAGGTGAGTTTAGATGGCTTCTCAGATTGCTGCCCCATCAGGGACGTCTCCCTGTGGGGGAAAGATGGTATGGAAGTAGTCAGGGGGACACGCAGCAGCCTCTCCCCTCTCCACTCACATGGATGCTGCAAACAGCACAGGCTTCTCACACCTCCTCCAGCAACAGTGGCCCAACACAACCACAATCGATAAGCACGTTTCAGCAGAGTGCCATCTTTCTTCAGTATCAAAAGCACTTGTGCTGCCATTCAGTGGCCTAATATAGTAGGTGCATCACAGGATTTTTCCATTAACTCTTTCCCTGCCAAGTTGCTTTCCTTTTATCTATCCAATGAATGGCTTTCATTTATGTGCAAATTTCTTATTCTTTCTTTTAATTAGACAATAAGTGAATGTTCGGGGAGGGATGGTGGGGGGAGAAGAGAAATAAAAGAAACCCCACACACTCATCACTCACACTTTACCTCAATAATATAAATAGCTTGAGAGAAACGGGGGCTACAGCTACAGGAACACTTTTAAATTCAAATCAGAATTGAGACCTTTGGGCACTAGACTATCACATCTGTAAATCCACATACATTCCTTCTGATATAAAATCTTATCGAAATCGCTCCGTCTCCCACTAATCTGTAATCGATAAATTCCTCTATATTTCATCCCATCTGGATTGCCCTGATGAAATTCTTCAAAATGTACTGCTAAGGGACTAGATTGCTCTTTCTTTTTAATATCTTTTACATGTTCCTTAATTCTAGAGCCCACATCTCTCTTCGTTTTGCCCACATAAATCTTTTCACATGGACATATTATCTGATATATGACTCTAGTGGTCATGCAATTTATAAAACTGTTGATTTTGTATTCTTCTGTTCCATCACTGTTAGCAAAGGTGTTCCCCTGCTGCACAAATCTACACACCTTACATCCAGCACATCTATACATGCCCTTTAGATTACAGGTTCGTGGAATCGCCATCTCACTTTTCACCAGCATATCACCAATATTTTTACATCTTCTTGCTGTTATTTGTGGTACTTCACCCACTATTTTGGCTATATCACTGTCTATCAATAATACTCCCCAGTTTTTATTCAGTATTTCACGCATCTGCTGCCAATGGCTTTCATACCTCATTACAATTTGCGTAGCCTGACTGTCGCTATTCTTTTCATTTTCTTTTTTCCGCAATAATTGTTCTCTTTCTGTTTTTAGGGCCCGCACATATGCTTTTTTAAGCATTCTATTAGGGTAACCTCGTTCCCTTAGGCGCCTTTGCAGAGCTTTACCTTCCTGTTTATATTCATCCAAATCTGCACAATTGTGTCTGATATGTAAAAATTCACCCGTGGGGACCGATTTTATTTGAGTATGGGGATGGAAGCTCTTGGCATGTAATAGCCTGTTACCTGCCGTTGCTTTTCTATGGGCCCCAGAGATTAATTTATTCCCGTCCCTTCTCAAAGTTAGATCCAGAAATGTGATCTTTTTTCTATCATACACATATGTTAAATGGATATTCCTATCATTATTATTCAGTTGATCTACAAATTTCCTAAGGGAGATTTCGTCCCCCTTCCAGATCATTACAATATCATGAATAAAACGCAGCCAGAGGGCGACATGCTCCCCGAACCCACGCGCGCCATACACTTCCTCCATCTCCCATCTTCCCAAGTGCAGGCACGCGTAGGCCGGAGAGCACGCAGCCCCCATGGCCACGCCCCTAATCTGCTGGTAATACCTTCCCTCATATTGAAAGTAATTATTTTCCAAGATCAATTTTATTAGATCCCAAACAAATTCATTATGCATTTCCTCATGAGCACCATAGTAGCTATCTAAATAAAAGGCAAGGGCTTTTAATCCTGTCTCATTTGGAATTGAAGTGAATAGCGACTCCACGTCCAGAGATACCAAATAACATTCATCTGGCAAAACAACCTCTTCAATTTTCTCTAGTACCTGCATCGAATCCCTGACAAAGGATCGCAATCCCATCATAATGGTTTGTAATTTTTTGTCCACATATTTTGCTACTCTCTCAAGGGGACCCCCATTAGCAGCAATAATGGCCCTTCCCGGGGGATCTCTTACATCTTTATGTGTCTTAGGGAGAATATATATTAAAGGCACATTAAATGTCTTCACCTCCATAAATTTGTACTCTCTTTCTAAGATCACATTTTCTATGTAGCTGTAATGATCTGCTCAGCTGCCTGTGCAGGCAGACAGCTTTTTGACCATTGTTCAGGTCTGCATTCTTCAGGTCTCTGGAAGAGAGACCTTTTGTCAGTTTTGCAGCTTGCTTCTGCTGAGGAATTTGCATGCGCTTGTCATGCAGATTGCCTAGCCACATCCTTTGTGGGCTTGCTCTATAGATACCATGTGATATCACAGACCTTGGCTGGTCATAAGGATTCTTCCTGTGAAACACTCTGGAGAGTGTCAGCCTTGCTCATTGTTTGAAGATTAGCTTAGAGTAATTCCGGGGACTGCACTAGGCAGGTTGCCCTAGTGCAGTTAGGATTGCATATCTGTTTTGTTTGTCTGTTGCGATTGTCCTCTCCCAGCGGTGGTCGACAGGAAGTCGTTCTGATCTTTGTTCTTGGAGTATAGCTGGAGCAGCAGTTGCTACCAGCTATCTCATCTGATCTGTCTTGCCTGGATCGCACTCGCCTTTCGCTAGTGCTGTGGATCCTTCTGTTCTGTCTTCCTGGATCGCACTCACCTTGCGCTAGTGCTGTGGATCCTTTTGGTCTGCTACTCTGTTCTGTCTTCCTGGATCGCACTAGCCTCTTACGCTAGTGCTGTGGATCCTTCTGTTCTGTCTGCCTGGATCACACTCGCTTCGCGCTAGTGCTGTGGATCCTTCTGTTCTGTCTCCCTGGATCGCACTAGCCTCTTTCGCTGGTGCTGTGGATCCTATCTCTCGCCTGTTCCTGTTTTCGTGTGTCTGTCTTGTCTGCTACGAACGCTTGCTGGAGGCTCGATGAGGTAACCATTAAGCAAGCGCTCGCGTCCTCTGTTTCATGTTTGTCTGTCGGTAATTAGTTAGGCGTGCTTGTCTCTATTGTGCTTATCACGTGGAGACCGCGCATGAACGCGTGCACTGTTGCGAATGAGTGCGGTGTTCGCGTTCAGTTAGCGTTTGTTATTTTCCTTATCTCCTCATTGTATGATTTGCTGTGCCTTTGCTACTCTCGTGCTCCGCCTTGCTGTAGCCTTGTGTCACATCTGGCGATCGCACCTCTCGCGATCGCGTTCCTACTTCATATCTGTTGTGGCGTGTTCAAAGTCGCGGGTTGGCGACTAGTTTGGTGCACACACACACAATCTGTCTCTGTGCTCACTCTCAATCGCTTCTCTTGCGATTGCGTTTCTGCCCTTCGTACAATTCCTGTCTGGCGTTTGTGGTAGGGCAGAGGATCTGTTCCTCTGCACTCCACAGCTCCACCTGTCGACAGGAATTTCCCTCTACAGGTGCATTGCACCTTCTGCTGGGCTTCCTCAAATTATACGCTTGT
Source organism: Hyperolius riggenbachi (assembly GCF_040937935.1). Lineage (NCBI taxonomy): Eukaryota > Metazoa > Chordata > Amphibia > Anura > Hyperoliidae > Hyperolius > Hyperolius riggenbachi. Next base: position 392,455,452 of record NC_090647.1, on the reverse strand, counting down.
GGAGGATTTCCGCAGTGTCAGCGCACGCCTTGTGCACTGATCACGGAGAGAATTCCACAATCGTTACAGTATGACCAGCCCAACCAAAATTCCCAGTGTAGATGGAATTTCTGATTTGTACGATTTTGTCGAGTTTGGGTCCTGTGTCTTTAAGAGCTTTAAAAGGCTAAACTCACAAACCAAAGTGGAATTTCTTTCTGAATGTGTGAGGTTTTGCCTGAATCCCACCTTTCAGATTACTGATCCGTCCACATCGGCTCTTCAGTTTGCCTATGTGCTCTTAAAAGGCGATTTGTTCACCTGGGCGTATGATGTGCTAAAAAACAATTATTGGAATGATAATCTGTGTCAGTTTCTTGCAGTGATATTCTCTCACTGGTTTAAACTGCCTGGCTTACCACCTGCTCTGATTAAATGCGTAGCTGCTGATAAGTCAGCTGATCTTTCCCTTCCATGCAAAACTTTTCAGTATGACAATCAGTTCAATGTATCTGTTGCCACTTCAGGTTTTAAACAGCAGACATGCAAAGTTGCAAAAAAGGGAAAACCATATGTTAATGAGTTGGTGCTTGCAGGCCAATCTGCTGATTTGGCTTGTCAGCCAAAAGATTCGTTGCCCCTAGCAACCACAAATAAAGAAGTAATTTCTGTCAAGTCTGAAATGTGCAAAACCATTCAGTATGATAATGATGTTGCTTAATCTCCGGGTTTTTTGCCCCAATCCAAAGCTTATGTGGATCCTATTATAGGTAGGATCGCACACTATATTAAAGCAGTTAAAAAGTCTGTTCTTGTTCCTGAACTCCACCCATATGGAGATTATCTGGATACTGGCCTGTTTGAACCTCCATTTGCCTCATGGGACATTGGGACCTTGATGGAGGAATTTGATTTTGATTGGAAAGCCTTTTGCGATTTTTACATCACAAAAAGCGAAGATGTCTTGAATGATTGTCTCGATTCTATGTACCTTTTGATTGATTCCGATGAATGTGACGAGGGTGATGTGGATCTGATGATTTACGTATGGCAGACGATTTTGGATGAGTTGCACACACACCAATCAATTGGTTCCAATAAAGAGACATTGTTGTCGGATGATTGTTCCTGCCTTTCTGGGGTAAAGCATGTGAGTCGTGACATTGTGCGATCTGAAATGAGTGGGTGTGCCACTGTGGTTGATTCCTGTGTGAATCCTGGAGGATTCTCTCCTGACTGCGTGCAGTGTGAATCTGTGCGATCTGATGCCTGTTTCTCTGATGTTCCTGCAGATTGTGATCGGCATGGATGTGCCACTTTTCTCAAGGATGTGTGGGACCCCTTGTCATTTAGAGACAGATCTCTAAGATCTTCCATCTGTGATCCTGTTATGGGGAAAATTCCTAAATTATGCAGCATTAAAAGTAAAATTAATATGTCTAATAAAGTTTTTCCTGATGTTGTCGCTATTTCTACTGCAAATGCGTCTTTGTCTCACCCTGTTCACACCTGTAAGGGCCTGTTGCCTGGTGACAGTTGCTCCAGTGTTTCTGTCCTGAACGCCTTACAGTCTGCCCCGCAGATTGCGGAGGTTTGCGCTATGGAATTGTCAGTTTCACAACCTAAAGCGATTTTTGATTCGCAAGTTTTGCGTTCTGACTCCTCGGATTTGACATTGTTAGCCGAATCTAAGAGTGAGACAGCGCTTCGGTTTTGCGAATCTGATGCTGAAGCTTCTTTGCTTTGCCCAGAGAAGCTTTCTCTGAGCCTGCCCTGTACCATGAATAACAATATGATGTCCAATAACACTGACATTTGGGAGTCCCTTTCTTGTTCTGAGGAAAATGCTGATTCTGCACCCTGTACTCTGGATGAGTTAATATGGCCTTGTTTAGAGTCTCCTGCAGTGTCCCTAGAGGCTCGTCTAGGTATTGCCACTATACTCACCTGTCTTTCTGCAGTTTTGGAGTTGCAAGCTAGTTTGACTGCTACGCAGAATTCTGGGTGCAGCGAGGTTAAAGTTAGGGAGTCAGTGTGTGTTCCAGTAAATATTCCTGTACGTTCCGCTCATGATAATGAAATTCAGTCTCAGTTTATGGTGAAACCTTCCCTGGGACATCTGCCCTGTTCACAAAATAAAGTTCCAGTTTTGCCCTGTAACATGGATAGTACAGAATCCTTCTTAGAAAACTTGAAAAATGATGTTCCTGAGGTCTTGCCTGATTTCCTGGAGACCTCCGAGTTCCTCCCAAAGGGTGCAGAACTTGTAGGAGATGTCTCCTGCCCCCCAAGCCCTTCTGAGGTGTTGCCCACTTCAGTAGGCATTGCGGCCTTGCTGGCTACTTTTTCAGCTCTGGTGGAGCTTCAGTTATGCGTAGTCAATGATGAGTTTTTGTCAGATACCATTACAGCCACTGAGACTTCTAAGCCTGAGTCCGAGGTTTTTTTTTGAAAGTCCAGTGCTTGAGACCACTGCTCATGATGATCCTCTGCCCGGTACTGGTTTTGGTCCTGTCGTGCCGGTCTCTGCTCCTAATGGTCCTGTCATGCCGGACTCTGAGGTTGGAAGTTCCCCGACATGTTCTGAGGTTTCTCCTGTGCTGGTGTACCCCAATGTGCTCTGTGACCCAGAAAGCCCAAGTGTGCCTCGGTTACCAGCATGCTCAGATGCTTCCTCGGTGGAGACAAGCTCTGATATGGCCTGCCTGCTTGCATGCCCAGAAGTGGTCCCTGAAAGTCTTGATCTTGATGGGTGTCCTCGTAATTCTGAGTCTGGAACTGATGGGCATGTTTCGGTGGCGTTTGCTTCTGATGAGGTTGGTTTCGGCTGGACTGACTCTGGAATTGGGCCTTGTCCGGCTGTCCTGACCTTCATCAGTCTTCAGTTTGAGTCTTTTGCTAATAGCAGTTTTGAGGGTCGTCTGGAATTCGACCCTAGAGGGGGGGGGGGGGGGTACTGTAATGATCTGCTCAGCTGCCTGTGCAGGCAGGCAGCTTTTTGACCATTGTTCAGGTCTGCATTCTGCAGGTCTCTGGAAGAGAGACCTTTTGTCAGTTTTGCAGCTTGCTTCTGCTGAGGAATTTGCATGCGTTTGTCATGCAGATTGCCTAGCCACATCCTTTGTGGGCTTGCTCTATATATACCATGTGATATCACAGACCTTGGCTGGTCATAAGGATTCTTCCTGTGAAACACTCTGGAGAGTGTCAGCCTTGCTCATTGTTTGAAGATTAGCTTAGAGTAATTCCGGGGACTGCACTAGGCAGGTTGCCCTAGTGCAGTTACGATTGCATATCTGTTTTGTTTGTCTGTTGCGATTGTCCTGTCCCAGCGGTGGTCGACAGGAAGTCGTTCTGATCTTTGTTCTTGGAGTATAGCTGGAGCAGCAGTTGCTACCAGCTATCTCATCTGATCTGTCTTGCCTGGATCGCACTCGCCTTTCGCTAGTGCTGTGGATCCTTCTGTTCTGTCTTCCTGGATCACACTCGCCTTGCGCTAGTGCTGTGGATCCTTCTGGTCTGCTACTCTGTTCTGTCTTCCTGGATCGCACTAGCCTCTTGCGCTAGTGCTGTGGATCCTTCTGTTCTGTCTGCCTGGATCGCACTCGCTTCGCGCTAGTGCTGTGGATCCTTCTGTTCTGTCTCCCTGGATCGCACTAGCCTCTTTCGCTGGTGCTGTGGATCCTATCTCTCGCCTGTTCCTGTTTTCGTGTGTCTGTCTTGTCTGCTACGAACGCTTGCTGGAGGCTCGGTGAGGTAACCATTAAGCAAGCGCTCGCGTCCTCTGTTTCATGTTTGTCTGTCGGTGATTAGTTAGGCGTGCTTGTCTCTATTGTGCTTATCACTTGGAGACCGCGCATGAACGCGTGCACTGTTGCGAATCAGTGCGGTGTTCGCGTTCAGTTAGCGTTTGTTATTTTCCTTATCTCCTCATTGTATGATTTGCTGTGCCTTTGCTACTCTCGTGCTCCGCCTTGCTGTAGCCTTGTGTCACGTCTGGCGATCGCACCTCTCGCGATCGCGTTCCTACTTCATATCTGTTGTGGCGTGTGCAAAGTCGCGGGTTGGCGACTAGTTTGGTGCACACACACACAATCTGTCTCTGTGCTCACTCTCAATCGCTTCTCTTGCGATTGCGTTTCTGCCCTTCGTACAATTCCTGTCTGGCGTTTGTGGTAGGGCAGAGGATCTGTTCCTCTGCACTCCACAGCTCCACCTGTCGGCAGGAATTTCCCTCTACAGGTGCATTGCACCTTCTGCTGGGCTTCCTCAAATTATACGCTTGTGGAGGATTTCTGCAGTGTCAGCGCACGCCTTGTGCGCTGATCACGGAGAGAATTCCACAATCGTTACAGTAGCCCCAACTAATCTTGTTATTAATGAGTCTTTTCAAATTGGGCATAGGGTCCCCTCTAATTCTCCGATAACTATCTTTATCACTTAATAAGCATTGTATTTCTTCATTATATTTAATCAAGGGGAGCAACACAACGTTGCCCCCCTTGTCACTCTTTTTTATTACAGTATCTTGCCATTCCCGAATTTCTTCGAGTGCCATCCTTTGCCCCCTGGTGAGATTATTAATTCCCCAGGACTTCCAATTTATTAATTTCAAATCTTGTTTCTCCAATTCCATTAAAACTGCTGTTGACCGGTTGGTCATCAAAGCCGGCATGTATTCTGATTTATTTCTTAATTCTGTGTACATTTTTCTATTGGGCCTTTCTTCTTCCATTTCCTGAGTCTCATCATTTAAATTTAATAACACATCTAGATCCCAGTTGTCAATGTCATCCATTCCCTGTCTATTCCTATTCCTTATCTATTTTCAATTTATTTAGTCTTGCCTTCACTTCTTCCTGCGCTAAGTATTTAATATTACAGTTGGAAGATTGAGACTCTTCTGCCTCTAATTTGCAACAGTGATGTTTTCCTTGTGGAGACAGAAGCAAAGAAAGCATTTAAAAACTCTGCCTTACCTTGGTCATCCACCATTGAGTTCCCACCCCCCCCCCCCCCCTCATCCTTTAGGAGTCCAATAAATTCAACCTTTTTTTTAGAGTTGATGTACTAGTTGGTAGGTGTGTATGAACCTTAGGAGCTCAATGGCTATTTGCATAGATAACAACTGGAGTTTCTTAACTCTTCCTGCACTGGAAACCAATATTAGAATGATGTCTCTGCTCCTAATGTTTTATTTCTTAGCTGTACTACACAACCAATTCACTATATCATAATTTTTTTTCGCTTCAGTGTCTCTTTAACCACTAGCCGACAAGGGGTGATTTGCCTGATCTGTGCTGCGTGGGCTCTCCAGCCCGCAGCACAGATCAGTATTATGCCAGGGCGATCAGACTTCCCCCCTTTTTTCCCCACTAGGGGGATGTCCTGCTGGGGGAGTCTGATCGCCGCCGGCTTGCTGGGCTTTGCGGGGGGGGGGGCTCTTCAAAGCCCCCCTCCGCATCATTTTCTGTGCTCCCTCCCTCTCCCTCCCTACCTCTTCCTTCCTGAGCTGCGCAGGACGGATATCCATCCTGCGCATTGAAGGATAGGCTTCAGCCTATCATATGCCGGTGATCCCCGGCCAATCAGAGGCTGGGGATCGCCGATCTGCCTTACAGCGCTGCTGCGCAGCAGCGCCGTATGATGTAAACAGCGGGGATTTCTTCCCCGCGTGTTTACATTTTGCCGGCGAGCCGCGATCGGCGGCTCTCCGGCTGTTCACGGAGACACCCTCCGTGAACGGACATGGAAAGGCCGCTCGAGCGGCCGTTTCCATGGAAACCCGCAGACGACCAGTTTACGCCAATCGGCGTTAGCTGGTCGTCAAGAGGTTAAGGCCAGGTAGTAGGCTACCTGCCGGTCGAGGCGGTGTCGGAAGGAGGATCCAGAAGGGCTGAGGTGAGGTGTTGGACTAAAGAAAGCCCGAATGTCTGACATCATCATTAGATCGCTAGAGCATCCTGTCCTTGCCTGCGTGGACATGGGAGTAGAAGGAGGAGGAGGATTACTGGCACCTTTTTTCCCATTGTGCTGTGACATTACCCTTAAGGGGGCACTATGGCTAAATTATGCTTATATTATCATTTAATATAAAATATGTGCAATTGTAGCAATGTTTAAAGAGGAACTGTAACATAAAAAGATCCCCTGGGGGGTACTCACCTCGGGTGGGGGAAGCCTCCGGATCCTAATGAGGCTTCCCACGCCGTCCTCCATCCGTCAGGGGTCTCGCTGCAGCCCTCCGTGGAGTCCGGGCAGCGGTGACGTCAATATTTACCTTCCTGGCTCCTGCGCAGGCGCTCTGACGGCTGTCGGCTCCGAACTACACGGAAATACCCGATCGCCGTCGGGTCCGCTCTACTGCGCAGGCGCAAGTTTCCTGCGCCTGCGCAGTAGAGCGGACCCGAATGAGATCGGGTATTTCCGTGTAGTTCGGAATGGAAAGCCGCCACAGCGCCCCCGCTGGAGCCAGCAAAGGTAAATATTGAAATGACAGTCGGCACAGTCGCCGGCTGTTCGGAGGGCTGCGGAGAGACCCCCGTGGGACAGAGGACGGCGTGGGAAGCCTCATTAGGATCCGGAGGCTTCCCCCACCCGAGGTGAGTACCCCCCAGGGGATCTTTTGAATGTTACAGAGTCTCTTTAAGACTTGTATTGTGGCTGAATAAAACTCTGTTTCAATATTGCTTTACCCTAAATCAGTGCTGGCGTCCTGTCGCCAGAGAAAGTTAAGCGACGCTGAACCAGCACATTTCATTCTACAGGAGGAGGCTGCCTTATCAGACGTTCCATCTGTAGTTGTAATCTCCCTCTTTGATGTATCGGGAGAGGTTTCACCCAACCTCTAACTGCACATTAGTGCTATTACAGCTCCTCTGATCTGCTGTACGTCTCAGGACAATGACATACGGCTCTGATGAAAAAAATGCTCCCCGCTGAGGCCCCCACTTTAGAGAAGCTGGCACATGCAATGACACCTCTTGTTGTCAGTTGCCATGGAGACCATCTTCTCTTCTTATGCACAGGATTTTCCAGAGTCTTGATTCAGCACAAGCAAGTGCTGTGTAGCCTGTCTCTTGCATGTGTCTCTGAAGGGGGGGCCTCAGCGGGGAGAATTTTTTTCATCAGAGCCGTACGTCATTGTCTTGAGACGTACAGCAGATCAGAGGAGCTGTAACAGCACTAATGTGCAGTTAGACGTTGGGTGAAACCTCTCCCGATACATCAAAGTGGGAGATTACAACTATAGATGAAACGTCGGATAAGGCAGCCTCCTCCTGCAGAATGGAATGTGCTGGTTCAGCGTCGTTTGCTTTCTCTGGCGATGGGACTCCAGCACTAATTTAGGGTAAAGCAATATTGAAACAGAGTTTTATTCAGCCACAATACAAGTCTTACACATTGCTACAATTGCACATATTTTATATTAAATGATAATATAAGCATCATCTAGCCATAGTGCCCCTTTAAACGCAGTGTAAAGCATACTTGCCAGCTTGTTGTGCAAGTGCTGCATGAGCCTGCAGCCATTATGGAAGTATGAGCCTGCAGGCATTAGGCATGAGTGTACAGTACCTAGGCAAGAAAATCCCCAACTCCCCAGAGCCTGCCCTAGCACCGTATCTGTACAGATACTCATTGACAGCTTTCTCCTGTTCAAACGCCTCACTGGCAAGTTCTTTTTCTGCTGAAAATTGGAGAAGCACATCATGGCCGAGTAGGAACGCCTGAAATGCCAAAACACCTTCCTGGACTGCTTCAGGACTTTCTGTAAGCCTGGGAATTTACACACAAATTGTTGGATTATAAGATTCAGCACATGTGCCTTGCAGGGCACATGTGTCAACCTGTCCAAATTCAAAGCCAGCAAGAGATTGTTTCCATTGTCACTCACCACTTTGCCGATCTCCAGTTGGTGCGGGGTCAGCCATTGATCCAACTGTTTGTTCAAAGCGGCCAGGAGTGCTGGTGCAGTGTGAATCCTGGCTTTGAGGCAAGACATGTGCAAGATGGCGTGAAACCTTCATACCTGGCATGCGGAATAGGCCCTGGGGAGCTGGGGGTGTGCAGTTTGAGAGGAGAGCTCAGCAGTAGAGTAGGATTCAGTCGAGGAGGAGGATGACAGTGAAGAGGATGTAGGAGGAGGCGTAGGAGGAGAAGAAGAGGAGGTAGCAGCAGGCCTGCCTGCAAGCCGTGGTGGTGTCACCAAGTTCGCTGCACAGCCACATACTCCATGCTTGTCAGTGGTCAGCAGGTTTACCCAATGTGCCGTATAAGTAATACACCTGCCCTGACCATGCTTTGCAGACCAGGCATCCGTGGTCAGTTTGCAACGCTGTGTGCCAGAGATGACACCACTTGCCTTTCAATATCACGGTACAGTTTGGGTATCGCCTTTTTGGAAAAATAATTGTGGCCTGGTATCTTCCACTGCAGTGTCCCAATCTCCACAAATTTTCAGAAGGCCTTAGAGTCCACCAGCTTGTATGGTAACAGCTGGCGTTCTAACACTTCTGCCAATCTGGTAGACAGTGGCTTCTTCCGCTCAAATATTTCCTTAATGGACACCTGTGGGCAGAGGAGCAGAAAAGTGAGAGGTGGAGTGGAGGAGGGTGGCTGTGAAGGTGCAAGGGCAGCATAAGATAAAGCGGCTGAAGATGCTGGACCAGGAGGAAGAAGAGGAGCCGGAGGGTGGCTTTGTACCTGTGTGCTGCTTTTCCTCATGTGCTCATCCCATTGGTTTTTGTGGGAGATCATGTGCCTTCGTAAGGAAGTTGTCCCTAGGTGGATGTTGCTTTTTCCACGACTCAATTTTCATTGGCAGAGATTACAGTTGGCATTGCTGTAATCTGAGGCAGACACACAAAAAATGCCTCACTGGTGAGCTCTGGGATATCGGCATTCTGGTGGTGGCAGCAGCAGGCGTTGAAGGCCATGTTGGCTAGCTGAACTGTGGTGGCAAAACATGTCATCAGACACTGCCATGAGCTGTTTGCGATGAGCTCCCCCTGCTACTTGCATCAACTCGTCTTCACCTCCTCTCTGTCTCCCCCTCTGAACTGTCCCCCTTTTCAACTCATCTTCTGGGCTCCCACGTGGCATCCATGCCCTTATCATCATCATCATCCACAGCTTCACTTGTATCAGACACCTCCAAAACTGCACCAACAACATATGCATGAGCATTATTGGTAAAAGATGAAGGCGCTAAGGATGTTACACCACCTCATATGTCTCAGTTAGGCATCACTACACACATGGACATAAAGGTGTAAGAATGATGATGAACTATCGTTCATCATCATTCTTACACCTTTATGTCCATGTGTATAGTGATGCCTAACTGAGACATATGAGGTGGTGTAACATCCTTAGCACCTTCATCTTTTACCAATAATGCTCATGCGTCAGTAAATTCACCACGAACATGTGTGAATAACTCCTGCGACATCTCAAGAGGAGCGGCTGTGGTGCTACTGGTAGTGGTGGTGGTGGTGGCTAAGTCATTTACAGCGCATTTTACTCTGGAAAAAATGGACATCTTATATGTATGCATATATAATACGTATTGTGTGATATTGTGGGGTAGTTTCAGCCAGCACACAAGACACAGTCCATTTAAAACTGCTTCTTTTCAGCAAGCAGCACAATCAACAAAGGAAATATCTAACTCCACCTGATGGATACATTAGAGTCCTTAGTTCTCATAAAGTTCTTATGCCTGGATAGTCCACTTTTAGGACAAATATTACAGAGTACATAAGTAAATAGAAAATGCCAGTTTAATCATTTCAGCCGCACGGAGGCGAGTCTCACATCCACGGCTGCTGCTGCTACAGCCGCAGGGAGTAGAGATGAGCCGAACTGTTCTGCCAGATGAACAGTTTGCAGTGAACAAGGGGTGTTCGAAATTCGCGTCTAACCGGAATTAAAAAAAAAAATTGTGTTCACAGTTTTCCCATAGACTTGAATAGAAGGTAACTGGTTGCTGACTTCAGCGGTCAATAGAAAACCCCCCTTATGTGCTAGAAATACCAAATTGTCAGGGTATGTGGAAGGGGACAGTAGGTACAAGAGGAGAAAATAATTTTCAAAAAGACCTTATGGTTTTTGAGAAACTCAATTTTAAAGTTTCCTAGGAAAAAATCATACATTAAAATGCTACAAATGACGTTAGCAAACCTAACGGTGGTGTAAATTTACATATATCAAATGAAAGAGCAATTCATTTCATGATGGGGTTTCCAGGGAGTGCATACAGACCCCTTGGAAATCCTGTGGAAGTGGCAATGCCAGGGATCGCTATACAGCCGCAATATGACTGTATAAAGATCCCTGGCAACTTTACCTATTTTTTTACCTTTTTTATGTTTTTTAATAGACCAATGGGGAGACTTGGAGACAAATTCAAAAATGCTGTGAGCTTTGCTATATTAAGTATAGCAGAGCTATGCGGCTATGAACGGTGGTGTGTGGCGTCGAGTGAGTGGAGTTCTTCAATCAAAGTAACTAAGAGAGTCACAAGATAGAGGATATAAGGGAAGACGCCGAGAGCCCAGTATAGTGTAGTATGTACTGTAAATTGGGTATGGAAGGTAAGTATAGGTAGGTTATACTCACAAACAAGGGTTACCGTCCAGGTAACCAGTATGAAGGCAGGTGAGGAGATTAGACCTGTCCCCACTCAGGATTAAGAAGTCGCTCTCTGTAGATCGGGAAAAAAGAAGAATTCCCCTCCACCAGGGGTGGAAACACCTGCAAAAGTAGTACAGAGGCGCCACCAGGGTAAAAACAATATTTCTTTAAAATGGATAAAATGAAGTAGGTAGCGGTGGACTTATCCCTCCAAAACAGACACAAAAATTGCTGTTTTAAGCAAAAATCTGTTTATTTACATACTCCGAACAAGGTGCAGCGCGTTTCACGGGTATATCCCACTTCCTCAGGCAATAAATAGGAGCATATCACCAATGCGGTCCGGTACATAGCCTGGCGCCTCTGTCACAGAGGCGCCAGGCTATGTACTGGACCGCATTGGTGATATGCTCCTATTTATTGCCCGAGGAAGTGGGATATACCCGTGAAACGCGTTGCACCTTGTTCGGAGTATGTAAATAAACTGATTTTTGCTTAAAACAGCAATTTTTGTGTCTGTTTTGGAGGGGTAAGTCCACCGCTACCTACTTCATTTTATCCATTTTAAAGAAATATTGTTTTTACCCTGGTGGCGCCTCTGTACTACTTTTACAAGATAGAGGATAGTGGCATGAGACATTTCTGAGGATATTGGCAAGGGAACATTTTTTTAAAGGTACAAGTAAGTATTTCTGGTTGATTAAAGAGACTCTGAAGCGAGAATAAATCTTGCTTCAGAGCTTATATACAGCAGGGGCATGTGTGCCCCTGCTAAAACGCTGCTATCCCGCGGCTAAACGGGGGTCCCTTACCACCCAAATCCCCTAGTGGAGTCCCGGGAATCTCTCCCTGGTGAGGCAGGGCTAATGGCCGCAGCCCTGCCTCCATGCGCGTATCTCCGCCTCTCCCCTGCCCCTGTCAGTCTTCCTTCACTGAGGGGCGGGGGAGAGGCGGTGATGCGCCGCTGATAGATGGCGCTGAGAGGCAGGGCTGCAGCCGTTAGCCCTGCCTCAACAGCAGCAAAATCTACGACCAAGTTGGTCGCGGATTTTGCAGGGGGGGATTTGGGAGGTAAGGGACCCCCGTTTAGCCACGGGATAGCGGCGTTTTAGCAGGGGCACACATGCCCTTGCTGAATATAAGCTCTGAATTACTCTCGCTTCAGTGTCTCTTTAAGGTTATGAAAGGACTTTTCTCATTGTTGTGTTTTTATTTCATGTAACCCTTTGTGGAAATGGGTAAGGGGTACTTTGTACCCCTATTATTATTATTTATTATTATTTAGTATTTATATAGCGCCGACATCTTACGCAGCACTGTACAGAGAATATAGTCTTGTCACTAACTGTCCCTCAGAGGAGCTCACAATCTAATCCCTAACATAGTCGTATGTCTATGCCTGGTGTAGTGTATGTATTGTAGTCTAGGGTCAATTTTAGGGGGAAGCCAGTTAACTTATCTGTATGTTTTTGGGATGTGGGAGGAAACCGGAGTGCCCGGAGGAAACCCACACAGACACGGGGAGAACATCCAAACTCCATGCAGATAGTGCCCTGGCTGGGATTCAAACCAGGGACCCAGCACTGCAAGACGAGAGCGCTAACCACTACGCCACCGTGCTGTCCGTGCTCATTTCTCCTGAGAGGGGGGTGGGCTTTAGGGGTTTTCTTCTTAAAGGGGACTCCCAGAAGGGGACCCCCAGATGCCACCATGAACCCCCCCCCCCCCCAGGGTGTCGACGGCCCCTACCTCCTCATGGGGCACCAGAGGTGGAATAGAATCCCTTGTCCATTAATTGGACAAGGGCTCTAGGGAAGAGGAGGAAGCTTGGCTGCCCCTATCCCCAGGAGCCCCCAAATACCATGGACTGGGATAGCTCAGGGTGCGAAGCCCCACTCGACCGGGCTCTGCATTCTGGCTATCCCAGCCTGCATGGTGGACCCCAGGTCATTTTTTTTTTAATTTCCCACACATTGAACATTAAAAAAAATGTTTAAAAAAAATAGGTTAAGTTTTCAGGGAACTTTATACAGCCATATTGCGTCTGTAGCGACCACTGGCCAAAGTGTTGCCACTTTGGAGGGGTTTCCAGGTGGTCCATTACACTACGTATGGACCCCCTGGAACCCTACGTCTTGAAATTCATTGATATATGTAAATTTACGCTACTGTTAGGTTTGCTACATTATCTGTCATTTAAATGCATTTTTTTTCCTATGCCGCTTGGTGTGACTCAAAACCACAAGGAAGGTGTAGGGGACTAAGAAACCAAAAATCCCTCCTACTAAAAAGCTCTATCCCATAGAGCCATATCAATCCCTGCCATGCACTGAAAAGGACCAAAAGTCCAAAACAGGCTGTCTACATGTGCGATTGGTATGGCTCTGTAAAACTTTGAGCTATTGGCTTGCTATACACCAGCGGTTCTGGATGCAAGCTTGTCGTCTGGGGCATAACGAGATTGTCTTCTGGGGCATAACAAGATAATTTGCATATTCAGTAGCGGTGCATTGTGGGTAACCACAGATGTTCACGTTAAGCTGAAATATCGCAAATTCCTTTTGAAGAAGGCAAACCACACTTAGCATTGTTTTTTTCCTATGAAACTTTAAAATAGTTTTTGTCAAAAACTATAAGGGGACTTAGCTAATAACCGCTAAAGTGAACGGCCATTCGCCTGTCTTTGAAGTCTATGAAGATTCGCCAGATTCAAAAAATTTTGCAGAGATTCGGATTCAAAGGCCTCAATTCACAGAGAATTATCAAACGTTTATCAAACACTTTATCAAACGTTTGATAATTTACCTCATGGGTAAAATATCATTTTAAATTCACTAATGTGTTATATATTTATCGAATGTTTTACCGATAAAACGTTCAACAAATATATAACACCTTAGTGAGATTTTACCCATGAGGTAAATTATCAAACGTTTGATAAAGTGTTTGATAAACGTTTGATAATGCTCCGTGAATTGAGGCCAAAATGTGCAAACCCAAAAATTGATATTCGGCCCATTACTAGCAGGGAGGAGAGGGAAGACTCACGACCATGCACTTTGCGGGGGTGCGCGCACGATTGCACACGCGGAAGCACACAATCCCAATGGTCACAGAAGTCCCCCTGAGCCAATCCGTACTTGTGCAGTGAGAATTATCACTGTTTTTGTTCAAATACAGTGATCATTCTCATTAGATGTAGGTGACGTGCACGCGATTGTGCCGTTGCGCACTCCCACTCGCTCCCGCCGCCCATTAGAGGGGAGACGAATGAATGAAAATGCAGTTCTCATTCATTAATTTAAGTCCCTGTGTGAATGATTGCCGGCATCACTTAAATGCTGCGGCATTTGTAACTTTTGATGTATCACGTCTATGCATTACTTCCTATTTGCGTACTTAAAGGACCTCTTGTGGTCAAATAGTAAATTACACCTACATACATACATCTACATACATTAATTTTAATAAAAAGACACACACAATTCAATTATGGGTTTGTAGTTTGTGATGGATATAAAACTGAAAAAAAATGCACCTTTATTTCCCCAAAAAATATTGTCGTTATACATTGTTTGGTGGCGAAAAAAAAAATACAAGGTATAGATCATTTTGTTGTATAAGTAGAGATAAAGCTGAAATGTGAAAACGTCTCTCGTCCCTAGGGTGAAAACAACCTGAAGTGGTTAATTTACCTGTATCTGAGGTTTCTTCCAGCCCCCGGAAGTCCTTCTGATCCCGTGCCATTCTACATTCAGCAGCAGTGCCCTCCTGAAAACTGTGTGCATGTGTGTGCATGTGCAGTGCCAGCCACGTGCCTCCTCACTCATGCTCTGTGCATGTGCAGTAGCAATTTTTACATAGTTACATAGTTATTTTGGTTGAAAAAAGACATACGTCCATCGAGTTCAACCAGAGAACAAAGTACAACACCAGCCTACTCTCTCACATATCCCACATGGTGCGCAAGCACAGAATGCTGCCACCCACATCTGTCAAAAAGTCACTGCAGCTGAAAAGAGAATGCAGAATGACATTGAGGGCACAGAAGGACTGCAGGGGAGTACATAAAAAAATGGCGCTGTAAAAAATTGGCGCTGGGTGATACCAATAATGAGTATTTAAAGTTTCAGAAGTATCCTAAAACTTTACATAATACGAACTTTACTTAATAAGAGGTCATTATCGACATCTCACACATTACCCGGTCACGCCAATCGCGTCTCCTCCTCCACTTTCTGTTTAGTGTGCAGGAGTCCTGCAGCCAGCCAATCACCATGGGAGGACTGAAGCCGTATGGTGATTGGCTGGCTGCAGAACAGCTGCAAACTAACAAAGAAGTGAAGGACACTTGATCGCCCAGGGCCAGGTAATATATTCTAATAAACCCTCCCTCTGCTTAAACCTTACCACTCCAATCCCCCTCCCTATCTTAACCTAACTACTGTACCCCTGCTGCGCTGCCTAACACCACCCCTCTGCCTGTACATGACTCCCTGCCGCCATAGGCGGCAATAGTACAAGTCCCAATTAGCTGCAAGAAGTTTAAAGTATGCTGCCTGATAAATATTGAGCACCATAATGCAACATATCTATTTATTGAGCACCATAATGTAACCTTCTTGTCGCTAATCACAGCTTGTACTATTGCTGCCTATGGCAGTGCCATTTTTGTAGCCACTCATCCTGCGCCATTTTTATCTGCTACCCTGCAGGAGGCTGAGAGAAGCCCCCGGTAAGTTAAACTGGCCTGTTTTTCACTTTAAAGAGACACTGAAGCAAAAAAAAAAAAAAAATTATGATATCATGAATTGGTTGTGTAGTAGGGGTAATTACTAGATCATATTTTTATTTTCAGTTATACAGCTTGTTTTTATAATATTACATCATTCTCTAATATTTGCAGTTTACACATTAATCAGCATTCTGCAGGGCCTAAACGTTTTTAAGGTGGCCATACACTGGTCGATTTGCCATCAGATCGACCAACAGATAGATCCCTCTCTGATCGAATTTGATCAGAGAGGGATCGTATGGCTGCCTTTACTGCAAATATTTCACTATGAAACCGATTCACAACCTGTGGAGCTGCCGCTGCCGCCGCCGCGACGACCCACTCCCCCCCGCACCCCCCCCCCGCATACATTACCTGATCCAGCTGGCGCGAGTCCCCTGGTCTCCGCTGTCTTCTTCTCCGCTCTGGGCTCCAGCTTCACTTTACTTCCTGCCGGGGTAAGTTTAAACAGTAGAGGGCGCTCTACTGTTTAAACTTCCTGTCGGGACAGGAAGTAAGTGAAGCCAGCCAGAGCCCAGCATAGGGAACGGACAACGGGAACCAGGGGACTCGCGCCAGCGGAGCAGGTAATGTATTGCCGCTAGCGTCGGTCGTCGGACATTCGAACGCCACTATCACGCACTCCCGACCGATCGAGCGAAATCTTCTCCACGGATGGATCGACGGGAACAATCGATTTCAGATGGAAATCGATCGTTTGGTCAGCGTTTGCGCAACGATTTCACAGCAGATTCGATCACGGTGATCGAATCTGCTGTTTATCGGCAGGAAAATCATTAGGTGTATGGGTCCCTTTACAGAACAGGCAGTGAACTTTTGACCTGTCCTGAACTGTTCTCTGCAAAAGAAAAACACAATACAGCTGAGATAACCTAATCAGAAGTCAGAACTCTTCACAGAGCTCAATGGCTATTTGCATAGATAACAACTGGAGTTTCCCAACTCTTCCTGTACTGGAAACAAATATTAGATTTATGTCTCTGCTCCTAATGCTTTATTTCTTAGCTGTACTACACAACCAATTCATTATTATATATTTTTTCGCTTCAGTGTCTCTTTAAGTTCCCTTTAAGTTGGGTTACACATGCAAGACCTTTCTAGATAGGACAGCTCCTTTCCACAGATCTCAGTATTCACAGCACACTGTATTTTACGAGAGTTGTATACACACTATTGGGCTTGATTCACTAACCGGTGCTAAGCCGGTTAGTGTGCCCTAAGTGTTAGTGTGCGCAAAACACGGCGTTAGGTGGTTTGCGCCCACACATTTGAAACAATCCCGCTCACTGCGCGTGCTGCACGCAGTGCAGGTAATAATAGCACGTTGCTGGCCCTTAAAAGTCGCACCCGGTGTGACGAAAATGGCGCATTGGGTGCCCGTTAAGCAGTGCTATGTTGCGCCACTTTTAAGGGCCAGCGGGTGCAACGTTATCATCGCACCGCGCACTAATATCGGCGCACCCGCAGTGCACGGGGCTGCACGCAAAGTAGGTTTGCGCACACTAGCGGCCACAAAGGGCTTTTCACACCAGCGCTAACACTTAGCGCCGGTTAGTGAATCAAGCCCAATTGTGTTTATCCAGACTTCTTATCTGTATCAAAGCCAGGTGTGTAACTGCGTGGAATGGGAAGGCCCACCCAGTTACTTCTTTCCCATTCCAGAATCTTGGCTCTGAGAAACTGAAAAAAAACTGTAAGTTCCTGCAACAAATTCCTGGACTCCTTTCTTCCTTTAAATAATGGGGATAAACAGTATATCTTCCATCCAGGACTGTAAATTACAGTTTTCATCACAGGGCCCCTTTAAACAAAAGGAAAAACATTAATCTTTACAAACACCAATGTACTCTGACGGTTATGTATACAATGCTCATGTAAAAACAATTCTTAATTTTTACTTAATAAGATATTTTTTATGTGATCAGTACATACAACGAGAGATTGAAGGAGATATTACTATTAGTATACTAAAACTTGAAGGCTGGGTGCACACTTGAAATTATGACAATTTTTCTATTTTACATCGTACACAAAGAGCTGCACATGCAATGTAATGCTTCTCATAATTCTGCAATTTATTTTTTTTTGCATTTATTTCCATTTTCACTTCTGCACTGAGGGTAAACTGCATGCATTCACCTTTTGTATGCATAATGCAAGCGATTCAAAACACACGCAAACACATTTCAAAAACTGAAAATTGCATACGAAAATGTGAATGCAATCTTGACAAAACTTGTG
Source organism: Hyperolius riggenbachi (assembly GCF_040937935.1). Lineage (NCBI taxonomy): Eukaryota > Metazoa > Chordata > Amphibia > Anura > Hyperoliidae > Hyperolius > Hyperolius riggenbachi. The sequence goes on along the minus strand of NC_090647.1, from coordinate 392,437,799 downwards.
TTTTTGAACAGCTCAAGTGTGCCCCTAGCTTTAAAGAGACTCTGTAACAAAATGTTCAGCCTTATTTTTTCTATCCTATAAGTTCCTATGCCTGTTCTAATGTGGTCTGTCTTACTGCAGCCTTTCCTAGTTGCACAGTGGCTGTATTATCTCTGCTATTTAATCTAATCGTCTTTCCTTTGCCGGCTTTGTCGGCTCAGGCAGGAATGTGCTGCTCTGCTGTGATAGGATAGAAGTTAGGCACACCCTCTCCACGCCCCCTGCAGGCTCTGTATGAGTCACAGACTGAGCTTCTCTGAGCCTGTCACGTGCTGGTTAGCAGCCATGTTTTTTGTTTGTAAACACTGCCTAAAACTGGCAATTGCAAGCCAGGATCTCAGTCAGCAGGGAGTGGCAGAAACAGCAAAGAGGGACCCAGGAGAACATAATGAATAGAATGGTATGCTTTTTATTGTAAGAATTTTAGAGTACAGATTATCTTTAAAGTTAACAAAGAAATCATACCATCCTAATTCAAAACTTTCTACATAAACTGATGACTAACACAGTAGAAGATTCTACTAAGTGTGTTACAGTTACAAAGGAATGTTTATTTTTCAGGGGAATCTTGGGCTAGCCAACTCCCTAAAGCTATGCTGTAATTATGCTAAAAATGGCAATCCAATTTTTAAGTGTAACGCCAGCTAAAAGTTTTGGTTTTTCATTTTTTATAGAGTGGGAAGGGGTTACACAGGGCTGTTTTAAGCATTTTATCACTCCAGGCAAGAAGTCCTGTATCATCAGAAATACACACACACACACACACAAATATAAACCATGTGCCAATATAAGCAGGTACAGGGAGTCCCTGAGATACAAAACAACCCACCTATCCTATTTCATTGGCAACCCCCCTTCCTGCACTCCCCCAGCCCAGGGCCGGTTCAAATAACAGTTGGGCTCTAGGGCAAAATTAGCCTGGGGGCCCCCCAACAGACACCCCCTACCAAAAAGCGTCATTAGAGGTCCTTTGTTGCAGCCAAACTTCCCTCCTCGGCCCCTGAGCTGGCTGATGACCCTCCCCCAATCACCTCCCAACTTAACAGACTCTGCAGAGACCCTGGGGAGCAACAGTTAACATGGGGAGGGACAACTTGGGGGCCCCTACAGGCTCTGGGGCCCTGGGGCAGTTGCCTATTTTTTCCTATAGTAGCTCAGGCCCTGCCCCAGCCCAATGTGTATATGCAGAGTATAGCGCAGCAGAATTCAGTGCTGTGTTTCCGCCTGTCTGCTCACTGCTTGGCCTAGTGCCCGGTATCTCCTACAGTATGTAGCATGATTACACATAAAATGAGGAGAGTGAAGTACCAGTACTAGAGGGACATTCACAGCAAGAGAAACGTGTGTGCATCAAACCAAGTGGAACCTGCTATATCTGGCTTTGCAAACTTGGCCTAATTGGCTTAATCAAGAGGCATTGCTCATGCAAATTTGCATTTGCTTTCACATGCCAGAATATGCAGTCTTTTAACTAATAACACTGCAAAACTATGCCCTTCGGGGATTAGTCAGCGCAGCATTTAGCACCTTACCAGGTGCGCCGCGAAGAGTCACCCATGCCTGGGTGAAATGGGGGGCAGCATAAGCAGAGCCCCAAGCCCTCTCACTGCTCAGAGAGCCGTCAGCTACACCCCTGGGGGGGGGGGGGGGGCTGAGAAGCACTAGCAGCTGTTCTCTGCATTTGCATACTGGGCTGGGGATGCACAGGAGGTGGACAGGGGGACAGATAGGGACAAAAGGGGACAGAAGCAGTCACAGTATGACAGAAATACACTGAGGATAGAAGGAGGCACAGGAGGACAGAGAAAGGCACAGGGGGACAGAAGGAAGAACGGTGCAAAAAGGAGTCACAAAGGGGGGCAAAGAAGGCATGGGGACAGAGGGATGCACCCGGTCAGACAGAAAGGGGCACAAGGAAACAGAAAGAGGCACAAAGGGTGACAGACAGAGGCAAAAAGAGGGACAGAAGGAGTCACAAAGGGACAGAGAGACACACAGGGCAGAGGTGGCATGGGGGGCTGAGGTACCACACGGGGCAGAAGGAGGCACAAAGGGGGACAGAAGGAGACACAAGGGGGGCAAAAAGAGGCACAAAGGGGACAGAAGGAGGCACAAGGGGAGGGAGCTGTTTTGGGGCCCTAACTAACTATTCCTTCTTCCGATAAAGGGGGTTATACTTCAGATTAGGTGTTTTTGTGGCTACACTTGTTATGGGTGTGAAGATCATGATGACCACATTTGTTTTATGACCCTTGTTAGATGGGCCCTAAGGCTGTAAAGGGCACATGGGCGTAGGGGGGCATCAAAGGTTTTCTGGGGAGCCTCATGAATTATAGTTACACCATTAGTTATAACCATTCCTCACTCTTGTCCAAATAGTAAAAAAAAATTACATCAATTTTATATAGATTATTAATTCCTCGATTAAAAATCATTTTGCTTCCCAGGGAACATTGCAGAAGTTTGTCGATGATTTGTTTGAAACATTGTTTAGTACAGTGCACCGTGGGAGTACTCTACCTCTTGCAATCAAGTACATGTTCGACTTCCTAGATGAACAGGCAGACAAACATGGAATCTATGATACTGATGTAAGACACACATGGAAAAGTAACTGGTAAGTACAAACTAAAAAAAAAAAAATCCTATTTAATATAAACAAATTCATTAACATTTTAGGGTTTAAGTACGATGTATATCACAACAAAAAGTATAGGACAGGAATCTACCACCCCCATCCTATAATATGACTGGTTGTCATATTATATTTTTAACCCTTTTTTTCCATAACAAACTTCTCAATTACAATTGTAAACAGTGAACAGAGGTGCCAAAAGAATACAATAAGCTAAAATTGTTAAAATGTGCTGAGGAGCAGGGATACTCGGATACCATCGATCACAGATTCAAGTAAATCCGGCCACGACGGTATCAAAATCCGGATAAGCCGTGATTGCGATTAGGATTTGAAACGGACTTCTAAATTCGACTTGGATTCCCCAAAATTGCATGGATTGTAAGGGTGAGAAGGGGCTACAAAAAAATTCAAAAATAACTTTTAGTTTTTGAGAAAATCGATGTTAAAGAAATTATCACTGTAACCACTTGTGGACCTCGGTGTTAAACCCCCCTAAAGACCAGGCCATTTTTCTTAAATTGGGCCATTGCAGCTTTAAATGTTTCACTGCAGGGCCGCACTACTCAGCACACAATTGATTCCCACCCCCTTTTTCTCCCCACCAACAGAGCTCTCTGTTGTTGGAGTATGGTCGCTCCCACAGTGTTTTTTTTGTTTGTTTTTTTTTCTATAAATATTTATTAATTTTTTTTTAAATAAATTCTGCTATCTGTTGCTGCTGGCTGCTGGCTGCAGTCACCTGTTACTGGGTTGGCAGAACAGCAACAGTGGGGGTGGAAGGCTGGGGGAATGCTTCCAAGAGTCTGCGCACAAGGGCCCCCTGCAACTCCCTTGTGCTGCACTCGGTGGTGGATGGTGACATGAACTGTCCCAGCTTCTCCTTCAGACGTGAGTCCAGGATCAAGGTGATCCAGATGTCACATTTCATTGGCAACTCCTCCTGTACTTATACCAAGGGTCTAGTAGCGATACCACCCAGTACAGGTCATTCCCCTTGAGTTTTTTTATACGGGGGTCCCTCAACAGGCTGGACAGCATAAAAGACGCCATCTGCACAAAGTTGAATGCTGACGTACTTTGCATCTCCTCTTGCTCTTCCTCAGTGATGACAGGTAAGTTCTCTTCCTCCCCCCAGCCACGAACAATACCACAGGAAAGGTGAGCAGCACAAGCCCCCTGCAATGCCTGCTGTGGTTGTTCTTCCGCCTCCTCCTAAAAAAAAACACCTTCCTCATCTGACTCCTCTTCCCCACACAACTCTTCCTCCTCCACCCCCCTTCTCTGTACTGCCGCAGGTGTTGAGGAAACATCTGGTTCTGCAGATGATTCTTCCCACTCTTCCTCCTGTTCCTGTTCACGCTCCTCCACAGCTTGATCCACCACTCTACGCACGGCATGCTCCAGGAAGAAAGCATATGGGATCAAGTCGCTGATGGCACCTTCACTGCGACTCACCAGGTTTGTCACCTACTCAAACGGATGCCTGAGCCTGCAGGCATTACACATGAGTGTCCAGTACTTCAGCCAGAAAACCCCCAGCTCCCCAGAGTATGACCTTTCACTGTAGTTGTACAGATACTCGTTGATGGCTTTCTCCTGTTGTAGCAGGCGGTCAAACATAAGGAGCACTGAATTCCAGCGAATCGGGCTATCGCAAATCAAGTGCCTCACCGGCAAGTTGTTTCTCTGCTGAATATCGGCCAAGCGTGCCATGGACATGTAGGATGAGGATCGCCTGAAATGCCCACACACTTTCCTGGACTGCTTCAGGACCTCCTGTAAGCCTGGGTACTTAGACACAAATCTTTGAATTATTAGATTTAGCACATGTGCCATGCAGGGTACATGTGTCAACTTTCCCAAACTCAAAGCCAAAATGAGATTGCTGCCGTTGTCACACATCACATTGCCGATCTCCAGTTGGTGCGGGGTCAGCAACTGATCCACCTGTTTGTTCAGAGCAACCAGAAGAACTGTTCAAGTGTGACTCTCGGCTTTGAGGCAAGACATGTCCAAGATGGCATGACACCGTCGTACCTGGCATGCAGCATAGGCCCTAGGGAGCTGGGGGTGTGTAGCTGGAGAGGAGATCGCAGCACCAGTAGAGTAGCACTGCTACTGCCAAGGAGGAGGAGGAGGAGGAGGACAGAGAAGAGGATGTAGCAGGAAGAGTATGAGGAGAAGGAGAGGAGATGGCAGCAGGCCTGCCTGCAAGCCGTGGAGGTGTCACAACTAGGTCCGCTGCACAGCCACGTACTCCCTGCTTGCCAGCGGTGACCAGGTTCACCCAATGTGCTGTATAAGTAATGTACCTGCCTTGACCGTGCTTTGCAGACCAGGCTTCCATGGTCAGATGGACCCTTGACCCAACGCTGTGTGCCAGAGATGACACCACTTGCCTTTCAACTTCATGGTACAGTTTGGGTATCGCCTTTTTTGAGAAATAATTGCGGCCTGGTATCTTCCACTGCAGTGTCCCAATTGCCACGAATTTTCGGAAGGCCTCAGAGCGCACCAGCTGGTATGGTAACAGCTGGCGAGCTAACAGTTCTCCCAAGCCAGTTGTCAGACGCCGGGCAAGGAGGTGGCTGGCAGAAATTGGCTTCTTCCGCTCAAATATTTCCTTCATGGACACCTGGCGAATGATTATGTAGGCAGAGGAGCAGGAACCGCTCAAGCTCAGAGGCGGAGTAGAGGAGGGTGGCTGTGAAGGTGCAAGGGAGAAAGCTGTAAGCAGAGGAGCAGGAACCGCTCAAGGTCAGAGGCGGAGTGGAGGAGGGTGGCTGTGAAGGTGCAAGGGAGAAAGTGGCTGAAGATGCTGCACCTGAAGAAGGAAGAGGAGAAGGAGGGTGGCTTTTCTTTTATGTGCTGCTTTTGCTCAGGTGGTCTTCCCATTGCAGTTTGTGCTTTTCCATCGTGTGCCTTCGTAAGGCAGTTATCTTGGTCTTTCCATGGCTCAATTTTTGGTGGCAGAGAGTACAGATGGCATTGCTCTCATCTGCGGCAGATACACAAAAAAATTCCACACCATTGAGCCCTGGGATGATGCCCCTTTGGTGGTGGCGTCACCAAAGGGGCCTTGAAGTGCATGTTGGCTGGCTGTCCATAGGTGGCGATACATTCCGCCAGACACTGCCACGAGCTGTTTCTGATGAGGAGCTCCCCCTGCTTCTTTCATCAACTCACCTCCTCCTACTCCTCTCTGACTCCCCCTCTGAACTGTCCCCCTGGTCATCATGTCTATTAGGTTCCCACGTGACATCCATGGCAGTATCATCATCATCATCATCATAATCATTCTCCACAGCTTTGTTTGTATCAGACACCTCATAAACTGCACCAAGAGCAGGTACTTCATCATCCTCACACCTTATGTCCATAGTGATGCCTAACTCAGACATATAAGGTGGTGTAACTTGCTTAGCGCCTTCATCATGTTGTAACAATAATTGCTGTGGATCAGGTAATTCCCCACTAAATAACTCCTTCAAAGTGTCAAATGGAGTGGATATGGTGCTAGTAGTAGCACTGGTGGCTGCAGAAGATGAGGTGTTCTGTGTTAAATAGTTATTTCCTGACAATCTTGGGAGTTGATGGCACGTGCCTTCTGAACATTGTCACATTGTTCAGCACGACCTTGAACAGACCTGCCGGGTGGCCTGCCTCTGGCTCTGCCTCTGCCTGTTGTTTTGTCCATATTGGGGGGATGAAATGAAAGGTATGCACTGACTTGACTAATACAATGTGCAGTCACAGATGCAGTGAAAGGTATGCACTGACTGGTATATAAAACAGTTTGCAGTCACACAGGTGCAGTGAAAAGGTATGCAGTGACTGCTGGTATAACAATGTGCAGTCACACAGGTGCAGTGAAAGGTATGCAGTGACTGCTGGTACAACAATGTGCAGTCACACAGTCACAGTAAAAGGTATGCAGTGACTGCTGGTATAACAATGTGCAGTCACACAGGTGCAGTAAAAATGGATGCACTGACTGCTGGTATATAAAACAGCGTGCGGTCACACAGATGCAGTGAAAGGTATGCAGTGACTGGTATATAAAACATTGTGCGGTCACACAGATGCAGTGAAAGGTATGCAGTAACTGGTATTATAATACAGTGTGCAGCAGTCACACAGGTGCAGTGAAAATGGATGCACTGACTGCTGGTATACAAAACAGTGTGACTGCACATTGTTATACCAACAGTCACTGCATACCTTTCACTGCATCTGTGTGACCGCATGCTGTTTTACATACCAGCAGTCAGTTCATCCATTTTCACTGCACCTGTGTGACTGCCACATTGTTATACCTGCAGTCACTGCAACCTTTTCAATGCACCTGTGTGACTGCACACTTTTTTATATACCGGTCACTGCATACCTTTCACTGCATCTGTGTGACCGCACGCTGTTTTATATATTAGCAGTCAGTTCATCCATTGTCCACCTGTGCATCCACCTGTGTGAATAGATATACTACTCAACCACCAGACCCTACATATAAGGGACAAAAAGAGGGGGATGATAGTAAAAAGGGGGACAAAAATTGTGAGAATGCAATGGACACAACAGGAACAGGCGTGAGAGGACCCACCCAGTGGACATTAGGGCACACAGCGACATACCCTAAGTGAGTAGGAAAATGAGCGTAGTTAATTTGTTCATTCATGCCGGATGCTAAACAGGCTGCATCCTTTCTGCCTTCTGGTAATTTGGTAACATCTCTGCCACTTTGTGCTTATACTGAGGGTGTGGTAGTGTTGCCACCCAGTACAGGGTTTTCTCCTTGAGTTTTTTTATATGGGGGTCCTTCAACAGGCTGGACAGCATGAAAGACCCCATATGCACAAGGTTGGATGCCGACCTAGTAGTCATCTCCTCTGCCTATTCCTCACTGATATCAGGGAAGTTCTCCTCCTCCCCTCAGCTATAAACAATACAATGGGTACCCAAATGGTGAGCAGCACAAGCCCCCTGCGACGCCTTCTGTGGTTGTTCTTCCATCTCCTCCTCAAAGCCACCTTCCTCCTCTGACTCCTCTACCCCAGACTCCTTCCTCCTCCTCCCCCTCCTCTGTGCTGCCACATGTGTTGACGACAAATCTGGATCTGGTGGTGAAGGTTCCCACAACTCTTCCTCTTCCTCTTCACACTCCTCTACAGCTTGATCCACCACTCTATGCATGACACACTCCAGGAATAAAGCGCATGGGATCAGGTCACTGATGGCGCCTTCACAGCAACTTACCAGGTTTGTCACCTCCTCAAACAGACGCATGAGCCTGCAGGCATTACGCACGAGTGTCCACTACCTTACGCCAAGAAAATCCCCAGCTCCCCAGAGCCTGCCCTAGCACCATGGCTGTACAGATACTCGTTGATGGCTTTCTCCTGTTGTAGCAGGTGGTATTGCAGCTGGAGTAGCATTGAATTTCAGTGAGTTTTTTTGCTGAATATCGGAGAAGCACGCCATGGCCATGTAGGGACACCTTTCTGGACTGCTGTAAGCCTTGGAACTTACACACACATCATTGGAGTATAAGATGCAGCACATGTGCCATGCAGGGCACGTGTCAACTTGCCCAAACTCAAAGCCGACAAGAGATTCCTTTCGTTGTCACACATCACGTTGCCGATCTCCAGTTGGTGCGGGGTCAGCCACTGATCCACCTGTTTGTTCAGAGCAGCCAGGAGTGCTGGGCCAGTGTGACTCTCGGCTTTGAGGCAAGATATGTCCAAGATGGCGTGACACCGTCATACCTGGCATGCGGAATAGGCCCTGGGGAGCTGGGGTGTGCAGTTTGAGAGGAGAGCAGAGTAGTAGAGTAGGATTCAGCCGAGGAGGACGACGACAGCGACAAGGAAGTACGAGGAGGAGTAGGAGGAGAAGAAGAGGAGGGGGCAGCAGGCCTGCCTGCAAGCCGTGGGGGTGTCACCAAGTCCGCTGCACATACTCCATGCCGTATAAGTAATATACCTGCCTTGACTGTGCTTTGCAGACCAGGCATGTGTGGTCAGATGGACCCTTGACCCAACGCTGTGTGCCAGAGATGACACCACTTTCCTTTCAACATCATGGTACAGCTTGGGTATCACCTTTTTGGAAAAATAATTGCTGCCTGGTATCTTCCACTGCGGTGTCCCAACACCACAAATTTTCAGAATGCCTCAGAGTCCACCAGCTTGTATGGTAACATCTGGAGGGCTAACAGTTCCGACAAGCCAGCTGTCAGACACCGGGCACGGGAGTGACTGGCAGACATTGGCTTCTTCCACTCAAATATTTCCTTAATGGACACCTGGCTGTGGACAGAGGAACAGAAACTGCTCAAGGTGAGAGGCGGAGTGGAGGAGGGTGGCTGTGCATGTGCAAAGGCAGCAGAGGATAAAGCAGCTGAAGATGCTGGACCAGGAGGAGGAAGAGGAGGCGGAGGGTGGCTTTGCATTTTTTTGCTGCTTTTCCTTATGTGCTCATACCATTGGTGTTTGTGATAGGAGATTAAGTGCCTTCTTGAGGCAGTTGTCCCTAGGTGGGTGTTGCTTTTTCCACGACTCATTTTTTTCCACGACTCAAGTTTTCGGTGGCAGATATTATGGATGGCATTGCTGTAATCGCTGAAGTGAAGGTGTGGGCGATGACTCCTTAGAGAGGGTTCATGGTGGCATATGGGAGTCCCCTTTAAGAAGGGGACACCAGATGTCCTCCTCCCCCCCCTCCCATTTACACAAAGGGTTAAACGAAATAACATTTCTGAAGAAATTTTTTTTCAAGGTACAGGTAAGTATTTGTGGTTAATTAAGATTAATAAAGGACTTTATTTGTGGAAATGGGTAAGGGGTACTTTGTACCCCTATATTCTCTTCTCCTGGGAGGTGGCGGGCATCTGGGGGTCCCCTTCTTAAAAGGGACTCCCAGATGTCACCATGAACTCCCCAGGGAGTCGTCACCCCCACCTCCTCCTGGGGCACCGAAGGTGGGGAAGAGCCCCTTGTCCATGGATTGGGAAGGCTTGGCTGACCCTCTTCCTTGGAGCCCCCCCATACCATTGACCATGTGGGCTGGTATAGTTCAGGGTGCGAAGCCCCAGTCAGCCGGGGCTCTGCATTCTGGCTATCCCAGCCTGCATGGGGGTTAAATAGGCTTGTTATGGGGGACCCCACATCATTTTTTTTTATTTTCCACCCTCTGAACTTAATAAAAAAAAAGTTTTAAAAAAATAGAAAAATATCCTTGTTCCCACTGTTCTTTTTAACATATCCTGCAAATTTGGTGTTTCTAGCATTAACCGCTTAAGTCGGCGGGTTTTGCTACATTAACTAACTGTGCTGGGGAAATTGCTATACCAAGCGCTTTTTCAAGTGCTTTGCAATTTCCCTATACCTTCCATTGAGCAAAAATGCTCAGAAAATGGTACAGGCAGCGATTTGCTGAGCAGATCGTAAACGAACCGCTCGGATGTGAACTCTCCCATAGGGAATCATTTCACAAGCGCTTTCAGGGCGATTTTGAAAACAGCTGGCACTTTAAAAAAACGCAAAAAGTGTGAACGGGCCCTCATTATTCTTAATTAACCAGTAATAATTACCTGTACCTTTAAAAAAAAAAGTTCCCACACCAATACCTTCAGAAAAAGACCCACACCAATATACCTTCAGTTACATGTTGATTGAAGATCTCTGCACACCCGGGACCACACACCGTCACCCACCTCTGCTATACTAAGTATAGCAGAGCTCAAAGCTTCTTTGAATTTGGCTCCAAGGCTAACCATTGGTCTATTAACAGACCAATAGGGAACCTTGGAGCCAAATTCAAAGATGCTTTGAGTTCTGCTATACTAAGTATAGTAGAGCTGCATCTCCCTCCATCTCCATCCTGCGCCGCTCCACTTCCCTCCCTGCACACTGCACCTATTGCCTCCACCTACACTGGCACCCTGGATCACCCATAGCACCTATCAGGGCGCTCCAGAGTGCCATTGTAGGTGGGGGCGATAGGTGCAGTGTGCGGGGAGGAGAACGGAAAGCCGCGGAGTGAGATGGAGGGAGATGTAGCTCACGTATACTCATTCAAGGATAGAGCAGAATGCTATGCACAGGAACAGGCTCTTCACCTTGTGCAACTCACCAATATAGGTAAACAGTCCAAAATAAGAGAGAAAAAGTGGTCGTGCACCTCCAAATAAAACTTCACTTTTATTCCAAACGACTAAAAGGCATGACAGCACAATTCATTGCAAGTGATGGAGAGAGGTACAGGCAGTTGTGAAAGGTCTACAGCCGTTTCACGCCGTTAAACTATGTGGCACATCATCAGGCTAACCAGCCCCAAGAAACATCACCCCTTAAATAGGTTCTTACCTCATAGAGAAGCAACCGTCAGTTCCATGGCCGTCAGTCACAAAGACGCAGCCGTGCACGGGCTCAGACGCTTGGAGCGCACGCCGCAACCCATGTCTAATGAATATCCTGCCCGTGGAGCGCAAAACCGGAAGTCGCAATGACGTAATATCCGGGGGGCGATAAACAAAAGTGGAACGCACTCATATTACGTGTGGGACGCGGAAAACAGGGAGTGAGGCACATATATTTAGGCTAAGCAGCCGTCGCACAAAAAAGGCCAAAAAGACCACCTGATGCCATCTTGTGGCCAATAAAACGGAATTGCAGGAAAATCGAAAAAACTATGTTTCTCCATGAGGCATATACGATCTATAACAATCAATAAAAAACCTAGATCCTTGACAACATGGTGTTTCCACCACAGGGGGGGTGGGGGGGGGGAGGAAGCTTGAGTTTAAGTTTAAATTTAAGTTTAAATTAATTATATGACCCACTTGGTCCATAATATTTAACTCACCACCCCACATCGGTCAACCTGATGACCCTTTAAGATTCATTATGCTGTCATGAATCTTAAAGGGTCCCTCTTTTTCTCCTTCCCCTGCCCACCCACAATTTTTTTACGTGGTGATCGACCCCAATTTTTTACACTATTCCCAAGATCCACAAAGATAGGACGAGGCCACATGGACGGCCGATAGTGTCTGGGATTGAAGGTCCATTGGAGAGGCTGGGTAAGTTTCTGGATGGAAAATTGAAGCCTCTAGTGAAGGTATTGCCCTCGTTTGTTAGGAACACTGGAGACATGTTGGCTGTCCTGGAGGGTGTTCCTATCAGTGGGGAGGATCTGATTGTAAGTGTTGATGTTGAGGGCCTATATACTTCAATACCCTATGAGGTGGGATTGGCTGCTTCAGCGTTCTTTCTTCGTGAGCACTTTCCCGACTCAGGACTCCACAATGAGTTTGTGGTTGAAGCCTTGCAGTTAGTACTTGAGTACAATTGTTTCTGTTTTGATGGTCGCTACTATCGCCAGATCAGGGGCACGTCGATGGGGGCATCCTGTGCTCCGGCCTACGCTTGTTTACACCTGGGGCTGTGGGAGCGGCAGGAAGTGTACCCCTTGGACCTCTTTCAGAGGCATGTCCGTGTCTAGCTGAGGTTCATTGACGACATGCTCCTGGTCTGGCGAGGCACCGGGGAGCAATTAAATTGTTTCATGGAGAAGTTGAAGGAAAATGAGAGAAATCTCAATTTTACCTATGAGTGGAGTGAAAGGGAGCTTTCATTCCTAGATTTAAAAATTCGGAAGGAGGGGGAAAGAGTGTTAATCTCTACCTACAGAAAACCCACAGCGGGAAATACACTTTTACATTATTCAAGTCACCATCTAGAATCTCAAAAGAGAGCCGTCCCGAGGGGACAGTTCTACAGACATCGTAGAAACTGTACCCTGGATGAAGATTTTGTAAGGGAAGGCCGGGAACTTAGTGAGAGACTTATGGAAAGAGGTTACCCGGAGGAATTGGTTGAGCAAGAGTACCAGAAAGTACTTGAGAAAAAGAAGGAAGATTTGAGAAGGGGTCAATCACCACGTAAAAAAATTGGGGGTGGGCAGGGGAGGGAGAAAAAGAGGGACCCTTTAAGATTCATTACAGCATACGGGTCACATTGGTATCCATTGCAAAAGATATTACAGAAACATTGGGGTATGTTGTTATTAGATAAAAGAATAAGGAATCTAGTGGGGGAAAGACCTTTTATGACTGCCAGAAAAGCCCATAATCTTAAAAACAAATTGATGAGATCTGAGTTTATAAGTAAGGAAAAGGAGACTTGGTTAAATAAATTTCCCTGCAAATTTGGAATGTTTAGTTGTGGAAATTGCAATGTATGTGGCCTGGTTGAGAGGACAAAAACATTTACGAATGCAAAAGGTACGAGAACTTTTGAGATCAATATAAATTGCAATTCTGAGAGAGTTGTTTATTGTATCAGATGCCCATGTGATCTGATGTATATTGGAAAAACAAAACGTAGGCTAGGCACCCGAATTGGGGAGCATGTGAAAAACATTTTGGGAACATTTTGGGAAAACAAGATTATTAAAGGACTTTTCTCATTGTTGTGTTTTTATTTCATTTAACCCTTTCTGGAAATGGGTAAGGGGTACTTTGTACCCCTAAACTCATTTCTCCTGGGGGGGGGGGCATCTGGGGGTCCCCTTCTTAAAGATGCCAACATGAACCCCCCCAGGGTGTCAGCGGCCCTTGGACAAGGGCTCCGGGGGGGAAGACTTGGCCACTCCTCTCCCCCGGAGCCTTCCCATACCATGGACCATGTGGGTTGGTATAGCTCAGGGTGCGAAGCGCCAGTCAGCCGGGGCTCTGCATTCTGGCTATTCCAGCCTGTTTGGGGGACAAGGTATTAAATATGCTCGGTAGGGGAGACCCCACATCATTTTTTTTATTTCCCACCCTCTGAACATAATAAAAAAAAAGTTTTAAAAAATAGGAACAGATCCTTGTTCCCACTGTTCTTTTTAACATATCCTTTAAATTTGGTGTTTCTGGCATGTAAGGGGGCTATGCTACTAACCGCTAAAGTCGGCGGGTTTTGCTATGTTAACTAACTGTCATTTACCGCATTTAAATGTATACTTTTTCCTTTCAAACTTTAAAATCGATTTTCTCAAAAACTATAAGATCATTTTGAAAAAAAATCCGTCTTGTTCCCACTTTTCTTCTTAACATAACCTGCAAATTTGGTGTTTCTAGCATGTAAGGGGGCTTTGCTATTAACCGTTAAAGTCGGCGAGTTATTAATCACGAATACCGACTCGTGATTAGTGAGTACATGTGGTTATTCAACTCGAAACTGCACTCGAGTCAGATATCCCTTTCTACTCATGATCGTCAATTCAGAAGTGGGCGGATTCATGCTCGTGATCACTCGTACGCATGATAAGAGCTATTCGAGCAACCCTGCTGGTTACTTCTTGAAGAAGACATAGTTAGCCACAGAAAGAGGTGCACATTATAATACCCATCACTGCATATACCTACCTGTTGTTCACAGTGCACCCACCTACCTACGTGAGTGCACGCAGTGTCACTGTGCCTTTCTGGTACCTGTCTGTGTGTGACAGGTGCACATTGTAATAGCCATCACTGCATATACCTACCTGTTGTTCACAGTGCACCCACCTACCTACGTGAGCGCACGCAGTGTCACTGTGCCTGTCTGGTACCTGTCTTTGTGACAGGTGCACATTATAATACCCATCACTGCATATACCTACCTGTTGTTCACAGTGCACCCACCTACCTAAATCGAAGGTTCGGGCCATCTCTAGTACTGTAGAGAGTATATTGTCTTGTCACTAACTGTCCCTCAGAGGGGCTCACAGTCGAATGCCTACCGTAGTCATATTGTGTAGTGCATAGCATCATAGTCATAGTCTAGGGCCAATTTTAGGGGGAAGCCAATTAATTTATCTGCATGTTTTTGGGATGTGGGAGGAAACCAGAGTGCCCAGAGGAAACCTACGCAGACACAGGGAGAACATACAAACTCCTTGCAGATGTTGACCTGGCTGGAATTCAAACAGGGGACCCAGTGCTGCAAGGCAAGAGCAGCCACCGTGCTGCTCTTAAAATGTCCCTGGGTGGGTCGCTCTCACCACCAGGCGGGCACAGTGCCCTGTGAGCACGCACAAAATCTATAGCCTGTTCTTTAGATCTGAGAAGTAGGCCATTAAAGATAGCAGTTAGAGCAGAAATAATCTGGTCAGGTTGAATGGATTCTGCCAGGGCCCACACTCTGATATTGCAGCAGTGACCCCGCTTTCTCTATCCCTGATCTCTCACCTCAGAAAGTGCAGCTTTGATGTCCTCAGAAAAAGCATGACTAGGGCAGGGCCCATGCGAGATGACCTTACTGTTAGAATTTAAGTATTATATGATTTAATTTGTAGGCCTCGGTTACTTTAACTGAGGTTAGTTAAAAGACTTGATTTGCAGAGTATACCTTTAAAGAGGATTTCAAGAAGCACTGAAGAACAGTATGAGTCTGACTGTACAAGGCTAAGCGATCTACAGACAGATAGGCAGTCTTGTTCTGTAAACATCGAGCCAAGTACAGTAAACAAAGTTATTCCTCAGAACAAGATGACTGGTGCCTGGAACATGGGGTTTTCCAGGCCATGCGCAGTAAAGACTGTGCTTGTTATGATACCACGGGGTATCTCACGGGGTCTTAGCCAATAGCAGGCGATGAGGTATTGATACGTCCCTGCTCAGATGATGTCACATTTAACTCGTTAGAGGTCGGTATTAAAGCGGTTTAAAACTCTGACAAAATTTTCAACAAAAATGTGTTTTCCTGCTTTTGATAACCCATACAATTATCATATTTGCTTTTGTGCACAAGTATTATTATTCATTTAGACATTAAACTTCCCAAAGTTAATTTATTTTTAAAGCTGCTGGTACATTTTATTCATAACTGTTGTAATTCTGTTGTGAATGCATCCACCAGTGATTTCTAACCTGTGTTTCACCCCAGGACTCATCAGCTGAAGTCCTGCACAGCCAGAGAATGTTTACATAAATGTATCAAGTAAAGAATGTGTACACAAGATAAGCTTAACAGCAGTTCGGATGCAGGTTCTCCCTGCAGAAGAAAGGGTCAGCTCTGTGATGTAACGCTTTGAATGCTGTTTTACTGAAAAAACAACAACATTGTGTTAGTATATTTAATGCTGTAAATAATCTTTTAGAGCAAAGAAGAAATTCTGGGTTATATTCCGCTTTAAAGCAGCCGGCGGGCTCCAGAGAGCCACTTCTGACTACTGCTGCTGCTTCTTCTGCTGTCTGGCTGATGACTTCCACCCTTTACTTTTATTTGTAATGTATTGTCATATTATCTAACTGTATGCGTTATATAGGCCTACGGGCCACGTAGTATTGATGTAACATAAGTATAGATGGAACACAAGAGAAAACCTGGTTGCCATGCAATGGAACCAAGAGCTGTAACGCAAAGAGGACTTACTACAGAGCAATTGCTTCGCTAAGATGTAACAACATGTAGAGATAAGCATCTGTATATCTGTTTACTTAAAAAACTCCTGAACTTTGAGGATGTCTAAGAAGTTCTATCTCCTATGCCGTTGCTGTGATGAGAGTCGAGTTATCACACTTCCTGTGATATGGTGCCGAACAAAGGTGTAGTGTTGTTGCCAATAGCAACGAATGTATAGATTCTTACAATTGGTGCCGTGAAACCCAGTGCTGTCTCGCAGAGAAAGGCAGAAAAAGTTCAGGGCCAGTGATGTCAGTCTATCAAGGACTTTCACAGCAATACAAAAGGAGAAGTTGCGGAGAGGCTTATCAAGTAAGATAAGTGTGTGCCAGGCTGCAAGGAGCCCGGAGCACGGAATGAAGTTCGAGTAAATACAGCGGCAAATCTCTTGGGGCATCAGTAACTGTGCTGGATACACAGTTAATGCCAAAACAAGATCCAGGGAATGAGCAATCCCAGGCAGCGGCTGGGCAAATTGCCGTAAGGGGAACAAATGGATTAGCTGAGAACAGGTCTCAGAAGCTCCGAAGGCGTCCAGAGATTCATGAGAAAATTTGCCACGGCTGTACGAGCTGTCATTCAATTTGAGGAGTATCTAACGGAACAGGAGTTTGGCGATATGAATTCGAGAAAGCTGAGGTGCTGGCAGCAGAGACAGAGACAGACATGTCAGTCGGATAAGCAAAAGTTTCCAGAGGCCAATCCGAGTTTGGAGAACAGCGACATTTCCGAGATCGGAAAGAGACTAAAAAAACTGACTGAGCAAAGCATAATACGAATTGCTCATGTTTTTCTTTCCCAAGGAGGTGATCTCATAATAAAGAGTACCGTGCTGATGGTGATCCTATGCTGCCATTTCATCCTAGGACACCGAGGAGAGGACATTCTCATGAACAATAAGGGGTTAATGAGAACACAAGGCCCAAGCATGTTAATGTTTGGAGAAAAAGGTACTGATCCTTTTGCACTTCCCTCTGATTGGCCCGACTGGACCGAACAGGGAAGGAGGAAAAGATCACTTGTGCCAGGTGGAAACAAATTTCATGGCACAATGTTGGTGAAAGGTATGAAGAGTCAAGTGTACTGGAAGTGTGATGTTAACGGCAGCTTAAATCTGCTCTGGAATATCACACTCCCGGAACCAATGCACCGATCCAAAGTTTTGTTAAAAGGTACATTGCAGTACAATGGGTACATGCAAAAGGTGGAGTGTGTTGTGCAGGATCACCTTGTCTTGGTTCTCTGGAGTGAGATGGTTCTAGATTGGAGAGGAACGAGAAGTAAAGCGTTACTTCTCCTCCAGGAGAGAAGCAGTGAACAATATCACACTCTGTCTCTGGAGCAACCAACAGAGGGTGTCTCTGAGACAACTATACACACGTAAAGGCTGGAAAGCAGAAGGGTTCTCGGAATGAGAAGTAAAAATCGAGATCCAGCCACATTTTCAGGTGACAAAGAGGGAGGGGAGAGTGATCCCGAGGAAGGGAGTGTCAACACAGGTAATATCATCCTCACTACACGGGTCACAATATGAGACAATATTACACAGTCCATATTCAGCCACTTATCCTCATGCTAGATGGGTAAGTGAGGAGGTACTCTTAATTAAAAGATTGCAGAAAGTACATTCTTCCCGATCTAAAGTATGCGTTTTGCCTCAGGACATAAGGGGGGCAAAGGTCCAATCAGGACAGTTGGGAACATCTGTTGTCATTGAGATGCTAATCAATTTGCCAGACGAAAGAGTACCAACAGTATTCTTCGGGGGAGGGCCACAAGGGTTAGCATGGGACGTGAGTTTAATGGATCAGGGGACTTTTTGGAGTAGAGAGGTAGAATCCTGGGATTCAACAGGTAGCTCCCCGGGGGCTCTCTATGACGGAATGGTGATGGGACTAAAACGGGGGAGTTTAAAAATAGCGCCCTTAGTCCTGGAGGATGAAGGACCATGGACATACGGTTTTTGCATCCCACAGTCCCTAGAGTTTAAAGGTTCAAATAGATCTTGCATAATGAGAAGGGGAACCGTGACAGTAAAAGTGGGGGTTCCCATGACTCCTAAAGCTTAGGTAGTCACCCTGCCAGTGACTACCCAGGAACCCCGCCTACCGTCATGTGATACACATCAAGTTGTAAAAAGTGGCCCTTTTCAGTTAAATCAACTGAGGGCGACTCCAGTTATCATGGAGGCCCAGCTTCAATTGATCACTTGGCAGATTAACTTAGAAGAGTGGGTAATATCTAATATCTACCCTAACTGCAGCACTGTTGCTGCCACCCCGGTACAGGCTTCTATGTCATGGGCACATTCCACAGGAAATAGTGTAGCCAGAAGAAGGTCCCAGGATTTAGCAGATACAATCTTGGGAGGCATGGGCGCTGGCCTGGGATGAGGGTAGCAAACAGTGTAGACATAGAAGGTATGACAGAGGTCATTCAACAATTAGGCAAATTGGGACAACAAAATGTGGGTACCAACATCATCTGAACATGGTTTTGGAAGAGTTAACACACAACACATATGAAGTTCAGGGGTACACTCAAAGGCACATTCAAATAATTCTTCAGAAGATGATTGCACATGTTAGGGGTACGGCATGGGAAACAGCATGCCTGTCTATGCAGACCGAGTTAACAGCGGATTTTAAGATAATGGCTCAAGCCTTATCAGAAGGTAAAACTCCTTTACAACTGAGACTTGACAAGGAGAGATTTATCAATTTTCCTGGGGAAGGATCTTTTGCATGGAGGCACCGAGATGTCTGGGTAAACAGGTGGAAAGGGTGCGACAATTCTTTATGCACCGCTACTTCCTTAGTTCCTACCGATGGAAAAACCCAGGTAGTTTTTCCAGTAGTATCACTGGGTACACCTGTTTCTTCAACACATGTCTTACACCATGACCTGAGAGGTCAACATTTTTTGGTACTAGACGGGAGGTTAAACATGTAGATTTGTCGTTATGCTGGCAATTCTCAGATAAGTACCTGTGTTTGCCGGGCAAGTCAGATTTAGTGAGGAAGCATGCTGGCTCAATAACACAGAATGTGCAGCTGCCATTCAAAAGATCCAACCCGAAGCCAAACCAATATCTCCGGCGGCTGAAAAAAAAGTTTGTTTTTAAACATGATGTCTACTGACACATTCATGGTACATTTTCATAATTGTTCCGACAAAGTTGATCTTCCAAGGGGAACTTATTGTGTGAGCGGAGATCCCATATGGATCCAGTCATCAATGTTTGACTACATTATTCCTCAAATTGTTAAGAGAACTCTAACGTTCAAAGCTCCACAGGAAGTGCCTATCCTGAGAGATAAAACGCCATGGGACAAATGGGTACAGGTTTTGACACAAGACCACACTTTGTTACAACGGTTAAACAAACAGAACACTAAACTAGAGGTGATATTTCACCATGATCAAGGGGATGTTAAAGAGGTTGAACACAAATGGGCATTCCCAGAGAGACAAGAGGTCTTGCTCTCTCTCCCAGGGGCATTCACCTAGAGCAGAGAGAGTGTGTTTGGAAACGAGCATGGAAGGGTGAAACATAACACAAACAGGCTCATGGGTACTGTCTGAACCAGTAGAAGGGATCTGCAGATCAAGCCTTTTCAGGGGGGATTGTTAGAATTTAAGAATTATATGATTGAATTTGTAGGTCTCAGTTACTTTAACTGAGGTTAGTTAAAAGACTTGATTTGCAGAGTATACCTTTAAAGAGGATTTCTAGAAGCACTGAAGAACAGTGTGAGTCGGACTGTACAAGGCTACACGATGTACAGACAGATAGGCAGTCTTGTTCTGTAAACATCGAGCCAAGTACAGTAAACAGTTATTCCTCAGAACAAGATGACCGGTGCCTGGAACATGGGGTTTTCCAGGCCATGCGCAGTAAAGACTGTGCTTGTCATGGTACCACAGGGTATCTCCCGGGGTCTTAGCCAATAGCAGGCGGTGAGGTATTGATACGTCCCTGCTCACATGATGTCACATTTAACTTGTTAGAGGTCGGTATTAAAGCAGCCGACGGGCTCCAGAGAGCCACTTCTGACTACTGCTGCTGCTTCTTCTGATGTCTGGCTGATGGCTTCCACCCTTTACTTTTATTTGTAATGTATTGTCATATTATCTAACTGTATGCTGTATATAGGCCTATGGGCCACGTAGTATAGATGGAACATAAGTATAGATGGAACATAAGAGAAAACCTGGTTGCCATGCAATGGAATCAAGAGCTGTAACGCAAAGAGGACTTACTACAGAACAATTGCTTCGCTAAGATGTAACAACATGTAGAGATAAGCATCTGTATATCTGTTTACTGAATAAATTCCTGAACTTTGAGGATGCCTAAGAAGTTCTATCTCCTATGCTGTTGCTGTGGTGAGAGTCGAGTTATCACACTTCCTGTGATATGGTGTCAAATAAAGGTGTAGTGTTGTTGCCAATAGCAACCAACGTATAGATTCTTACACTTACCAGCTACATAAAAAAAGCTGTGACACCGAATTGGAGTTTGAAGGCCACAGCTTTATTACAGCATTCAGATAATACAACTAGAGATGGCCCGAACGGTTCGGTGGCGAACGGTTCCCGGCGAACTTCCGGGGTTCGCGATCTTGGAGAACCGCAAATTTTTCCGGAAGTTCAGTTTGCCCCCATAGTGCATCATGAGGGTCAACTTTGACCCTCTACATCGCAGTCAGCAGGCACATTGTAGCCAATTAGGCTACACTCCCTCCTGGATTCCAACCCCCGCCCTTATAAAAGGCAGGCAGCGTCAGTCTTTTCACTCACTCGTGTGCCTGCAGTAATTAGTAAAGGGATAGCTGAGCTTAGTTAGGGTCTTGTAGGCTTGTTAGCTTGCTCCTTGCTGATTCTTATTGCTAAAAAAGCACCCCACAACAGTGTGATGATCCGCTCAGCTGGCTGCACAAGCAGACAGCTGTTTGACCATTCCTGTAGTCTGAAGGTTACAGGTCTCTGGAAGAGAGACCTGTCTTTCCTTTGCAAGTTTCTGGTCTGTTCTGCTGTTGAGGAATTTGCATACATTCGTTATGCAAATCCCCTACCTGCCTCCTGTGATGACTGGCACTATAAAAAGCTATGTTTCCCAGAGTCCTTTGTTGGTCATTTCTTCAGGGTTTGTTGTAAACACTCCTAGAGTGTCAGCCATTGTTGATCTGTTAAAGTTTACCTTAGGGTAATTCTTGGAAAATGTACTAGGCAGTTTCCTAGTGCAGTTAGATTGCATATCTGTTTTGTCTGTCTGTTGCGATTGTCCTGTCCCAGCGGTGGTCGACAGGAAATCGTTCCGTTTGTCTGGGTACTAACCGGGGCAGCGGTTGCTACCGGTAACCCCTTCTGATCTGTCTTACTTGGATCACACTAGACTCTAGCGGTAGTGGCAGTGAATCCTTCTGATCTGTCTTGCTTGGATCGCACTAGTCTTGCGCTAGCACTGTGGATCCTTCTGTTCTGTTTTCCTGGATCGCACTAGCCTCTAGCGGTAGTGCTGTGGATCCTTCTGATCTGTCTTGCCTGGATCGCACTAGCCTTGCGCTAGTGCTGTGGATCCTTCTGTTCTGTTTTCCTGGAGTATAGCTGGAGCAGCGGTTGTTACCAGCTATCTCATCTGCCTGTCTTGCTTGGATCGCACTAGCCCCTAGCGGTAGCGGCTGTGGATCCTTCTGATCTGCAATTCTGTTTCTGTACCTGGATCACACTCGCTCTGGCAGTAAGAGCAGTGGATCTTTCCTAGCTTATTCCTGTTTTCCGTTTGTCTGTCTTGTCTGATACGAACACTTGCTGTAGGCTCGGTGAGGTAACCGTTAAGCAAGTGCTTGCGTTCTCTGTTTCGTGTTTGTCTGTCGGTGGTTAGTTAGGCGTGCTTGTCTCTGTTGTGCTTAACACGCGGAGACCGCGCTGTAAACGTGTTTGCTGTTGCGAATGAGTGCGGTGTTCGCGTTTAGTTAGCGTTTGTTATTTTCCTTATCTTCTCATTGTATGATTTGCTGTGCCTTTGCTACTCTCGTCCCCTGTCTTGCTTAAGCCTTGTGTCACCTCTGGCAATCGCCTCTCTTGCGATTGCGTTCCTACTTTGTTTCTGCTGATGTGTGTTCACCGTCGCTGGGTCGCGACTAGATTGGTGAACACACATTCATCCTGTACCTGTGCTCTTTCTCTTTAAGGGCTGTTCAGCCCCGCATTGTCTTGATCTGTTCAATCCCCATCTGGCATCTGTGGCCGTGCAGCGATTGTACTAGTCTGCACTCCACAGCGCCATCTGCCGGTGGGAATTGCCCTCTACTGGTGCTTGCACCAAAGCTGGGTTCCCCCCTTCATACGCTTGTGGAGGATTTCCGCCGTGTCAGCGCACGCCTTGTGCGCTGACCACGGAGATTATTCCGCAATCGTTACAACAACTCTTTGAGAGCTAATCTTGTTCTTGTGATCTATTTTGTGTGTGTGTGTGTGTGTGTGTGTGTCCCACTGACACTTGTGTTGCATAGAAAGCCTTGGTAATTCCTACTGTGTGTGCCACTGCCAGGCCCAGCACATTCAGTGACCTACTACCTGTGTGTGTAACAGGTGCACATTGTAATACCCACTGCATATACCTACCTGTTGTTCACTGTGCACCCACCTACCTACGTGAGCGCACGCAGTGTCACTGTGCCTGTCCGGTACCTGTCTGTGTGTGACAGGTGCACATTGTAATACCCATCACTGAAAATACCTACTACTACCTGTTGTTCACTTCAGTGCACCCACCCACCTACGTGAGCGCACGCAGTGTGATATACCACACCGTGCATACCTGTTAACTGCACCTGTGTGACTGCACATTGTATTACTCAAGTCAGTGCATACCTTTCACTTCATCCCCCCCGATATGGACAAAACGGACAAAACAGGTAGAGGCAGAGGTAGAGGCAGACCCAGAGGAAGGCCACCCGGCAGGTCTGTGCGAGGTCGTGGTGATGTGATTTTGTGTGGCCCTGGACCAAAGTACAGTGCTCAGAAGAAGGCACGTCCCATCAACTTCCAAGATTGTCAGGACGTGGTTGACTATTTAACACAGAACACCTCATCTTCCGCAGCCACCAGCTCTACTCCAAGTACCACATCTGCTACATTTGACAGTTCGCAGGAGTTATTTGGTGGGGAAATCACAGATGCATAGCCATTATTGTTACAACCAGATGAAGGCGCTAAGCAAGTTACACCACCTCATATGTCTGAGTTAGGTGACATTATGGACGTAACGTGTGTGGAGGGGGATGATGAAGTACCTGCTGTCGGTGCAGTTTTGGAGGTGTCTGAGGCAAGCGAAGCTGGGCAAGATGATTATGATGATGACGATGATACGGATCCCACGTATGTTCCCAATAGAGGAGATGAACAGGGGGACAGTTCAGAGGGGGAGTCAGAGAGGATTAGGAGGAGACGAGTTCCTGAAAGAAGCA